>NW_024096932.1:130000-516572 GCF_016545835.1 Crotalus tigris | reverse complement strand
GGGAGTAGACTTATATACCGTTATCAAGCGTCCTGTTATCAAGTATCTGCTTCCGGCTCTTGGAGCACGTCATAGAATGTTTAGAATGTAACTCAAGCGTGTCTCCTTGTGTATATGTATTAAAGGAAACATGCTTGGGTTACATTCTAAACAGCTGGGGCCTATGACGTGCTCCAAGAGCCGGAAGCAGATACTTGATAACGAGATGCTTGATAACGGTATATAAGTCTACCCACACTCACAAAAACCACACAGGATGTCACCACCACACATCCACGCAAAAAGCAAACCCAAAGCCACACCGATGATGAGGCATGACCACAAACCAGAAGCCAGACCACAGCTGCATCATTAGCCACTTTAAACCCTTCCAATCCATATATGAAGAAAACTGACACCCACCATGAAGATGAGGCACAACCATGAACGTGAAGCCAAAAAAATAGCAAGGCAGCCCAACATCTTAAACCCCCCTGCAACTCAGGCCAACCTGAGCACAACAAAGCCCCCACCCAAACAGAACACTCCCCCAGCCAATCAGAGCACAGCCAGCCCCCCAGCCAATCAGAGCACAGCCAACCCCCCAGCCAATCAGAACACACCTCCACCCAATCAGAACACAGCCAAGCTCCCACCCAATCAGTTCATATCCCCACTGACAGTTAAAAGGAAGAAACAGCTAAGACCACACATTGCTCCTCAAAGCACGAAGCTGAAAACACCAGCCTGAAGATGATGAATGGGACTTTGTCGAAACATCGCCAAGGCACTTCCAATTTTATGCAGGAGAAAACCCGAATAACTGAAGACATATATATGGTCTTTGGTTATTCGGGTTTTCTCCAGCATCAAATTGGAAGTGTCTTGGCGATGTTTTGACGAAGTCTCATTCGTCATCTTCAGGCTGGTGTTTTCGGCTTCTAGCTTGCTCCTAGAAGGAAGAAGCCGAAAACACCAGCCTGAAGATGATGAATGGGACTTCGTCGAAATGTTACCAAGACACTTCCAATTTGACGGGGGAGAAAACCTGAATAACCAAAGACCTTCATACAAACACCCGCGAAAACCTCAGAATATATATATTTCTTTGTCAGAAAAAGAAATTTGGATATATATAAAGAGGCCCTAGAGAAAGATTATTAGATGGTATATTAAATATTGTTGAAATATAGCCAAAAGAATAGATAAAGCTTGTAAAGGGACCCTATAGTAAGAAGAATAAGATATATAAGTAGTACAATACTTTTAGAATATATGAAATGCTAAAACATTGAGAGGGTCTGTTTAAATAAAATGTTTAGATATTTAATAGTAATGAATTTTGAGAAAATTATGGCTGATAAGAGTGGTCTGAATACTGAGAGAGACTAAGCTTCAGTAGGAATCTTGGAAACAGGACATATACTGATTTAAAAAGATGACTTTTATAAATACAATGGAAATAAGCTGATTAAAAACATGTTATATGTTGATATTATTATATGCATAAATACTAAAAATGTTTATATTCAACTTGGTTTGTACTGAAAATATTAAGAATTATATTTGTTTAATGTAGGCAAAAGGAAGAAAAGAGGATCAAAAAATACATTACCGATATATTGAATAATTGTAGAAATTAATTATCATTGATTGTTTTAAATATACGAACTCAGACAACACACTGTTCATGAAGCACTAAAGATTGTTATTGTAAAAAAATAATAAAACATATTTTTAAAAAAAGAAATTAAAAGATGGAATTGCTGGACTTTTCCATTCAAGTTTGTAAAACTTCCACAACTTTACAAAGAGGGCTAGCTTTGAAAGACCTGGCTTTCCTGATGGAGAATTGAGCCATTTCCTCTAAAATGACACCATCTCAAAAGCAAAACAACAATACAAAGGGCTCACCACTACAGAGAATATAGAAATATAACTTTTCCCAAGTTATGCAGCTGACCTTGCATAGTTGCCTAAAACAGTTGGAGAGAGAGAGAGACAGAGAAACACAGAGACATAGAGACACAGAGACTCTGAACCACTTAAACAAAAAGGGATGCTTTAGGGCTTAAAAATATTTGAGTTTAAAAATGAATGTGGAGGCAGAGCTGAGGAGGGAGGGGGGAAAAGAGTCCTTGCAGAAAGTTGTATATAATAGTTCCATGTACTAGATAACAGGTTAAGTATTTCCAATTTTTCTACTCAGAACTAAAACTGAATTCAAAAGAGTGAGGCAATTTATTTTTGCTTTTTACATTGGTACACAGATCAATTTCTTATATACAATAACATGCATAAAAATGTACTATCAGACTAGCCCCCAGGATATCCTATTTTTAGCATTTCTGGCACTCAGTTATAATATCTCTGCTAGATATCTGACCATATTTTTTAACATTGTTATTTTTGGATTTTAATTAAATCACTTCCCCAATGGACCAGATTGAATGTGAAGATTTCTGGAATGTTGTTTAAGAAACATAATGTGATTATGCTAATGGAAGAAGGTACGAGTCTGTTTTTAGTTTACTGTACCAGTTGTTTGATTAATTCATCCAATCATCATAAAGATCAGTGCATAAAATAACGATTGCTTGTCTGATGGAATATGCTCAAACTGCTGTATTTCAGATAATGAGCTTCATGGAATAAATTGAAATCCAACTTTAGAAATAATGACTCAGATTTGCAGTGAAATGTACACAGGTGCACAGAGGCATAGGCACACAAATTGACACCAACCAATGGCATCAACTCTATTACAGAGGAAACAAGAATCATAACAGCCAGTTTTAAAGACATTTAAATAATTTTTGCAAATATTCATTCAAGACTTTGATGAGATGGCCCATTTATTTCACTGTGAACATACAACTCAGATGTAAAATTGTGCCAGGGACTGACAATGATTATAGATGGCAGGATTGTATTAGGTCAGTGATGGCGAACCTTTTAGAGACCGAGTGCCCAAACTGCAACCCAAAACTCACTTATGCATCATCGGGTGCTGGGTGGGTGTGGCCCATTGGCTGGGCATGGCCCATTGGCTGGGCGTGGTTGCAGTGGTAATGGCAGACTGGGTGGGACTAAAAAGTTCAATCAATCAATTCCAATTTTGCAAGATTTTTTTTTTCCTGCGAGAAGTTGAAATTGACTGATTGATTGAACCTTTTTTTTTTTTTTTGCACATGGCGGCGGAGGCCTAAAGTGAAAAGGTTTTATAAAACCCAGCTGAAGGCCTAGGACTGGGGTGATGGCGCACGTGCCCACAGAGAGGGCTCTGAGTGCCGCCTCTGGCACCCGTGCCATAGGTTCACCACCACTGTATTAGATTCTTCAACTAATATGTTGAAAAGAGACTTGTGTCATGAGAAAATGCTTCAACTTATTGCAAACTCTATGCTTTGAGGTAATCATGTGATACCATATTTATACTCAATCCTGAATAAATGTCAAGAATTGTAGTTAGAGAAACAAACAAATACACACATACACTGATGTATAAGCAGAACTGTCAGTCCTCCAAGGGAGACCAGACTAGAATATCAAAGCCATAAAATCCTTCTTTTATAATAAAGTATTTTGCAGATCAGAATGTGCTTTCTACCTCCCTCCCTTTATCTTGAGAGAACTAGGAAGGATTTTCTCTCAGATGTTTACTTGGGTTACATATCTGGCCTGGGCTCATGTTTCTTTTATCTAACCACTATCTTTTATGCAGCTCCTGTTCAGAATCCCAAAAAACAGCTCAACCACTTCATTATATCAGAATGAGCCTTTAGCTTTCATTTCTCACAGAAGAAATTTCAAAAGAGGTTACCACCTCATAAGCGTTCAGTATGAAATGAAAAAAGCACTATATATACTACTTTGTATATACAAGCCTTTTGTCATGTCTGAAGCATCTACTTTCAAACAATAAATTCTCAGACAATTACTTTAAGGGAGTATCCAAACTTTTCCAAAATTATTCCCTCACAAATAGGAAGAATACTAATTGTTAAGTTATAGTTCAGGTTTCTATATAAGATCATCTTTTATTTAGAAATGAGTGTATTGACTCATTGAAATTTAAAGCCGAAATAAATTCTGTCTATGATTTTATAGCTTTTTTTACAGGGGTTGCATGGAAAGAAAATGAGAGAGACCATATGCAATCAAAGGAAACTCTGGATGTAGTATATATAAGACAGCAGCCCAATTCGATAAAGCTCACCTGCATGGTGATCTCACTGGTTAGCTATGCAAGCTATTTTTAAAGAAAACATCTTTCAAATTCCATTTCTTTTTCTGGAGGTTTGTTCTCTGCTTTTTTGTATCAAGTCACACTCCTAAATTTTTGAAAGTGAAAGAAAACAAAATAGTCTAACAAAAGGAGAAAAACATGATAGGGAACAAAAAGTGCTGCTTTCTTTACTTATTGGCTGCTTATGAGCCAGAAAACAAAATAAATACCATATAGAGAAAACCCTGAAACACAGTTTGCCATTTGGAAATGATGGCACCCTAGGCAAGGGCATATTCTGGCACCCACTCTGGTTTAGACCATCTTCCAATTCTGTTAGGAATTTCTAAAACACACTCTGTTGTTTTCTTAATTATATGTAACCTTTGAGTTGGTCACAGAGTGTGCCGTTACTGGTTTTCACTTTTTTATTATGTTTTTCGGAAATCTTTTCAGTTTCCATGATCCCCAGGACAAGGCATCCATAGAGCTGGCCCTGTTGTAGTGTCAGGTTTAGCCCAAAAATGATGTAAAACAATCCAGCCAGAGTTCAGTTCTTTATTTGCTTACATACAATAGACACTAAACCCTTACTACTTTCACCCTAATGGATATACCCTGGGAGATACAAGGGAGTGGCTATCTTTACTCTCTTCCTTAGGCTCCTATCGATGTCTTGTCTGGATATGCTGCTTCTTGTCTCACCCCCTTCTTGGAATCTGTTTCTCATTCCTGGGAAATTGTCATTTCACTGTAGTCCATCAACTCCTTCTTTGTAGGCACCATCTCTCATATGTGATAAGCAAATGGTTTTTGAAGGCCTTCTGTCTCAAGTGTTCTGATATGTAATTGGAATACGGCAAGAATTATATTCCTTTCTTCACTAGGAGCATAATCCAACCATGCATGTTTATGATCAGCAAAACTAATTTATTTTCTAAATGGAAATTTCATGCTGCAAATCCAGTTTTTTTTAAAAAGTAGCATTTTGGAAGTTTTCTGAAAATATATTACTGAGTATTATCTCAATCTATATTTTTCCTATATCATATTTTTTTTCTTGGGTGAGGGATCGCTTTTCATAGCGAAAGTGTTGCTCAGTGATAATGCCTGCAACCTGCATACAGCAAGTTCAAATTCACCCCATGTCATTAAAAACAATAAACTTATAATTTAACTGATCATAAATAAGTTATGCTAAATAGCATGCACATAATTGCATATGCATATAATTTTAAACTATGTTCAGATTATAAAATAAAGATATTTAGCACCACTTCAACTTATAAGAGAACTAAAAAATGGCAATAATGTAAAGAAAGTATCCTGTTAACATATTATTTTTAATAAAGTAAGACAGCTAAATAAGTTATTCAAACACACATGTATATCCAGTGCAACTCAACTATTTAACTATTTCAGGATCTTTGGTTGCTCTGTTTTATGCATTACACATGCACACAAATCTAAAGGATTAACATATTTTTATAATATAATATTTTTATAATACAAAAAAGAATCTAGTTTTTTTTCTGATTTCATGGTACCAATGCTTGTTCTCATACCATCCTCTGTTACCCCAGAATGAATTATGCTAAATTCTCAGGAGAAGAAAGGCAGGCAGGCAGGCAGGCAGGCAGGCAGGCAGGAAGGAAGGAAGGAAGGAAGGAAGGAAGGAAGGAAGGAAGGAAGGAAGGAAGGAAGGAAGGAAGGAAATCACATACAGGAGTTGAAACCTGAAAATAATTTCTGGGCCACAAAAGTAATTCTTTTTTTTTTTTTTTTTTTACTTTTAGTGGTGAAAGATAACTTGATGTAATTTGAGTTGAAGTTTACATGCAACCTAATGGCTGAGGCACCAGAAATGTAAAATTGAAAATTTTATTTTGAAAATACTTTCCAACTATTTTATTGCTGAACTGTGTACAGAGGCTGTTTCAGTAGAATAAATTCAAGAGTTAACAAACCAGACACCTATCAGCTTCAAGAACTCAATTTATCTTTTTACACTATTCACTTCTACCAGCAATCAGAAGACAAGACTGAGGAACCGAATATTTTATTGGGGCTATCAAACTGATTATAAAGTAGAATCTGGATGTTTGGGGAAACAGAGACCATTCCCAATATTTAATTTTTTTAACGCAGTTCTTCAATTGCTGTTTGTTACTGTTTTATTATTATATTTTATAGCAAAGATCCTCTTTATCTTTTAAGTCAGGAATCACAGTGACCACTAAGCAGTTGTTCCTTGAGGCGATGACTCCATTAGATTAAAAAAAACACTTACTGATGGAGATTTTTGTGTATCAGAGGAGGATAGAACATTCTGGAACTAAATCTAAGAAAGGAACAGTCTTTGCTCTTCACAGTCCTCTACAAATGAATGTTGTGAAACCATATTTTATGCACAGTGTGGATATATGAGTAAATAAATGCTGTAAGTCTCTAGTGACTTTCTTCTACAGAAAATGAGCCTTAGATGGGCAAAAATACAATGCCTTGTATTTTTCCCTGCACAGAAGTGTGGAATGCCCAAGGAACAGCAGGCTTAAGGGAACTTAATTAAAGGTCAGGATGAAAACCAAGGGGAAAACTAGCTCTATTATAAGTGTCCATGATGCTCAAAATTAGTATGGTAGATTTTCCTACATCAGCAGCACTTTCTGTCTGTTGATGCACTAGAAAAACTATATTCTTAATTTCCTATATAATTCTCTATCCTGATCCAATTTGGCCTGTTTTGTGCAAATGATATGAAAATTAATGAGGAGCTAGGGCATATAAGTCCCCTTCTACCTTTTTTTAATGATTAAAAAATTCAGAATAGATTCAAACTTTTACTGATATCAGTAACCGTTATCTAATAAAAGTTGATACTATAAAATACATTTGTATGGGGAAGAATTAATTATAAACCTAGGAATTAGTAAACTACACCTTTCACATACAACTAGAAGTAACAGAATGACATATATCTGAAAAGTAAGTAGAACCATTCAGAAAGACTAGAGAATTTGTTAACACATGGGAACATCAACTGTAATCATGCATCAGCATAAAATGGACCATGTAATAAAATACGATTTGCAGTTGCAATAATCTCTTTGCAACATGGGTAACACCTTAACACAAATGGAATGCCCTTATATTTTCTAAGAAGATCTGCTATAGGAATATTACATTAGGGCTTGCAGTGTTGGGAAATTGTAACATGGCTTGGTGTTCATCTTATTAATGCCAGCCCGATGACAAAGAGTTGAATTTGAGACACAGCAAGCAACTTGGGATATGTTCTTAAAAAAATTGTTCTGGGGGCGTGAAGGAATTAATTAGGCAATGAACAACAATCACTTTCTAACTATGGCTAGGCACAATTTAATTTTGCCTCTGTAATTTACAACCCTCATCATATACTTTTTTTTCCTACGCAATCACACTAATACATTTTTTCTTCCCTAACTTTCTATAATGCATGTTTTTGGAAAAGAGACAAAGAACAAATATCTTTATTCATCCCATGAATTTCTTAGAAATAAACCATTGAATATGGGAATTCAACTTAGCCCTGGATCAACTCACATGCATATGTACATACATACATACATACATACATACATACATACATACATACATGCATGCAAAAATAATTTATCTAATAATTTGCACTAGAGAAGGCAGGAGAAGATACCTGATTTGCAGGCTGGGTTGGATTTTTTTTTTTTTTTTTTGTAAAGTTAAAGAAAAGAAAACAGCCTTTCTCCATGATAAGATCCTGTTCTCTCTGATGAGAATTTTAAAAGAAATTCTCACCGTTATCCACCTGCATTCCAGGCACTCGGATATTAATTTTTGCCATTCACAAAGGAAAAATTAAAAGGTACAAACACTTTGTATCAGGGGAGAATTTTGTAAATTGGTTTGGATTTGAAATAAAGCAGTAGCTGGAATTCTTTCAAAATAGCTTAATTAGATTTTCCATAACAGATTGACTGTTATAGATATTCTTATATCACAAATACTTGTTTTGCTTATACTCTAACTTTTAAGAGTTTGACTGTGTTCAACTGATTCCTAAAATTCCCTCAAATGGCTGTGTAATACCACACAATTTTCCTTTTTGTTTATTTTTTCCAACCTGGTGTGCTATTTAAACATTACTTTCAAGCTTTGCAGATATAAAATGGAAACATTTTTTTTTAATTTCATCACCTCTGCCAATCAAGGATGTTCCTATTTAGCTTGGACAAGAAATAATTGGGGCTAATGACCTTTATGTTTTCAGAGTTTAGAAAAGCAAATAATTGTTTCTGTTCAGGTATAATTTTCCACCAATAATAACTGTTACCTTGCATCTAATCTAATATCTCCATTCTGAAAAAACCTTGAACTGAAAATCATGTGGTTAATATATCTGGCCTAGTTTTTGAATTGATTTGTTTTTCTCTGTCCCTTGCTTTCTGTAAGATTTTATCCTATGAAGAGTTTTCAAAATGTTCTACAGGGGCAGTTATATCATTTTGGATTACTTTAACTAGGATCATATATTTAGGTTGTTTTTATAGATCAACAGAGCTATATTTTTTATGTCTCCCATTCTGGCATATAAATTTATAAATATTTAATGATAAACACACAAACACACAAACAAATATATACAAAAACACACACACATAACTGATCACAAGTTAATCCTAACACATATTTTAAAATCCATCTTTCCAAAAGGTTTTGAGTGATTGTAGCTTTACAACCACCACTTAAATATGAGACAGCAGTGTGCTGCAGCTGCCAAAAAAGTCAACACAGTGCTAGGCTGCATTAACAGAGAAATAAAATCAAGATCATGTGAAGTGTTAATACCACTTTACAATGCCTTGGTAAGGCCACACTTGGAATACTGTATCCAGTTTTGGTCACCATGATGTAAAAAAGATGTTGAGACTCTAGAAAGAGTACAGAGAAGAGCAACAAAGATGATTAGAGGTCTGGAGGCTAAAACATATAAGGAATGGTTGCTGGAATTGGGTATGTCTAGTTCAGTGGTTCTCAACCTTTTTAATGTCGCGACCCCCAACCGGTCGTAAGTCGAGGACTACTCAACCGGTCGTAAGTCGAGGACTACTCAACTGGTGCAGCGCCGTTTGCAGAATGGGACTTTTGGCTCAGCAGGGCAGAGACAGCCTGGACAATTCCTATTGGCTTTTGAAAGCCAATAGAATTAGACTCTATTCAAGAGAGTCTATTCTATTGGCTTTCAAAAGCCAATAGAATAAAAGGGAGTAGCACAGCTAAGGAAAAGGGGAAAAAAATGGCGGACTGTGTTGTTTGGCGACCCCGTGAAATGGTCGTTTGACCCCAACAGATCTAGTTTAATGAAGAGAAGAACAAGGGGGGACATGATAGCAGTATTCCAATACTTCAGGGGCTGCCACAAAGAAGAGGAAGTCAAGCTATTTTCCAAAGCGCCAGAAGGCAGGACAAGAAGTAACAGATGGAAACTAATCAAGGAGAGAAGCAACCTAGAACTAAGGAGAAACTTCCTGACAGTTAGAACAATTAACCAGTGGAACAACCTGCCTCCAGAAGCGGTGAATCTCCAACACTTGAAGTTTTTAAGAAGAGACTGGACAGCCATTTGTCTGAAATAGTATAGGATTTCCTGCCTAAGCAGGGGGTTGGACTAGATGATCTCCAAGGTCCCTTCCAACATTGTATTATTATTATTATTATTATTATTATTATTATTATTATTACCTATCGAGTCTTTACCCAGGACCTGGGATAGGCAGATGTGGATGTTTGATGGTATTACAGATATCGTCGCAGGATGGAAGCAGTTCCTAGTAAGGCCGCCTTTTGCAATTGACTAATAGCAAATTTGTAAATGCCAATGGTGTTCAAGTGGTGCTCCAGTTGTTTTGGGATTGCACCCAAGGAGCCTATTACTATTGGTACTACCCTTGCTTGCTTTTGCCACAGTCCTTCTATTTCTATTTGTAGGTCTTTGTATTTTGTTATCTTCTCCAGTTCTTTCTCTTCTATTCTGCTATCTCCAGGCACTGCCACGTCCACTATCCAGACTTTTTTGTCTTTCTTATCGACAATGTTAAGTCTGGGGTGTTATATTGCAGGTGTGTCTGTTTGAATTCTGAAGGTCACAGAGCAGTTTAATTTATCATTTTCCAATGACTTTCTCTATTTTCTGATCCCACAGTTTGCTTTCAGGCAAATGATATTTTTTGCAGATCTTCCAAATGAACCATTGTTGCTATTTTGTCTGCTGCTGCATGTTAGTCAGTCTGTGCAATCTTCTCTGACAACAGCTTACCAGGTTGCTCTACTGTTTGCAGCTCTTTGCATAGGCGGCAATTACTGTCTGTGTTGCTGTCCTCTCAATTTGACTTTATATGATTTGTCCTTAACGCTTGTCTTGTGCAGCAGAATTAGTCCCTCGGTCTTCTTCTTTCAATTTCCTGCTTTACCCATTGCCAGGTCTATGTTATTATCGCTTTTTCCAAGCTATAGTTTTTAATGTATTGGCCATTAGTGCTTTGTCTTCCCATGCCTCTATTCTGTTCTTCATTTGGTCTTTCTTGTAGGCCAGTTTGGTCTCTCCAGTAGTCAGTAAGCCTTCCTAATATAGTAATTTCAGTGCATCTTCATCATTGTTCTTCAGATATTCTTCCAAAGCCATTATTTCTTCTTCAACCATCTGATGTACTTGTAGCATTCCACGCCCACCTATTTGCCTTGGTAGATAAAGTCTGTCAATGTCACTGCTTGGATGAAGGGCATGATTCATTATCATTATTTTTCTGGTTCCTTCCTATCAATTGCTTTAGTTCTGCTTTGAGTCCAGTTCCACTATCCAGGTTGTGTACCTAATGACTGGGATGGCCAGTGGTGATTGCCTTATGCATGTCTCATGAGTTGGATTAAGATCTTCTTCATTCTCTTGATGTATTCACTTAATCTGTGTCTTGACTTCAGTGTGCTTAGTTGTCAGCTGAAGATACCCAAGTATTTGTAGTAATCTTCCTCATCCAGACTTTAATGTTATTTTCGTGGGGCATCTTGATTTCTTCAGTTTTCATTATTTTTCCTTGTTTGATAGTAAGTGTGGCACATTTGTCCAAGCCAAACTCAATTACAATATCTTGGCTATATATACGGACAGTGTTGAGCAGAGATTCTATTTCAGATGATGTTTTTCCATACAGCTTCAGATCATCCATGTAAATGAGGTGGGATAGTCTATCAGATGTTTTTGATGTTTGATAACCATGTCCTGAGTTATTCAGTATTGTTGACAGAGGAAACAGTGCAATAACAAATAGTAATGGTGAGAATGAATCTCCTTGAAATATTCCTCTCTTGATATTAACCTCTCCCAGCCTCTCACCATTGATCTGCAACTGTGTCTTCCATTGTGCCATCGATCTTTGCACAAAATTTCTGATGTTTCTACTGACTCCTGTTATTTCTAGGCACTTTATTATCCAATCATGTGGCAGAGAGTCAAATGCCTTTTTGTAGTCAATCCATGCCACATTCAGGTTGGTCTTCCTTTTCTTGCAGTTTTCCAAGATCATTTTGTCTATTAGGAGTTGATCTTTTGTTTCTCTGCTGTTGGGGCGGTTTCCTTTCTGCTCAGGTGGAAAGAGATTGTTTTCAACTAGATGCTGTTGTACTGCATCAGCTACCACACCAGTTAGTAATTTGAAAGTTGTTGGTAAACAGGTAATTGGCCTGTAGTTGCCTGGTGTTGCCCTTTTTGCTGGATTTTTCATTATTAGGTAGGTTTTCCCAGTTTTATCCACTTTTCAATTTCTCCTCCTTGTAGTATATTGTTGAACTGCTTGGAAATGAGTGGATGTATAACAGTTAGATGTTTCAACCAAAACCCATGCAGTTCATCTTCACCTGGTGGTGACCAATTTTTGATTTTCTTTGCTCTTTTTTCTACCATTTTTGTTGTTATTACTAGTTCTTTCATTTCAACTTCTGTTTTATTTGCATCCACCTCTTTTAACCAAGCCGCATCCTTGTTGTATTTCTTGGGTTATCCCATATCTGCTTCCAGAACTGCACTGTTTCTTCCTTGTCAGGTACTGACTGATTCCTTGCAGTTTCTCCATTGATGGATTGGTAGAAACGTTTCTGATTGTATTGAAATTGGAGGTTCTGCCTATAGTTTGCAATTCGAGCTTCATATCTACTGATTTTCCTGGCTATAGCTGGTATTTGTTGCTTTATTATTTCCAGTGCTTCCTTGATCTTCCTTGTGTCTAAGTGGTATTTCTTGATTAGGTATTCTTTGGTCTTCTTGTTCTTCAGCTCTTTCTTCATCTGTTCTAGCTTGCTTGCATGTGATCTTAACTGCTGATCTTATTTCTAGTCTAACCTTCCCATTGTTCTGGTGCACTGTTTGTTTGTTTTTCTTTTTGTGATTGTACATCCCAGGTAGTAGTATAACGCAGCGTGCCTGTACATAGTTGGTTGTTTCTTGCCAGTGAATGTGCTTATACTTGATATTGCAATATGTGCATCTTTTAATGCTTGTGTTAGCTGTTTCTTTGGAACAAGCTTCAATGCAGGTAGCCTTATTCTGTTGTTTTTGTGATGTTCTAGATGCTCAGTTATTCTTTGTTTCAATTCTTTTATTTCTTTAGTTAGAGGGTTTTGTTCTTCATGAGGTAGAGGTGCCTGGTTTCCAAATGAGAACAGTTGTATATCTCTGCTAGATTCCTTCACTGCCAACTCCCCCTGGTTTGCCTCTACATTCTGAATTACTTCTGGTAAGGCTTTGATTTCTTGCCCTGGGTAAACCTTTGCAGTTCGTCCAATTCTGTTTCTGTGAATATTTTATTTCGTGTTATAAATCGGCGTTGATCTGCTAGTCTCTGTTCTGTTATTTCTGATTCTGGATGTTGTTCCTTCCAGAACTGGTGCATTCGTTTTAGATATCCTCTTCTTGTTGGACTTGATCTTTAGTAACAGATCATTATTTCTTTGTTTTCCATCACTGTGTATCTGCGACGGGTAAACACCTTTTCTTCCAGTAGTTCTGCAGCTGCTGGTCCTGGTTGCTCAGCCAACAGTCCTGAGGCCTGTAACCCATTTTTCACCAGATATCCAGGAACTCCAATATCTAGCGCGGACCTTGTTAACCCGGGCGACGTCTGAGCCGGTATGGCATTCTGAAATTTACGTCTCACCATATTTTTTATGGGAGAGACACTCTTTGTCTGACTCCTCTGATGAGACCTGTCCAGTATGGTTGAACCTATGGCATAGCTCTCATCTTCCTCAGAGTACACAAGCCCCACAACCACGTCAAGGTAGTGCCTCACTGGGGGTGATGATGATGATGATGATGAGCATGATGATGATGATGATGATATTATATTATTATTATATTATTATATATTATTTATGATTATTATTATGGATCATCGCATAGTCAGCCAGATGTTCAGACTGGATTTGGCATTTTGTCTACCTATCGAGTCCTTACCCAGGACCTGGGATAGGAGATGTGGATGTTTGATGGTATTACAGGTATCGTCGCAGGATGGAAGCAATTCCTAGTAAGGCCAACTTTTGCAATTGACTAATAGCGAATTTGTCAATGCCAATTGTGTTCAAGTGGTGCTCCAGTTGTTTTGGGATTCACCCAAGGAGCCTATGACTATTGGTACTACCCTTGCTTGCTTTTGCCACAGTCTTTCTATTTCTATTTGTAGGTCTTTGTATTTTTTATCTTCTCCAATTCTTTCTCTTCTATTCTGCTATCTCCAGGCACTGCCACGTCCACTATCCAGACTTTTTTGTCTTTCTTATCGACAATTGTTAAGTCTGGGGTGTTATGTTGCAGGTGCTTGTCTGTTTGAATTCTGAAGTCCCAGAGCAGTTTAATTTTATCATTTTCTATGACTTCTCTATTTTATGATCCCACAGTTTTTGTACAGGCAAATGATATTTTTTGCAGATCTTCCAATGCACATTGTTGCTACTTTGCATGCCGCTGTTGTAATCAGTTTGTGTTGCAAGCGTCTTGCAACAGCTTAACCAAGTGGTCCACTGTTTCTTCAGCTTCTTTTGATAGGCGGCACTTATGTCTGTTGCTGTTCTCAATTTTGACTTTGTAGCATTTGTCCTTAAGGCTTGGTCTTGGGCAGCCAGAATTAGTCCCTCGGTTCTCTGTCTTCAATTCTGCTCTTAGCCATTGCCAGGTTTTATTGTTATCTGCTTTCCCAGCTATTTTTTTCATGTATCGGCCATGTAGTGATTTGTCTTCCCATGCCTCTATTCTGTTCTTCATTTGGTCTTTCTTGAAGGCCAGTTTGGTCTCTCCAGTAGTTAGTAATCCTTCCTGATATACTAATTTCAGTGCATCTTCATCATTGTTATTCAGATATTCTTCCAAAGCCATTTTTTCTTCTTCAACCATCTGATGTACTTGTAGCATTCCACGCCCACCTATTTTCCTTGGTATATAAAGTCTATCAATGTCACTGCGTGGATGAAGGGCATGATTCATTGTCATTATTTTTCTGGTCTGCCTATCCATTGCTTTTAGTTCTGCTTGAGTCCAGTCCACTATTCCAGCTGTGTACCTAATGACGGGGATTGCCCAGGTGTTGATTGCCTTTATGGTATTTCCTCCATTGAGTTTGGATTTTAAGATCTTCTTCACTCTTTTGATGTATTCACCTCTAATCTTTTTCTTGACTTCAGTGTGCTTGATGTTGTCAGCTTGAAGGATACCCAAGTATTTGTAGTAATCTTCCTCATCCAGACTCTTAATGTTATTTTCGTGGGGCCTCTTGATTCCTTCAGTTTATTATTTTCCTGGTTTGATAGTAAGTGGGCCACATTTGTCCAAGCCAAACTCCATTACAATATCTTGGATATATATACGGACAGTGTTGAGCAGCGATTCTATTTCAGATGATGTTTTTCCATACAGCTTCAGATCATCCATGTAAAGGATGTGGGATAGTCTAGCAGATGTTTTTGATGTTTGATAGCCATGTCCTGAGTTATTCAGTATTGTTGACAGAGGAAACAGTGCAAGAACAAATAGTAATGGTGATAATGAATCTCCTTGAAATATTCCTCTCTTGATATTAACCTCTCCCAGCCTCTCACCATTGATCTACAACTGTGTCTTCCATTGTGCCATCGATCTTTGCACAAATTTTCTGATGTTTCTACTGACTCCTGTTATTTCTAGGCACCTTACTATTCCATCATGTGCAGAGGGTCAAATAGCCTTTTTGTAGTCAATCAGCCACATTCAGGGGGTCTTCCTCTTCTTGCAGTTTCCAGATCATTTGTCTATTAGGAGTTGATCTTTTGTTCTCTGTATTGGGGGGGTTGCCTTTCTGCTCAGGTGGAAAGAGATTGTTTCAACTAGATTGCTGTGTACGCATCCAGTACCAACCAGTCGTAATTGAAGTTGTTGGTAAACAGGTCAATGGCCTGTAGTGCCTGTGTGTTGCCCTTTTGATGGATTTCATAGTAGGTAGGTTTTCCCAGTTTTATGCACTTTTCAATTTCCTCCCCTTGTAGTATATTGTTGAAATGCTTGGAAATCGAGTGATGTATAACAGTAGATGTTCAACAAAAAACCCATGCAGTTCATCTTCACTGGGCTACAATTTGATTTTCCTTGCTCTTTTTTCTACCATTTTTGTTGTTATTACTAGTTCTTTCATTTCAACTTCTGTTTTATTTGCATCCACCTCTTTTAACCAAGCCGCATCCTTGTGGTATTTCTTTGGGTTATCCCATATCTGCTTCCAGAACTGCACTGTTTCTTCCTTGTCAGGTACTGACTGATTCCTTGCAGTTTCTCCATTGAGGGATTGGTAGAAACGTTTCTGAGTGGATTGAAATTGGAGGTTCTGCCTATAGTTTGCAATTCGAGCTTCATATCTACTGATTTTCCTGGCTATAGCTGTTATTTGGTGCTTTATTATTTCCAGTGCTTCCTTGATCTTCCTTGTTTCTAAGTGGTATTTCTTGATTAGGTATTCTTTGGTCCTCTTGTTCTTCAGCTTCTTTTCTTTCATCTGGTCTAGCTTGCTTGCATGTGATCTTAACTTGCTGATCTTATTTTCTAGTCAACTCCATTTTCTGTGCACTGTTGTTTGTTTTTCTTTCTTTGTGATTTTACATCCCAGGTATTCTGTTATAACTGCAGCTGTGTTCATTAGTTGTTGTTTCCTGCATGAATTGGTTGCGATACTGATATTGCAGTATTTGCATCTTTTTTTAATGCTTGTGCGAGCTGTTTCTTGGAAGAGAAAGCTCAATGCAGGTAGCCTTATTCTGTTGTTTTGTGCTGTTCAGATGCTCAGTTATTCTTTGTTTTCAATCTTTTATTCGTAGTTAGGGTGTTGTTCTTCTGAGGTAGAGTGCATGGTTTATGAGAACAGTTGTATATCTCGACTGGATTCTTTCACTGCCAACTCCCCCTGGTTTGCCTCTACATTCTGAATTACTTCTTGTAAGGCTTTGATTTCTTGGCCCTGGGTAAACCTTTGCAGTTCGTCCAATTCTGTTTCTGTGAATACTTTATTTCGTGTTATAAATCGGCGTTGATCTGCTATCTCTGTTCTGTTATTTCTGATTCTGGATGTTGTTCTTTCCAGAACTGGTGCATTCGTTTTAGATATCCTCTTCTTGTTGGACTTGATCTGTAGTAACAGATCATTATTTCTTTGTTTTCAATCACTGTGTATCTGCGACGGGTAAACATCTTTTCTTCCAGTAGTTCTGCAGCTGCTGGCCATGGTTGCTCAGCCAACAGTCCTGAGTCCTGTAACCCATTTTTCACCAGATCTCCAGGAACTCCGATATCTAGTGCGGACCTTGTTAACCCGGGCGACGTCGAGCCGTTTATGGAATTTCTGCAATTACGTCTCACAATATTTTTTATGGGAGAGACACCTTGTCTGACCCTCGTGGATGAGACCTGCCAGTATGGTTAAAACCTCTGGCACAGCTCTCATCTTCCTCAGAGACACAAGCCCCACAAACCACATCAATAGTAGTGTTTCACTGGGGATGATGAGCTGATGATGAGATTATTATTATTATTATTATTATCGATCATCGAACAGTCAGCCAGATGTTCAGACTGGATTTGGCATTTTGTCTACCTATCGAGTCCTTACCCAGGACCTGGGATAGGCAGATGTGGATGTTTGATGGTATTACAGATATCGTCGCAGGATGGAGGCAGTTCCTAATAAGGCCGCCTTTTGCAATTGACTAATAGCGAATTTGTCAATGCCAATTGTGTTCAAGTGGTGCTCCAGTTGTTTTGGGATTGCACCCAAGGAGCCTATGACTATTGGTATTACCCTTGCTTGCTTTTGCCACAGTCTTTATATTTCTATTTGTAGGTCTTTGTATTTGTTATCTTCTCCAGTTCTTTCTCTTCTATTCTGCTATCTCCAGGCACTGCCACGTCCACTAACCAGACTTTTTTGTCTTTCTTATCGACAATTGTTAAGTCTGGGGTGTTATGTTGCAGGTGCTTGTCTGTTTGAATTCTGAAGTCCCAGAGCAGTTTAATTTTATCATTTTCTATGACTTTCTCTATTTTATGATCCCACCAGTTTTTGCTTACAGGCAAATGATATTTTTGCAGATCTTCCAATGCACCATTGTTGCTACTTTGTCATGCCGCTGCTTGTAGTCAGTCTGTGCAATCTTCTTGCAACAGCTTACCAGGTGGTCCACTGTTTCTTCAGTTTCTTTGCACAGACGGCACTTACTGTCTGTTGCTGTCTTCTCAATTTTGACTTTATATGCATTTGTCCTTAAGGCTTGGTCTTGTGCAGCCAGAACTAGTCCCTCGGTCTCTTTCTTCAATTTTCTGCTCTTAGCCATTGCCAAGTCTTGTTATTATCTGCTTTCCCAGCTATTTTTTTAATGTATTGGCCATGTAGTGCTTTGTCTTCCCACGCCTCTATTCTGTTCTTCATTTGGTCTTTCTTGTAGGCCAGTTTGGTCTCTCCAGTAGTCAGTAAGCCTTCCTGATATACTAATTTCAGTGCATCTTCATCATTGTTCTTCAGATATTCTTCTAAAGCCATTTTTTCTTCTTCAACCATCTGATGTACTTGTAGCATTCCACGCCCACTATTTGCCTTGGTAGATAAAGTCTATCAATGTCACTGCGTGGATGAAGGGCATGATTCATTGTCATTATTTTTCTGGTCTGCCTATCCATTGCTTTTAGTTCTGCTTGAGTCCAGTCCACTATTCCAGCTGTGTACCTAATGACTGGAATTGCCCAGGTGTTGATTGCCTTTATGGTATTTCCTCCATTGAGTTTGGACTTTAAGATCTTCTTCACTCTCTTGATGTATTCACCTCTAATCTTTTTCTTGACTTCAGTGTGCTTGATGTTGTCAGCTTGAAGGATACCCAAGTATTTGTAGTACTCTTCCTCATCCAGACTCTTAATGTTATTTTCGTGGGGCATCTTGATGCCTTCAGTTTTCACTATTTTTCCTTGTTTGATAGTAAGTGTGGCACATTTGTCCAAGCCAAACTCCATTACAATATCTTGGCTATATATACGGACAGTGTTGAGCAGCGATTCTATTTCAGATGATGTTTTTCCATACAGCTTCAGATCATCCATGTAAAGGAGGTGGGATAGTCTGGCAGATGTTTTTGATGTTTGATAGCCATGTCCTGAGTTATTCAGTATTGTTGACAGAGGAAACAGTGCAATAACAAATAGTAATGGTGACAATGAATCTCCTTGAAATATTCCTCTCTTGATATTAACCTCTCCCAGTCTCTCACTATTATTATTATTATTATTATTATTATTATCATTTACATTTACATTTATCAATGAACTTTTATGGGTATACTAAACAAACAAATTATAGAATTGTATAATTTTTTTAAAAAAATTGAACCTCACTAAGATGTATATTTCTACAGACAGTCCCAAATATACAAATTTACTACTATATTCCACATTGATGGAGATGCCAGAGAAACAAAAGTATTTGCATAAAACTGAACTTAAAAAATGGTGATCAATCTTAATGGTTGGCACGATCTGATAATAGTGTACCATGTGAACAAAGTTGTTTCTTGCTTCAAATTGTCACCTCTTACAGAACCAGTTTTGTGTAGTGGTTAAACGGATGGTTAATGTATGAGGCTAGAAAGCTGGAGACCATGAGTTCAAATCCTGCCTTAGCCATGAAAACCAGGTGACTGGCCTTGGGCCAGTTATCCTCTTTCTCAGCCCAGCCCACCTCGCAGGATTGTTGTTATGGAAAAAATAAGAGGAGGAGATTCACCACCTTGAGTTATTTGTAAAAATAATAATGGTGGGATACAAATAAATACCTTTCCCTTGTGTTAAAAATCCCAATCCACGAACTACATTATACTTTCATCCAAGCAAATTACAAATACTTTATCAACATTTTTAAATACTGGTAGATTTTAAAGGAACCATAATCATTAATCATTAATCATTAAACCATAATAAAGAGATACGAAACAATTTTTAAAAAGTTCATTTCAAGATAAGATGATGTAACATAAAAATAATTCAAAGGATACAGAATGGTTGGTGGTTCATAAGGGGAAAAAAAGCAGGAGGGAACCAATTTACAAGCTTACTAATATTCAAAAGTCTGAGCAAAATGATCATGCCTGGAGCAATTAAAAAAAATTCAACCTTCTTCAAAGTTGCTAATTATACTTGTGGAGCTGACAATCCACAGCTTGAGAATCTCTACTATAGAGGATTGAATCTCCTGTTGCCTTTGACAATCATTTTTCAGTACTGGTATCTCAAGATACTGGTATCCCAATCTGTTTGGACAAGTTGCATTTCCATAATTTGCTTGCCCTTGTGGTCAAATTGGTACTTTCTGACATATGCTAATAAAATACTTGCTATCTGTTGTACTTTGTGCTGATGAAGGGGTGCTCTAAAAATGGAACAAAGAAACAAACAAAGGATGAATTCCTGTTTCATTAGTTGACAAATGTAATATTTTGGGAAGTGGAAGTTAGGGTTGGCCACTTCAGTCTGTAACATAACTGAAAGCGAAGGACTTAAGTCAAATTGGAAAAGCTTTCTGAGAGAAATGTTATTACCAAGAATCTTCTACTCTTTTGATTGTATTTTCAGTTCAACGAATGGGATTGAAAGAAGGATGTTTTCAGGGTATAATACTCAGTGGAAAGTTTTTATTTTGTTTTGGCCAAAAAGATTGTGCACAGAATGGTCTCCCGTCATAACATAGTCTGATTTTTACAAAGCAGGAAGTCTGGTGATTTGATTCAGCAGGAGAAAATAAGCACACGCCTCTATTAGTGATTGCAGAAGACCTTGGGCAACTAATCTGCAATTTATTGTCCCCCAGTGGCAAAGGTCCCAGAAAAAGTTCAGAGTGATGAAGGAAATTAACCAAATAGCTCTTTAAGAGGGAGACTATAATGGAAGATTAATGCAAAAGTTTTGCAAAGTTCAGAAAAGAGCAAATTGGCTTGAGAGAGAGGTTAGTGCCATAAAGGTTAAGGTCATAAAGCTCGGGAGTTCTCTTGATTTATTACCAACTGAACATCACAAATGTAAATTCTCAGTAATTACAAGGGGTTATTCTACATTGTTATCCCCAGTAGGACATAGATAAAATATTTTAAAGTTCTATTGATTTGAAATGAACTGGTGTCAAATAGGAACATAAGCACATTTCCTAAGGATATTTGGCACTGTATTGAGCTGAAGTAATATCTGAATGGGATCTGTGTTCATAAATTTTCCAGTTGCTCACTCTCCAGTTGCTCTAGAAAAATGATCTCAATAGCAGAGGCCCCCAACCTTTGGGGTACCAGGGACCAGTTCTATGGAGAAATATTTTCCCATGGATCACAGGGGGTGTGGCTTTGTGTGCTGCCTGCATCCCACGGATGGGGCTTCACTTGTTTGCACAGCCCAGTTGCTGGCATGCCACGACCCGGTGCTGGTCCATGGACCAGGGGTTGGAAACCCCTGCTCTATAGGATATTGAAGGCTGGAGCTCACAAAATTCAAAAGGTTGGCATCTACTGAGCTGTCAGTTGCAGATCTTTAGTGGTGTCTCAGGATCTGCACTGTCTTCTAAACAAGGCTCAGTATTTTACTGCAATGATAATATAATGCTAGCAAGATTGCATTTTGCAAAGCTGGAACAGGAATGGGTACATAAGTCTCCATGGAATAAGCATAGGCTAAAACACATGTGTTCATATTATGCCAATGCAATGGCATATCTGCTTGTATCAGTCATCAGGATGCAATTACATAACTGCACTTTTTGTGCAGTTAACATTATTGTGTACTGTCTTGTTGGTATCACTGCAGATACTGGACACCATTGAAAGAGGACTTTTTTTTTCATTGAGAGTTGCCCCTGCAGATACTGCTTGGGACATATGTAGACAGAACAGAAATAAAATGTGGTTATATGTGGGACTACCTTTTCCTCTACTGTTCTCCCAATTGGACATTACTTTTTATATGTGCCATTTTCTTTGAAATGTAGGCCCCCAGAGTCATCAAGGAGTTCAGCAGCCTCAAAATGTGATTAATAAAAGCAAGTGTTATGGGTGTCAACATTCAAAAATAGCTCATTGGATAGGTCAAATGGTGCCACTGTCCCCAGAAGTAATAAACTTCTTTGAAATTCAGTTATTCCCATTAGGCTGCTCCTTGAAAAATGGAGATCATGTTGATATAAGAGGGTTGGATGGAGAGATGAAGCTTATTATCTGTTTATCAGACTCTTGATCATCTTGGCTGATTAAAACAGCCAGTATAAGATTGTCCTCATAGTTACAGAAAGTCATTGGCACCCATAGGCAGGAAGGATTGCTTTACCACACTAAAGAGGGCTCCAAAATATTTTTAAAATCACCAGAAAATAACTTTAAAATAAATATATGGGCTACTCAACCTTCTCTTCCAAGTTCAGCTATTTCTTCAGCATATCCCTCTAGATCAGGCATGCACTTCGATACTTTAAAAATAATTATGGGCCAAAAGGAAATAGTTTTGAGGAGAAACAAAATTTATCACTAGAAAAATGAAGAATATGACATTATTATTTATTTAAGAACAACAATGTGATATGATGCAATTTTTCTCAACAAGGTTTTGTATAGTGGGGTTAAATAAGTTGTCAATGTTCTTAAAGTGTCTTGCAAATGTTCACTAGTGATGGAAGAACACTGTTCTTATTCATGTTCATGACTGAAAATATTTATTCATGTATATATGGGCTTACAAAAAAGTTTCTAAGCAATTTAAATGAGCTTATTAATTTCTTTCCTTTCTCTGAAAATTTGTAAAAGTCAATCAAACTGCTGTCCTTAAATTTTGTTTTATGAGTTTCTGGACATTGCAATTCAGCTGGATTTTTTTTTTTTTTTTTTGAAATGGATTTTCATTTATATTTAATTGAATCTCTTCTTTGTTGGTCAAAGTCTTTTGTCAAATTCTTCAGTTAGAAAGCTAATATGCTCTCCATATTTTATTCCCTAGCTCAGTCCACTTACATTAAAGAATATGGTGAGAACAAATGGTTCTTTTTTTTTGAATTGTCTCTTACAATTTCATTTTTAACACTGTTATTGAACTATAGATTTTAAAAATTAGTTGATCTTTTTTGAAATTGAAGATTCAGTTTATTTAGGTGACTAGTGACACTGCAAAAGAAAAAAAAGGTCATAGTTCCATCCTTCATCTTTGAGCTCTTTGAATGTTCTTGATTCTTTTGCAAGAATTTAGTTACTTTGTCTTTTAACAGAATAACAGATTTGGAAGGGTCTTCTTGTCCAACCTTCCTTTTTAAGCAAGAAACCCTATACCATTTCAAGACAAATGTTTGTACAATCTTTTCTTTAAAATCTCCAGTGTTGGAGCATCTACAACCTCTGGAGGCAAGTCATTCCACTGATTAATTATTCTCTCTATCAGGAAATGTCTCCTTAGTTCTAGGTTGGTTCTCTCCTTGATTTGTTTCCATCCATTGCTTCTTGTTCTGCCTTCTGTTTTGTTCTGAAAAATAGGTTGACTTGCTCTTTCCCCTTTTATAGTAACACATGGTGAAGCACATGTCCTTGATTCAACAACTTTACTTCTGTGTGATAAATTAACTCATTACATTCAACATATGTTTCTTGAAGACATGCTTGGAATGTTCTGTGTGTTAGTCCACTATTGCAGATATAATTAACAATGGAGGCAACCACTAGCATCACATGATCACATTTTATAATTTTACTATACAAAATTAACAAATGAATAATACAATGTTGTTTGGCTATTTCCCATATGATGTAACGCCTCCAAACCTTTTGCATTTCACAGCTGATGCCCCATCAGTGCCAATCACCATCAAATTTTTGAGATCAAGCTTCAATGTTTGTTTGTTTTTCTCTAAGACAGTTATGTAATTCATCCCAAATTACCTTCCAATTGTGGGGCCTGTTATAGAATACAATCCAGCAAGCTCCTTGGTGATTTCAAAATTTGTAGTACTTCCTCTTACAAAGGTGATTAATTGTACTATGTCCTTAAAATATGAAAGCATATTTATCAGTTATACATTAGTCAATAATCAATGAATAAAATAGATATTATTTGGATTTCTCAGCTATTGATTACTAAGATTGGAAGAAATGTCAGCAACTCCTTCAATGATCATTTAGGAAATACGAATATTATCTAATATTTTCTTTTCTGGGCATATAATAGACACAGTGATCTGCATAAACTTCTTTAAAAACTGCCTTCTCTAAAATATATTTGCCAATAGTAATTTTCCTTGCAATTTTTAAAGCTCACTTTAGAAGCTGTTTCATTTTCACAGTTTATATTCTTCAAAAACCTATTGATCTCTAGTGAGATTTTTCAGTAAACTAGCAACTTTATTTTTTTTTCTCATTATAGTCTAATTTAGCAAGGGCATGATGTTTTGTCTCAAAATGTCATCAGAGATTATATTCTTTGAGACCCTTAAGATTTCCCGACACACAAGATGCATGATTTCATCTTTCAGTGAAGGACAAAAATATTTCTCTATCCTGCATTAAAAGCTCTATGTTCTGAGTCAGTTTTTTCCCTCTTATTTTCATTCATGGTATCTTTTTGTTTACGATGTAGAAAAGAAATAGTCAGAGTTAGGATTCAATTTCTAAGGAATAGTTTATCTTTGTGAAGCCCATGGATGTACGATAGCACAAAAAATATAATGCAAAAAAACTTAACACATAAATAACCACACATTAAGATAGATAAAATACCTTATAACAAACATATAAGATGTAAAAAGTAAATGTCTATCTTTCTGAAAAATCAATTAAAAATAATATAAAGATACACTCACATAGCTAAGTTATTAACTCCTGTGGATATATGTACAATTGGGTTTTTCTGGTCCTACCTTATAGTCTATGTTTAAAGAAAACAAGATTAGTTTTGAAAATACTATTCTGGTATTTTTCCCTTTGAGACAGCTATTGAAATATTGTGACTTAATCAACTGAAATATTGGCACAGCAAAAATTTGAAAAATTATCTTGCTGTCTCTCATCTCAATAGAGTTCAACTGTATATTTATCAGATATCCAACATATGAAAAGAATTAAAAGCCAGACTGAATCTCACTTTCTATAAAAATTTAATGTGCTGTTCAAATTAAAAAAAAAGGGATCCACATCATGGTTGTTTGTTGTTTCTGCCTTAGGCTGTGGCCAAGACCATCATCTCTAAAAGAAAACAGCCTTCTGAACAGCTCTGAACAGCCTTCTCTCTCCCTCTTGAAGCAGAAATTGGGTTTTGCAGGAAAGGTTGAACTAGCAGCCAGCCAAGAGTTCTGCTCTTCTTTTACTAAATCATGATCTGTTTAACAATGGTTTATTAAATAAACTATTATGGAATAGATTTGTTCAACAAACAGAACTGCAAACTACAGTTTATAAAATCTTATTGCCTGGATGCATAACATTCATCAAACAAAAGGCTTATCGATCAGCACTTTGGCATCTAGCAGTGTGGGTAACACTGATGGAGCTGATAGTGCTGGTAAGACCTGAAGGCTTTGGAGACTTTAGGCAGTGTATCTTTACAAATGAATAGGCAAACAGCAGTGGATCCTTTGCACTATCGTGATGCTTGGACCCCTTGTGTTGGTTATTTTCAAAAGAAATGGACAAGCTACATGAGATTGCTTGAAGGGCAGTGTTCAGCCTGTGGGCTGTATGTTGTACACACCTGATCTACTGTAAAAGAACATTATCTGACTGACTAGATATTCTTCCAGCCATTCATAGTTTTGATTCCCTGCTCCTGCAGATACCCCCAACTCTCTAGCAATCTTTCTCCCAACCTAGCCAGGGAGATCTAGGATGGCACTAGATTTCTCTCAGTTCTCTAACCTGGGAGATTTCAGTGTGTGCACTGAGATTGTCCATTGAGGAGCAGCTGTTCATGTGGTAATCATGAACTGTCCCACTTGGTGCTGACTGAAGTCACAGTGCAACAAGGAACAGATTGATGTGTTTTTCGCTTTATGAAGAGCTGATGATCTGGAGATAGAAGAATGACTCTGTTGTCATGAACAAATCACCACCTTGTCAGTTTAAGACTGATAGCTGAGATAAAAATCTGCAGGGGTGGAGGACCAGTTAAAATAGTACCCTAAAGAAAAGCCATCACTTATATGCTCAATGTCTACCCATGTCACAATATATATTTTTATATTCCAGACAAAAGCAAGATAATAAATAGGACCATGTTTGACCCTTGCAGGGTTTACAGTATTTGTTATTCAACAGTTACAAAAGTCTTAATCCCATTTTCTGCTCCTATGTTTAGCTTATCCTATTTCCCAACCCTCAGGCTTATTCCTATTAACCTTTTGACTAAAGCACTCTTGTACATTTCTTTAGCTTTGAGTCCTGAGTCTTAAATGCTTCTTTCCTTTTCCAGGTTCCTGTTTAATCCATACAAAAAATTGCTGATAAGCCAAGCTATTACACAGTCTTTGCCAAAACTGGTGACTGGTCTTTAAGCATGGCTGCATTCTCTCTGGCCCTGTTTCAATTATCATTTCAAGTTAAATGAACTTGACCGGACTTCCTGGTCTTTTATCCTACCAGTTTTCTGCCACTGTTCTGCTGTTCTTAGAGATTGTTTGCTGGGTGTCTGCTGGATGAGACACTTGATAGCAAGCTTTAACTCTCTATCAGATAGTGGCTTCTTTACTCATTGCTTTCTTTATCCCAAGATAGTTTGTCCTTTCCTTTTGGATGCTCATTGTTGCCTGTTTGTTTTCATGATCTCCTTATGATCCAACTTCTTTTTGCTGTCTTCCTCCTCACACATGGATCTTGCTTCTCTTAATAATTTCTTTCAAACACAGAGAGAAACCAGCCCCAGCAGCCTCTCCCACCTGTTCTTGCTTGCGTTGAAGCTTTTTTTCTTAGTTGGCTGAGTGAGAAAAAAGTGAGAAAAGAAAAAAATAAAAATAAAAAATAGATTCTTGTTCATTGAAGCATGATTGTGAGTTGCCTGGCAGACAAATGCTTGCATGTTCTAAAGCAGGTCCTCCCAGTCTGCTTCTTTAAAAAAAGAAAAAAAAAGAAAACCAAAACAGAAGTGGGTGGAGAAAAGCTGCTTTTTCCAGCCTTTTACAGTCATGTCCTCCTACAGATATTCATGGGAAGGAAGAGGTTGATTTAAGAACTTACTGATTTAAAGACTTGTTCCATGTTAAAGGGAGTTGATTTGTCTTACCTCAAACATGCAAGACTTACTGATCAAATCCTATCCCATTCAAGAAACCTATGCAATTACTTTTTTTAACAGGCTTACAGCCTCCCTACTCTCTTTGTTGATGATGATTGTGAAGTTATGGATGGTTGTAATTTTCAGGAGTACCTGATGCAATTGGGTCTTGGAATTGTTTTACAATTTCAGTGATTCTGCTTCTGCCTGCCTGTCTGTTCATCTCACATGTATTATGGGATGATTCACAAAGTTAAGAACAAAAAAAAATAACAAAGTACATATCAGTAAATAACCAAAAACAAGGGCAACAAAAATATTAAAAACAAGCTAAAAATCAAATAAAACAACAAACCGTAAAACATATATGTGGGAGAGTGTCAACCAGTGACTCTTATTATACATCCCATGGACTGCGGAAATCACAAAGAAGTCACAGACCGAACCTCACCAAAAATATCAGTTGAAGCCAAGATTGCCAAACAAAGGCTATCATACTTTGGCTGTGTCATGCAAGCTCAAAAAGTCATTCATGGTGGGAATGATCAGTGGGAAAATGAGAAGGGTCCACCCAAGTACCTGTTGACTGTACACTATAAAGGATGACACCTGGATGACCATGGTGGATTTGAAGGAGATGGTAGAAGATATAGGGGCATGGAGAATATTAATCTATAGAATGGCCAAGGATCAGACACGACTGAATTGGCTGATGATGATGACATCAATGATGACATTTATAAAGAATATCTGTTGTACCTGGTGGCTGGGTGGGTTTAGATGGGGAAGAACTGTCTGAATCCTACCAAGACTAAGTGGCTGTGTTTGGGGCACCCAGATCAGGGAATATTCCATCATTGATCTTGAATGGCGTAGTACTTTCTTGAATGGGGTAGTACTTCTTCCTTCAAGGTTGGTAGGCAATCTGGCATCTTCCTGGACTTGCAGCTGCTGCTTGAACAGTAGGTATCAGCTATGGCCTGTGCACAACTCCATCTGGTGTACCAGCTTTACCCTTTCTTAATTGGGGGAGTTAGTCACTCATGCCCTAATCACCTTACAGCTTAATTACTGCAATGCTCTTTACATAGGACTATGTTTGAAGACTACCTGGAAGTTTCAACTGGTCCAAAATGTGGTGGTGTGAGTGGTAATGGGCAGGCTTTGATAAGCCCATGTAATAACTCTGCTTCACTAGCTTCACTGATGGTTGGTTTCCTTCAGTGTGTGATCCATGGTGCTGATTGCTAAATTGCATAGAGGAGGTAAATGGTATTTCATGCAGATATTGCAATAAAGCTTTGCTGCTATTTGGTCATCCCATTGTTTGTATTTAGTCAATTAGCTATCTTCTTGTAGCAGCTAACTAGATAATCCACTATTTCTTCAGCTTCTTTGCAGAGGCAGCAGTTGTCATCTATGGCTATCTTCTCAATTCTAGCTTTGTATGCATTTGTTCTTAAGGCATGATCTTAAGAGGCCAGAATTAGAGCCTCTTTCTCTTTCTTCAATTTTCCTGCTCTTAACCATTGCCAGTCTTGTTATGTGCTTTGCCTGCTAATCTTTTTTAATGTAATACTTTACTTTATCATGCCTCTTTTGTGTTCTTCAGTTGGTTTTTCTTGTAGGCCAGTTAGGTCTCTCTGGTGTGCTTTTATGATATACTAGCTTCAATGCATCTTCAGTCCTTCAGATATTCTTCTAATGCCCTTTTTTCTTCTTCAACTGTCTCTAGTGTATTTGCAACATTTCATGCCCACCATGGTCCTTGCTAAATAGAATCTGTTAACATCACTGCATGGATGAAGGGTCTGATGCATTATCACTATTTTTCTGGTCTTCCTACGCAGGGCTTTTAGTTTACTTTCTGCTGTGGTGGAAAGAGCTTGTTTTCAACTAAATGCTGTTGGACTCTATCAGCTACCACAATAGTTGGCAATCACAAAGTTGGTGGTAAGCAGGTAATTGGCCTTTGATTGCCTGATGCTGCTCTTTTTATTGGATCTTTCATTATCAGATGAGTTTTGCCAGATGTTAATCAATCTTGAATTTCACCTCCTTGCAGTATGGTGTTAAACTGCTTGGCAATGAGCAGGTGTAGACCAGTCAGATGTTTTCACCAAAAATCATGCAGTTCATCATCACCTGATCTTCAACTCTGAACCATTTGTATATGTTAGTATTTATTTTATCATTAATCTTTAAATATTGTATGTTTGTAATATTAATAATTACTAGGTTAGATGCCTTCATTGCTCACAGGAATAGAAAAGTAAGGTTTAAATGAAATAAAAAATATCTAGCCTGGCTCATTGTTCAGTATGTCACTGGGTGGTGTATAGATTGTTCTTTTAAATTGTATTTGTACATTTTGCATATTGTAATGCTTTAGATCAGAAGAAAAGCATTACAATTTTAATCAATATAATTCCAAGCAGTTTTGCAAGACAAGAGATTAAGCTTCTTAAATAATCTCTCCTTTTGGGGGTACTAGATGGTGGATGATTCTTCCATATTATTTATTATAATTATAATATTTTATTTAATATTAATGAATGTTGCATATTTGTATCTATTTATTAACTAGATCCATCTAGCTCAGTGGTTCTCAACCTTTTTAATGTTGCGACCCCCAACCGGTCGTAAGTCGAGGACTACTCAACCGGTCGTAAGTTGAGGACTACTCAACTGTAGCACCATTTGCAGAATGGGACTTTTGGCTGGCTCAGCAGGGCACAGAAAGCCTGGACAATTTCTATTGGCTTTTGAAAGCCAATAGAATTAGACTCTATTCAAGAGAGTCTATTCTATTGGCTTTCAAAAGCCAATAGAATAAAAGGGAGTAGCACAGCTAAGGAAAGGGGGAAAAAAATGGCGGACTGCGTTGTTTGGCGACCCCCATGAAATGGTCATTCGACCCCAAATGGGGTCCCGACCCACAGGTTGAGAACCACTGATCTAGCCTAAACAATGTGACTATTTCTCAGTTCATATACTGAAGTAGTCATATTCCTTTCTTTCAGCAATTATTCATTCTTCTTATAGACCGCATATTACTTATTATCAGAATTTGCATATCTTAAAATTTCTCCATTCCCCCACCTTTAATAAATATTCAACTGAGGTACACCAATTCATGTATACTTTTTTTCCCATTTATATATAACTTGCAATCATTTGGTCCAATCTTCCATTCAAACCCAACTATCGTGTTCTTTGATACATTAATTTTCAGATCCATACATCTTATTGCATTATATAATCTATGACTACAAACATTTCTTATATATTTATTCATAAATACATTAAGCAATGAAGATGATATCTCACAGTCCCTGTTCAATCCAAATCATTTGTTAAGCAGTCTGCAGGTATTTAATCTCATACATCCTTTACTTCTTCATGTTATTATTCTTTCAATAGGTAGATACAAATGCAGTCTTCGAACACCTATTAAACAAGTAAGAGTCACTTTATAAACAAGCATCTTTCATATTTTAATATTTATCTACATGAATTTATGTAATTTATTTGGACTTATAAACTGCTCCAGCCACATCTGTATGTCCCAACATATGTAAGTCAGTTTTAAAACAAACAGGTTAAGGCACCAAGCTAGAAACCAGGAGACTGTGAATTCTAGTCCACCTTAGGCATGAAAACCAGCTGGATGACTCTGGGCCAGTCATTCTCTCTCTCAGCCTTAGATATTAAACAAAGTAATATATTTTTATGGGGGGGAAACTATTTTTAACAAATAAAAATAATAATGTGGCAAGGGGCATTGTTTTAAACTTTTACAAATATCCTCAAGATCTGACAAATAATTTTGATTTTGCAGACAGGATGTTGGGAGACCCCAGCAGTTCTCAGGTCACACTTTAAGAAATATTGCACTAATAGGTAGATAAAATCCCAATCTTCTAGGGCAAAAACCTAGGTCCAGAAGACTTCCTGGGTCCTTTAACAGAAGACTCTATGTACTGTTTCCACCATAAGTACCACAGTGAGGCTCCATTCTTTTTAAGCAGTAAAACATCAAAAATGGACTAAGGGTACTTAAGGGATCACTGTTCGTGCTCTGTGAGATTCATCCATAGGTGTTTTAAATTCTATAATGATTTTCTAAGAGGAGGAATAAAACGAAATGAAACAAAATGCGAGGAAATAAAGGCTCCTGCAATTTACTAGCATTACCTGATTTTTGAAAAAGTGATCGTGAAAAAAAAAATTGCTTTGCATAGTGGGTCACAAACAGCATCTTAAACTGAGATAAAAGGGAAGTCTGAAAAAAAGAAAAAAAAGTTGTACATAATTGTAGGGAATGAGCCTGAGGAATGGAAGATATTTTATATGGTAACTAGAAAGCTTTTGTTCAAGTGGTGTTTCGGGGGAGGGGGAGCCCTATTTTTAGCATAGGTTTTTTACCTTCCCTTTCTCCTTTCCACCATAAATTAGCAAGCAATTAAAAATAAAGAATTTCATAACAGAAAATAAGTTTTTTTAAAGATGGGAGGAATATCAACGATCTGCCAAGCAAAAGATAATTATACTGAGTAAAATGTGCTAAGAGGACTTTCCTCACTGCACTTGTAACCTCTTAAAAGTCCTCTTCACTGGCAGAGAAGGGAGGAGTACTAACTATCTGTGATGGCGAAGCTGCTGGTGTGCGTTCATAATTGAATCTTGAATGAGCAAAGAGGGTACTATTTAGAGATGATTCTATACCATTCTTGTCCATCTGGTTCTGATCAGCTGCACTGTCTCTGGATAGACTGGAAAAGGCTGTTCTTCAATCCATCACATTTTACATGCAACATTATAGGCTAACATGATAGGCTCCAACCTTATCTATCATCTGAATGGTACTTCTAGGAGCTACCAGATTTAAACAGTTTGTTGGTTGATTTCTGAATTTAAGATACTCACCATTGTTTCTAAGTCTTATCAGAGTTGGACACACATACCCTGCCCCCCCAAAAAATGTACAGGACTGCTGGCTTCTGTCTAGTTTCTCCTAAGTCATTAGTGGGACATCATTTGTAGGCTTACTAAGAGATATCTGGCAATTTAATCTGCTGCCTTTTTTCTTCAGCAGGCCCCTAACTATGGAATAATTTGCCATTAAACCTGAAATCGCCCTCACTTTTTTTATTAGAAGAGAAGTAAAACATTTTTTTTCCTGTAGTCAGGTCTTGCAGTTATTTAAGTTATTTATGCATTTCATAATTACATGTTTTTTAGTAGTAGTAGGTGTAGTGGTAAATTCCCTGGAGCCACAAGAAGTGGGTAGCATATAAATCTGAAAATGAATAAATAAGGAATTTTTCTTTAGTATTTCTAATACCTCATTTTGCTGTATGTGTAAATCTATCTTCGGTGTCCTTCATAAATACAATGAGGTACTTATGAGCTATCAGATATATAGACATAAGTAAAGGAAGCAAACATTCTTTTGCATATTAAATAACCAAAACAAAGAGATTTTATGTCCAAGGAAAATAAATGATGCATTATTTTCCCTCTATTTTATGCCCTAGTATTCTCACAAAACCAGAAAATCGGTAGATTTTTTTTCCACTGAATGATTCAGTTCTCCTAAATTAATAAACCAGTTACTGTTCTTGATTTATTCTTCTGCATCAACTCAGCAGTGGTGTTACGTTTCTCATTTACTTTCCTTTTGAGTTGAGTGGGTCAAATGAAAATTAAAAATACAGGCTGAGGTCTTAAAACATTGTTCTTTGCAGCTTTTCTCCCCGCTTTTCCTCCCCCAGAATTATGAATCAAGATATTAAATAGTATACCAATGACATTGGCCTGGATTTCAGAAGTGTTTTCTTTTTCCAAACCCTTTGATGCTTCTCTGCTGCAGATCCAGCCATTTGAGTACATTTAGCTATTTAAACCAAGCACTTAACATGCATTTTTCACCATCTGGTAGTACTTAATTGTTCTGTCTTTATTTACTTACTATCTGTTCCAAGCTGCCTGGGGTATAAAGAAAAGAGCAGATGAAATTAAAAAGAAATTCCTGAACCAAATCGGACAGAATTAAAAACAAAACAGAAAAGAAAAAGGAAATAACTCTAAAATAAAGTCTAACTTTGCAAGGAATTAATGTCATTCTTCTCATTCCTGGTCCACAAAGGAATTAATTAACCTAGACTTCATCAATAAAAATCCTATGCCATCATATCTGTCTTGACTCCTGGTGCCTGTCCCTGGCTTGACCTGTCCCTGATAAAAATCTGCAACTATTCTTGGATATTCGATCAAGGACCCCATCTATCTATGTTATATATTGTTATATGTTATATATATGCCTTCCTCTTTTTCTAAATTTAAATAAATAATTGTTCCCTCATCCTTGTTAAGCACTTGCATTTTCCTAGTCAATCAACCTCTTAGATCACATGCCCCAAATTTCCTATATTGTTCCTGGTACCTATTATCTCAAGGGAATAATAACTCTTTATTTTTTTTTATTTTATTTTTTGAATAAACTGATTGGGTGTTCTTGCCAATTCATTGTGCTTTTAGAAACTGCCTCCAAATCCATAATCTGAAGTTATCTATCTTCTTTCTCCCTCTGTTTCTCCAGTTATAACAGCCAACACTGCCTCTGGGAAAACCATTGTTTTAACTAATTGGAGCTTTGTTGTCATAGATATATACTTATCATTCATGACAGTGAGAGTTCTCACACATTCGGTGAAATACAACCAACCCTGATAATTAATTCCACCATTTAGCACATTTATTTTGAGATTCCAGACACAAGTTTCTTGCCATAGTTTTGACCACTAAGTAAGTTATGTATCCTGTGAAACAGCTTGCCAACTGAGGGGACAGTGGCTCCTGTTCTCATGATCTTCATATTATTAGTTATGATTCGTTTAGTCTCAGTGTGATATTGTTCCAGGAAATTTATTTGAAGACCTAAGATTTCATTATATAATATAAATTATGTATTTCCTTGAGACATGTGGATTTCCTCAATGAGACTTCATGAAAAGAATTTATAATTGGGCTTTTTGTCTGACTAACAGCAACTTTTGATGACTCTATTAAACAAGCAACAGCCAATCATGATATTTGCCATTTGTGATGGTAAACATAATGTACAAGCATATACTGTATACTTGATTTTGAACTCTTTGCTTGGTGGGTGAGCTTGAATGAATTATTGTGACCAATTTAAAGACGATTATCTGATGAATTGTGGCATGAGCTGATTGAATAATACATTCCAGGAATCTTGGAGAAATTATTCCAGTACCACTTGATTATAGATAAGAGACTCAAAAAATTATGATATAGTATATACAGGAAAAAGAGATGCCACGACTCTATGTACTTCCTCCCTGTCCCTTCATTCAGTTCAGAGTCTTCAGATATCAAACTCATATTTGTTATAGAAAGCTGAGACCTGTAGAGCTAGGGAAAAAAACCTAAATGCAGATGCACGCAAGGCCTTTGTTTCTAATGTGGGGATTCAGGACATTTTGCACTAATATAACCTGGTAAACTTTACTACCTGGAGTCATCTGAAAAGCATCACATATGTAGTATGAGAGGTAACTCTGAAAGTAACTATCCTAAATGTGCAAAAGTAGTCTTTTAATACAATGAGCTCAAAAAAGGGGACAATAGCAACCAAGACACTTGATGCTGGCTGGTATTTTTATTTTTATTTATTTTTTTACTTTTAAACCCTGTTGATTCTGGAATCATACACAAATTCCTAGATTCTCCTATTGTCTGCAAATATGCTTTGTCTCCCAAGCATATAGACCCAGCAACAATGGGAAAAAACTATTGATGGAAGATTTCTGCACTCTGGACCAATTTCTCCATATATAGCCCCTCTTCAGCTTATGCTTTCTGGTAAACCAGAAATACTGCAAGCATCTTTACCTTATTTTTTACACGTTTCAGAATTAGGAATGGACTAGTAAAGACAATTAACCAGTGGAACCGCTTGCCTCCAGAAATTGTGGGCACTCCATCACTGGACATTTTTAAGAAGAGACTAGACCAGACATGTCAAACTTGCGACGTCATGTGACGTCGTGCGACATATTGGGACTGTTTTTCCATTGCTTGCAATGGGGTGGGCACAGCTTCCACATGACGTGTCTGGCCCGCGGGCTGGCAGTTTGACCTCCTTGGACTAGACAGTCACTTGTCTTAGATGGCATAGGTTCTTCTGCTTGAGCAGATGACTGGACTAGAAGACCTCCAAGGTCCCTTCCAGCTCTATTCTATTCTAGTTCCATAAATACAATCCACATATTCATTAGGGCAAAGAAATAATTATATTTGACTCCCAGAAATGCCAGACTCACAATTTGCAGGGCCTAAGGACCTTCCTTATCTTCTCATGAACTGTCAGTACTTTAATTTCATCTTTTCATGAAAACTTAAATATTTCATCTCTGCCTGGTGCTTAAGAGCTTATCAGTTGTTTCTTGCACCTTATTTTCTTCCATCAGTGCAAAGGCGCTTGATGCTGGCTATTACATTTTATTTTCAATCTGGACTATAATAAACCTTCAAGTCCTCATTATCTGGGGTTCACATCCAATTTTAGACAAATAATTCTAGTATAGTTCTGAATATATTCTTTCTCTATACATGTTTTTCTGATTCCGCTTCTACTTGTATCGGATTTCAGTGTCTTTTCATTTTCCTTTCATCTATTTTCCTTGATTAGATCTTTTCCAAGAGTAGTCCTACTTTAGTTGTAAAATTTCCTGTGATTTGTCTAATCTTCTTGAACATTTATCTCATTTTCATTTCCCCTCTGTGTTTGTTGATATTTTTGACTGACATATCGTTTCTTGTCCTTTGATGTTAAAAGTCTGTATTTGGTTGCCATATATCTTTCTTATTGCTCAAGGCATTCATCCTCCAGTTTTCCCTGGCTATTATCTTAACTTGTTACAAAAATCACTTAGATCTTTTCCTCTTTGAAAATTTAGGAATATTTTCTTTTTCTTTGTTCAAATTTTCTCCTCAGATTTTCTTTTGCATAATTTAAGTGTACATGAATCCATTCCTTACACTGATCTTATATTCTGACAGTATCTCCTGCAGGCACACCCACACTTTTAATTTTCTGAGTTTAAATTGTGTATTTGACATTAATAGATGTAGAACTTGCATTTATGTTGCTTGAAGTAAGTGCTAACAATGAACAAAGAATTCTTTTCACAATGCACTAATTACCTATTGCATCCATTATTGTATTTAACCAACCACATCTTTCTTTGTTACTTGTTCCTCTATTTGTTTGATTTAGGCATTCCAATTACCTATTAGCAGCAGTCCATCAGGTCTATGTGTTGCATTTATTACCTCTTGCAATTTGTCATAGATTTTCTCTAACTCTTCTACCTTTCCATCTGCATTAGGAGCATAATCTTTGATAAATTAATGCTATGGTTGATGTTATCAATGTTAAAATAGTTGGGGCACCACACTGATGTTCTCTAGATATCCAATATTACTAATACCATGATTGTATCATTTACTGAATTATAGCTGAGTACATCCTTAGTTATACCCTTTTTAAATAACATTGCTATTCCATTTCTCCATATGGCATTATTATGGTGGGTTACACAGTCAGCCAGATGTTTAGACTGGATTTGGCATTTTTATCCATCTATTGATTCCATCCCAAAGACCTGGGATAGGCAGATATAGTTTAATAACAATAAAGGTACCATTGCAGGATAGTATTATTCTATAATATTATTTTCTATTTTTTTTGTTTTAGTATAGTATATGTGCTGCCGAAGCGAGCACATCTATGTCTTTGTTTTGTGGACCCACCAATTTTTGATTGTAGGTAAGTGATATTTCTTGCAAAGATTCCAATGCTCCATTGTTGCTATTTCGTCATGCCATTGTTTGCAATCAGTCTCTGTCTTCTTTTTATTATTATTGTTACAACAATATATCATAAATATACCAACAAAAAGGGTATTGATAGGTCAGTGATGGATTTGCTAAATATTATATAAATTTATTATATAAATTTAAACCTCATCTTGGACTACTTACTTGTATTCTATAACATTTGTTAATCTAAATGGTACAACCTGCTATTTCTTTTTTTATTATTATTATTAAAAAGTTTTATAAATTTTACAAAAAAACCAAAACAATACAATAACAAAAAACCACATATACAAAGAGAAAAAAAAACTAAACATTACACAACAAAACCTGCTATTTCAACAGAAATATTAATAATAGGTTGTATTGTAGAATCAAACAGTAACTAATACCTTGTTAATTAAACAGTGACTGGCTGAACCATTTTTCATTTCTGCAAAGAATCAATTTCCAGCACTTTTAGTATAATTCTACATTTCTAGTAAACTTAGCAGCTTTTTGAGTCTTAACTTTGTCTTATAATAATCATGCATCTGTTGATCTGTTTAATTATGAACTCTGGGAATAATTAACATTTATCAGGCACAAGATGAAATAGCAATGTGTAATATCCCCCATTATGTATACAGTTAGATTGTTAAGGAGAAGATAGATAGATAGATAGATAGATAGATAGATAGATAGATAGATAGATAGATAGATAGATAACCTTTATTGTCATTTTTTACTGTGGGCACAATGGCACACATTAAAAATTAAACTTAGTTGCTTGCTCTCAAAGTGTACACATAAATAACACACATTTAAACATACTATATACAACATATGTATAGACCTACATCCTTACATATAAGTAACATATAAATACTAATCACTGTCCATCTTGAATACATAATGGAAGGAGGAAGCTGTACCCAGCCCGATGTAACAACTAGTAGAAGCAAAATGGTATCTACTATCAGGTTAGGAAAAGTGATTTAGTTATTAGGGATTACAAGCCTTCAAATCAAAAGCCATATTGCTTTATCTTCTTATAACAAAATGATAATGATTGAATAGACTAGGTGCCTTGTATCATTCCCACAATACATCTCTAATTCTCTGATCCAAATATTTCAAATATGTCTGAAGTCTTCCAACAGAGCCTTCCAAGTTAGCTTCTAAGCCATCAGAATTGCCATTATGTTTTATCTACAAACCCCCCCCCCCAATGGTTCACTTAGCTTGATTAGTCACCAGGCTCAAATACCTCACAGCAGAAATGCCTTTCTTCCCAGAGGTTCTTATTCTCTGCAGCACTTCCTGCATTACAATACAACTACAGTACATGATGCTATATAGTTACTTGGCCAGTTTAGGAAATGCTGCAGAGAAGCAGCTTTTGGTGAGAATCCTGGGCATTTTTGCTGTGAATAGTAGTAGTACTACTACTAGTAGTAGTAGTAGTAACAACAACAACAACAACAATAACAATAATAGAGTTGGAAGGGACCTTGGAGGTCATCTAGTCCAACCCCCTGCTTAGGCAGGAAACCCTATACCATTTCAGACAAATGGCTGTCCAGTCTCTTCTTAAAAACTTCCAGTGTTGGAGCATTCACTGCTTTTGGAGGCAGGTTGTTCTACTGATTAATTGTTCTAACTGTCAGGGAGCTTCCCCTTAGTTCTAGGTTGCTTCTCTCCTTGATTGGTTCTGGCACTTTGGAAAATAGCTTGACTCCCTCTTCTTTGTGGCAACCCCTAAGATATTGGAACACTGTTATCACGTCTTCGTTCTTCCCTTCATTAAAATTTTAGATACATTATTTCAGTAGCAATAATGCAAACATAATATCCCAGCAAAGAAAGGAGGATTTACTTTGCAATGGTTCTATGTTTTTCCTCAACAGGCAGTTCAGATCAGTAAAGGTGTGAGAGGGAGAAATATTGGATCAGGATGCCCCCACTTGTGGGCAGCTGCAGGGTTCATCCTTTTTCTTCCTGCATTTTAAGATTTATGGAACTATTTGAAGGTAATGTGCTCATTAGGGAGAAAATATCATCAATAGGCTGAACAGGTGCATGATTCATGGATGCTACTGGATGAGCAACTGAGAGCCTTGTGTCTGTAATTGATGCCCTTATCATTATTTGGACTACTGCATGGTGGCCTATCATTATTTGTACTACTGTTATTGGTGGACTATGCTCTGGGCCCTGCATTATTTCTCTTTATGAATCTAGTCCAGAATGATCAACAGAATGACCTGGGATAGGCAGATATAGTTTAATAACAATAAAGGTACCATTGCAGGATAGTATTATTCTATAATATTATTTTCTATTTTTTTTTTTGTTTTAGTATAGTATATGTGCTGCCGAAGCGAACACATCTATGTCTTTGTTTTGTGGACCCACCAATTTTTGATTGTAGGTAAGTGATATTTCTTGCAAAGATTCCAATGCTCCATTGTTGTTACTTCGTCATGCCATTATTTGCAATCAGTCTCTGTCTTCTTTTTATTATTATTGTTACAACAATATATCATAAATATACCAACAAAATTGATAGGTCAGTGATGGATTTGCTAAATATTATATAAATTTATTATATAAATTTAAACCTCATCTTGGACTACTTACTTGTACTCTATAACATTTGTTAATCTAACTGGTACAACCTGCTAGTTCAAAAGAAATAATAATAGATTGTATTGTAGAATCAAACAGTAACTAATACCTTGTTAATTAAACAGTGACTGGCTGAACCATTTTTCATTTCTGCAAAGAATCAATTTCCAGCACTTTTAGTATAATTCTACATTTCTAGTAAACTTAGCAGCTTTTTGAGTCTTAACCCTGTTGTTGGTAGCCTGTGCTCTGAGCCCTGTATTAATTCTCTATTAACTTGAGTGCAATTCAAAGTGCCCTTTTTAAACTTCAAAGCTGTATATGGCCTGGATCCAGAATATTTGCCAGTCCATCCTTTTCAATTTTTTATATTTTTTTAATACAAATTTTATTGAGTTTTTTCAGTTTTTACATCAAAGTGCTTAGTAAACAGTGTGGTGGTAGGGTAATCAATTATCCAAAAACAAAGTCATTTGTATATAGCTCAGGTTAACTCGTTAAAAATTCCTCTCTAGTTCCCTCAAATAATATATCATATTCAGATTAATACATTTCTAATGAAATTCAATCAATCAATAAAATTATCAATAACATTTTAACTATACAAATCCCAATCCTGTATTTAAGCTTTACAAAATTCCAATTACCATCTTTCAATTTAGCCATAAATGAGTATATTGTTATACTTCGGGTATCCCTAATTTCCCTCTTTTCATAACATAATAATTATAGTATCTAAAAATAATCATATTGTTCCAACAATTACATTCTTATATTTCCTAAACATATTCTATTGTTATTCTGCTAGCTCCTCTACTAATACCATGTCTTCTATTATCAGAATCCATTTTCTTATTCTCATTCCATTACAAGGTGATTATCATACATAAAATAAGCATATTATTTCAAAATATATATTTACTCTATTTCACATATATATTCTATTAACCAACAATTTTCCTCTCGTTTATAAATCTGAGACTTAAACCTTAAGTCAATCTGTGTCTCTGAAAGGCCTTTTTAACCTGTTACATACAATTTTAGGTCTCATTTTTAAGTCTTATTTTGGCTTTCTTTTTGTGCCACGCAGGTTTCCATAACAGAGCCTCTATATCAACAAATAAGTCTCCCTTTATTCCTCATGATATCATTTGGGTCAAGGGAGAACGTCCCATCCTTTATTTTAGGAACCTGACTCCTTTGTGATTAATCCCTTGTTGCTTTAAAAATTCAAATCTCGATGTTTCATTCAGCTGAGTAGCACACTCAGTTGTGTCCAATGTTGTGATTAATGGTTGGTTATCAAAGTTGTCATAGTTTTCAATAAATCATATTTGTACATCAATTCCTGTTGCTTTTGAAGTTGTACATGGTTTAGTTAAAATTACTTTTTGATCATCCAAAATCTCAGTAGGTTGTATATTGGATGGTATAGAATCCTCTTTGGTGTTGATTGGTTCCTCTTCTGTTGTTTTTTGGCCTGTAGAATAGTCAGTTGAAATCTGGAGGTCAGTTTGCAGATTTGAATTAGGGTTTTTGACTTTTATTTCTGTAATAGTCTCTTTTATTTTAGCACTTACTTGCTCATGAATTTTTTCCAGTATAAGTTTACAGTTAGGTTGTAAATAGGATTTCTTCATTTCAGTGGTAGTTCAAAGCAGTCCTTTAATCTTTTAATGGAGGTTATATTTAATAACAGTTAGCCACTGTCCATCCACACAGTTTCTAGCAGCTGTTTCAACTTCTTTATCTTTTCCCTTTTACAATAATTTGAAGGTCAAAACCAACATCAGCATCAAAAAAGAGAAAGCAGTTGCAGTTTTAAATTTCACTACAAGATGTCCCCAGTAGAATATAAAATCTTTTTCCAGATGCCAGTAAAAATTTTCCAAGTTAAAAAAATAGGAAAAATAATATTCTCCACATGTAGACTAAATCAGGTAGTAAAATTCTGTAATAGGGGTTTTTCCAGGACCCCAGAGTATCCACAAGTAAAAATAGTCATTGAAGTTAGTTATTCTTTCTTTTTATTCAAAGCTTTTCTTCCCACACAGACAGATGCCGCTCTCTCAAGGCAGGGAAATAATTCCAAAGGGGCTTTTTACAGGGAAAAAAATAGGGTAAAGAGAGGAAGGGAAAGGTTTCACCCAGATCATCCACGGTGGTTCTTTATGCTTAGATGTTCTTGTGACTTTCGGCTGGTGCAGCTAGGTGATCGGCCATCTTACTGGGCGATCTTTGCTCCGTTGGCCTTAAGGAGCTATCTCAAGCTGCGGAAGGAGCTGCTGCCTTCCCACAGTCAACGAGGAGCCTCCTCAACCGTGGTCGCCCCTCCAGGGTGACTTTCAACCCTCTTCAGGGTCTGCAGGTGAAGAAAAACCGGCTGGTGAAGAGACGACTCTCTTTGCACGACCACTAGCACCGCGAACTGGAACCGGAACCATCTTCTTCAATTTTGATCCATCTGACTCCAGTGGTGGGATTCAAATATGTGAACAACCTGTTCTTTGTGTGGATGCCGCTTCAGGGTCTGCAGGTGAAGAAAAAACGGCCGGTGAAGAGACGACTCTTTTTGAACGACCGCTAGCACCGCGAACTGCAACCGGAACCATCTTCTTCAATTTTGATCCATCTGACTCCAGTGGTGGGATTCAAATATGTGAACAACCTGTTCTTTGTGTGGATGCCGCTTCTGGGCCTGGACAAAAAAAAAAATTAGCTACCAGTTCTACCGAACTGGTGCGAACTGGCTGAATCCCACCATTGTCTGACTCCTATATCCCAGGAGAACTTTCTGGTGGTTCCCCATTTTCATGAGATGAGAAAGGTGGACGCTTGAAGACGCTCTTCTCTGTTGAGGTACATATATGTTAGCACTCCAGAAATTTCAGTCACCTCCAGACGCTAATTTTTATAGCTGATAGAAAGTCAAGTTATACTGTATAAGAGAGTATGAGTTGATGGCACTAGTCATTGTTTGGCTGTCTTGCATGCATTTATTTTATTGCTTCTTTTATATCATGGGCATATTTATAGATGTTTTTAAACCAAGATTATTTCTTGATTGTGGCGGGTTTAACTGTAACTGATAAATGAATAGGCAAACATTCAAATTTAATGAGAAAACAGTTAAGAAGAATTAGCAAAGACTAGCAAAGAATTTGACTTTTCTATACATGAGTTTTAATTTGTATAACTTCCTCCTTTTCAAAAGCTCTCTACCAGTAAAAAACAACAACTGGATATTCTGTTTGTCTGAAATGGGTAAATTAATCCATTAATCCTAAATGGCCCCTGAACATAGATAAATAAAACAATTCTAAAGGTTTTTTTCCTGAATGCTTCTTATGAAAGAATTTTAATGGGTTTATAAATATTAATACAATAAGCCATGTAAAACTATCTAATTAAAAGATGAGGGAGTTTTTATTATCAGCTTGTAAAAATTGCTAATAAAAGGTTCATATTATGCGACAGAGCTGTGTGTATCTTCAACTACGCAGATGTGCAAGCATTTAAAATTCTATCTTGTAGCAAGACTTTTCAAAACTAGTCCCCTTCCTTATCCAGAGCAGAAGAATGGAAGACAGTCACACTCAGAGATTTGACAGGTTGAATAACTCTCTTAAGGCTGTACATTATTAACCTCACACTGCATTACAGTTGGCACAAACAATTTGTATTAGCCCTTCCCACCCCAAAAATAAAACATCAAATGTGACAGAAGTGAGATTTGACTAAGTATTTTTCTGGACATAACTGAGACTCTTTGCCAGTATATCAAAACGCCAGTCATTAACTTAATAGACAAGTGATTGACCTGCGGAACTTTCCACATTACTGGCAGTTAATATATATGGAGCAATTGGGTCCCCTTGGACTGAACACTTTATTTTTAAATAGACGCATTCATTTGATGCATATTCTAGCAATTCACCATACAAAATTATCAGAAGGGAGCTTACATAGCTAGTTTCCCAGTTCTGTCTCTTTCGTTTAATAAAGCTGTAGGCTTTTACACTCAATTTATGTTATATATGCCTTCCTTTCAGCTGCTCTACCAAAAAGAAAGCTGTAAAACAAGCTTAATGGAGCTAGGATCTCTTCCCCAACACATTGTATTCACTGAAACTCCTGGGAGAAATCAGGTATTTTATAGCTCAGCTAACGCTAAAATAATGTTTTTTAGCTACCTAGTGCCTAACCCAATAACCAGTCAGCTCAGATGTGGTAGCATAAACTTTGAAATATAGGCTGTATGCTTCCCAAGAAGTGGAATCAACCAAGGTAACTTGGCATTGCACAGGAAATTTACTTGTAATTTAATCTGGTTTTATTGCACTGCAATCTGGTTTTATTGCAATAGGTACAGTAAAAAACAACGTATGCACCCGTTTTCTTTTTTTTTTATTTTGGGAACATACAGACTACTGAAAATCAAATATTGTCCCAAAGTTAGTAAAAGGAAAGCACAGGATTTCCTTTTTTCACCTTCATAAAATCCATAGTTCTCTCCACAGGCAAGACAGAAAAAAACCTCTCCTCCTTTAATGTTCAAGCCATACTATATCTAAGCTTAATCCACAGGATATACCTCTACCTTTTGAGGAATTGAAGAATTCTGTGTAGTGGGTAGATAAATAGGGAGCCCTCATACCAAAGAACCCACTGAGCTTTAAGAATAAGGGGCATCATATTCTTCTAACAGGAATTGTAACCTAATTGGACAAATGAATTAACCCAACTGCAGGGATGTATACATTTGGAAAGTCAGGAGCATTCTCATAAAACAAGATAGTACTTGAGGAGCTTCCTGATCAATAAATTATTCCCTTGGTGGATGTGATAAATCAATCCTTAACCCTAATTAGCCATTATCTTCTTCCATTCTTCCAGGGTGTGTCCTGTTATCTAGCTTTTCTTTATTCTTTTCTTCCTATCTGAACAATCACCACACTTATTTATCCATGACTAACTGATGCTCACTATGTCTTTATGAGTCCAGCTTCTGGGAGTAGCAGCCAGGAGCAAGAGGATCTTTGCACAAATCCACCTTGTGTGCCAATTGCCCCCATTCCTGGATCAGGAAGTTCTACTCATATTTTTTAATGACTTAGTCACTTCCCAGTTGGACTAATCTTTATTTACTGACCACAACTGGGAGTTGCAATGTGGTCATTACGTGAACTGGTCACTAAGTGAAATTGCAACTGTGCTGATGATCTTGCTTCAGCTTTCCTTTGCTTCATTGATTTATGAAGGTTGCAAATGCGAGGATTGGTGCTAAAGTTACTTTTTCATCTTTGTTGTAGCTGCCAATGTTTGCTAAAAGGGGAAGTTGCTAAACAAGATTTGCCCATATTGCAATGGGTTCTTGATGTGTTTGGAAGCTGAAGCTGGTTCAGAATCCAGCAGCACAGGAAGTTTGGGACATACAAGGTATGTCCACATCACACCACTGTTGCACAATCTACATTGGCATCCAGGAGTTTTCTGGTTGCAATTCAAGGTGCTGGAAATTAAAATCTCTAACAAAAAATAATTAAAAAATGCCACCCCCATCCCATTGAAAACAAAAGAAGGAACTTATCCACATCATCTCCCAGTATTCCACTGCCATTGATTTCTGTAAAAAGAATTAAAGGGGCCACCTGATTTAAAGTGCTTGTATTGTGATTCATATTAAGAGTGCACAATCTTTGGTATGATCTATACTTGTATCTGTCTTTAGTCATCTTAAGACACTACACTCCTCCTACAAGCTGAAGCATTTCTTTCCTTGTGATGTAGTTCAAACAGCTTCTTTTGAAAGGCTGAGACCTTAGTTTGAAAAGGAAACCTCCAAGGTCTTTAGAATGGTGCTAACAAACAATTGCAACGTGCTGGAGACCTTATTTCATCTGTCAAGTATGATACAGCCGTGCAGGCACATTACAAAGGTTTAAGAATCATTACACAAATCATTCTGTTCAGAAGATAATAAACTTGTTTGCAGTTAAGAAAAAGGATGGAAAATCCTTGTATAAATATCAATGCCACATTAATAACATGATGGCAGTGTTCCAATATCTCAGAGGTTGTCACAAAGAAGAGGGAGGCAAGCTATTCTCCAAAGCACCTGAAGGCAAGACAAGAAGCAATGGGTGGAAACTAATCAAAGAAAGAAGCAACCTAGAACTAAGGAGAAACTTCCTGACAGTTAGAACAATTAACCAGTGGAACAACCTGCCTCCAAAAGTGGTGAATGCTCCAACAATGGAAGTTTTTAAGAAGAGACTGGACGGCCATTTGTCTGAAATGGTGTAGGTTTTCCTGCCTGAGCAGGGGGTTGGACTAGAAGACCTCCAAGGTCCCTTCCAACTCTATTGTTGTTGTTGTTGTTGTTGTCGTCATCATCATATTGCAAATGATAGATAATATTTGTGTGATTTATCCCACTGAAGGTAAAATCTTTCACCAGTATTACTCCTAAGAGGTAATACTGGCAAGCAGGAAGGATTATTTCAAATAAATCTTATTTGCTTCTTAATACATCAATATAATTATGTAAAGTGATGGGATTTGTGATTTCTACTGATTATGTTAAACATTTGGAACTTATCCACAAAACATTACTATATATGTGAAAATCAATATGTGGAAACTTTTAGAAAAGGTTGGACAAGATATTAATATCATTCCTTTAAGCCTATAGGGCAAAGCCAATATTAATGATACAAAAATGATATTGTCCCTCATTTGATGTATGTTCTTAGAGCTATTCATATATTAATATTGAATAAATATTTTCTTTGGATTATTAAGTGATTTAGGACATTTATTTAAAATAACAGTTATCCAGGTTTCCCTTAACTAAAGTGAGATTTACCATTTGCAAAAGGTGGTTTAATTTATCTGATCAGAAAAAAAACCCATTGGGACAATATTTTATCAGCCACCTGTTGGTGAAATGAAAATATTATTCTCAGCAGTAGAAAGAATTTTATCCTTTAAGGACTAAGATGGAAAATTATTATCTATTTCCTTTGCAATCATGGCAAGTGATTAGAACAACAAATAGCAGAAAATGTGTTAATTTCTAGGAGTGAGAAATCTTTAAGCCATATTGAGACGTAAATTGAGTTTTGATCATGAGACTCATGAATATCTAACTCCTTAGGGGAAAAAAATCTACTTTTAAAATTGTTGATGGACAGTTTTTTATAGGACAGCTTTGGCAGAAGCTGAGATCATGAATTTAAATCAACTACTATGTAATGATTGTTTAAAGGATTTTTCTTGACTTCAATTTGAATTTGCTCTTCCCAATTTGAAACAATGGAGATATTTTCTGGTTAAGCCTATTCTAATGGATTATCACAGACCAGATGCTTTAATTGCCTCAAAGGCACCCACGCTGCTCTCTTGGTTGATGGAATCCATTACAAAAATAAAATCTGTAATGCATTTCTACCAAACTCTCAATAATATTTTTAAAATGGACATGCCTAGGATATTTCAAACACAAACTAAATAACTAGAATTTCTGATAAAGACATAACAATGGCTTCAGGTACTTAACAATATTTAAAGATATTTACAGATTTGAGATTAAGGTTGGTTGATTCAATAAAAAATGTAGTTAGGATATATTGGACTTCCCAAATAATGTATTTGAAAAGATGGATATAAGATTTTTTTTATACTGGAGATCTAAGAAATATGAGGACTCGCTGTCCCATATGATATGGTCATATGATCATTTAGTATCTTTTGAGAATAGTGTATTAATGTACTGTGTCAAAGAACAGTTGTTGGAAATGTGTGATCTTTTTTGAAAAAAAAAATTTCTTCTGATCAAGGGTTGCAGCAACACCAGACAGCAGCATTGTATTACTATGACAGAGATTCTGTAATATTTTACAATAATGTATTGTTTATATTATAGTAATGAAATCAATAACTAATGGCTACTGATGCATATAAAACGTAAGATAGGTCTCCTGCTCCACCACCTCCTCCTCCTCTTATTTATTTTTTTTAAATTGTTACAAAAACGAAAGATATCAAATAATAAAAAAGACTATTTTGAACTGAACTCAACTCCAGTGGGTGGTAAATGGCCTCTGATTTTTTTAAAAAAAATAGAGTGAATCTCCCCCTCTCCCCAACCTTGCACTCACTTAAGAGTTGGGCAATATGAGGCTTCCGGTTCTGGATCGCTGGCACTGGCGGATGGGTGAGGAGATTGCTCCCTCCACCGTCCAGTTTTCTCTCACCGGGGGACCCTGAAAGGGGTCAAAAGTCATCTTGGAGGGGCGACGAGTGGGGAAGAGGACCTCTAACAGATCACAGAAGGGCGGCAGCCCTTCCGTTTGATCCAGAGCAGCTCTTCGGACCGATGGAGAAAAGATTGGCCACCCACATGGCCTATCACTAAGCTGCTACCTGCCGAAGCCAAAATAACAACTAAGCACTTGAAAGCACCACGGAGGAATTGGGTGAGATCCCCTCTTCTTTTTACCCCAAGTATTTTTTCCTGCAAAAGCTCTCTGAAATTGCTTCCCCCTGTGAGGAGAGAGGGAAGGGAACATCTTTCTCCCACCCTCTAAAATGGTGGCAGCTGCCTACATTAGGGAGAAAAAATTCTGAAAAATATATTTAAGTAATTGGACTTACATGTCTCTTAGATCTGGTGCCCCAAAATGTTCTCACGGGAACTGGCTATCTTAACTATCTGGGGAAAAAAAACACGAAAAGAATCTAAACTAAATAAAAGCCTAGCCTTTCTGAAAAGGATTTTAAAGGCCACCGGGGACATCTTGTGGTGAAATCTGGTATAGCAAGTGAACATACCTGGGAAAGAGACCTGTCTAAAACCTAGGTCTGTCCTTGGCACTATCTAAAGATAAAAAGCTGCAGCTGGGAGCTGAAACTGGCTCTTAAGAGCTGTGGAGGTGAACATTCACTGACTCTTTCTTAAAAAACTAGCCTCCACCAAAGGACTATCTATAAATATTTCAGAAATGGAGGGGAACCAGCACCAAACTTTCCTTGACTATGAACTTATACTTGAAAAAATCCTTGAAGCTACTGAGATAGTCAAATCCAGACTGAAAGACAAAGGCACCAGCTTGAACTTACAAACTGAAATCCAGATTCCAACTAAAGAACTTACAACCCAGAAAACAATAGAAGCAGGAGAAAACAATACTAAGACAGAGGAACTTAAGGAACAACAACAATATATTGAAAATTCTGGCAACCAAATCCTGATTGCAACCAAAGAACCTACAACTCAAAAAGTAACAGAACTGGAACAAAATAATACCAAAACAGAGGATGCTAAAGTTCAACGAGGACAACACAATGAAAACCTAGATAACCAATCAATAACTATAAAATTGGACATGACCTCTTACTTAAACCAGAAGAAACCTGAGGAAAAAGAAGACCAGACCAAATTGACAATAAAAACACTAGAACAAATACCGAGACTTCAATTACTAGAGCAACAATTTAATGATTATAAATGGACTAGCCCTTCTGGAAAAGTGATGATTAGATGGTCTCCCTTGTTTCAAGTAACATGTATCAGAATGAAAGGAGACCTACTTGATAACTTAAAGAAACCTGGTTGACAGAAAAAGAAAGCTAGAGTTAGGTTTAAAAAATGGGACCTCCTGACTTACTAAGAGAGATCCTAAAGTCTTAATTAAAGGGCTAAAGGGAGACCTGGAGACAAAGGGAAATACGACTATTAGATTTAAATGTTGTTGGATTAATTGAACTAATAGTTAGAGTTTAGATTTATAATAAACATTAAGAATCAGCCTTAGCCCAGAAAATATAGATGAAGGATGGATCTGAGACAATAAAGGTTACTTTACTAGTAAGCTGTGATTTATTAGGATGAGAATTAGATAATGTCTATGAAATAAAAATAGAATATATTTAAATAAGTAATATGTGTATTTTAGACATTATAACTCTTGTGTAGTGAAATAAAAGAAATTTGGGTTACCAGAAATTTGAATATTCTGGATGTTAAAGGTTAAAATTGGAATACTGTAATTAGAAATCAAGAATTAGTTAAACTTAAAAACAGGATATGGATATGTATAAACAAAAGATAGATTGATAAATGTTTTGACAGAACCTGCTATGGCTAGGAATTTACTAATTTAACTATGCTATACTAAATGTTAATGGGTAATAGAGAAGAAATTTTTGACAATGTTACCTGAGATATGTACTAAAAATGCTGTTAGTGAACTATTGATTACCCAGTTACCATGTTGCTTTCTAAAAACTTGGATGTTAAAATTGGAAAACTAATAAAATTTGTTATAAAAAAAAGAGTTGGGCAATATGGCAGCAGACTTATGCTTCAAAATATGGCTATGAGTTGTTTCATTTTCAGTCTGAAACAAAGAATAGGATACTGTATGACCTAAAGAATGAACAGGATGGGTCACTAATGGCTTTGCTCTCAGACCTCATGGCCAACTACTTTTTATACCAATTGTATGAGATTAACTATGCTATCTGTTCCCCTGAAAATAAGACCTAACTGGAAAATAAGCCCTAGCATTTTTCAGGATGCTCATAATATAAGCCCTACCCCAAAAATTAGTCCCAGATAAGATCGTCAGCCAGATGGGGCCATTTTGTACTGTATTTCCCTGAAAATAAGACCTAATCAGAAAATAAGCCCTCATGCATCTTTTGGAGCAAAAATTAATATAAGATCTGGGCTTACTCTCAGGGAAATACGGTATTATGAACATCTTTTAAATAAGTAAACATAATATTCTGGAAACAAAAAGCAAGCTCTATGTGGCATTAGATAAGGGAGAGACACTTTGGGTTGGGGAGAGTGTTTGCAAGGACCATGAGTAAGAATAGGCAAATTTTGGCCCATAAGAAGCACCTGCAATTTCTAAATTATGCTAGAGACAGACAAATTAGTGCATTTGAGGGTTATATAGAGCTCTTGATTTGGGTAATGAGAAGTGGGAAGCTAAATTCTGCCAAAGGCTGTGACCAGGGATACTAGATAGCTTGTCTCACTTGCGTATAGATGCAGGTACTTCCCCACTCACACTGTCTTCTCCTCTTCACACTTACAAACTCACAGGTTGCATATTCTACAAATCTATACTATTCATTTAAAAGATGTCGAGAGATTATAAAATGTATTATGGTATACCATACAGCCCACTTCACTGAATATCTCCAAATGTGGATCTAGAGATGCTCTGCAAATCTGAGCATGAAAAGCCTCTCAATTCTTCTGCAACTCAGATGAATGTGTGAACCAGAACACAATTCAAAATCTGCATTCTCCTCTGCAAGCCCTCATGTCAGCCCTCCCCACAATCCCTGATACAATTAATTCTTCTTTTTCCTTGCCTTTCCTTTTTTCCTTCCCTGAGAATCAATGATGTCCAGGGACGTGGCCAGAGGAGACGAACACCAGGGAAGTTGCTCCTGCTTTTTCCAATACTTTATCCTCATGATTAATCTGGGAGTTCAGACGTGCTTGTCCCAGTGGCTACTGCAATCGCAGTAATAAAAAGTAAAAAGCAACATAAAAGAACATTCACCCACCCCCCCCCTTATCTACCCATTGCTTTCTTCTGAGCTTCTTAATACCAGATACACAGTAGTGAAATTACCAATTGTTCCTGACTTTATTTTGATAAACACAAACACTCCATTGATACGCCAACTAATAAAAGCAAACTAGAGCTGAAATCCAAAGTATCTGGAAGATATGAGGTTGCCTGTTTCCATAACGCAACATCAGCCACTCTTCTTCTCAGCAAAGTGTTGTTCAAAAGAGAGCTTATCAAACATTCACAACTGGAATCACAGAATAAAGAATGTTTTCCCTTTAATCTTTGCCCAGAGTCTGTAAAAGGAAACTTATTTTTTTGTTTCAATATATAGCAACCAATGGCCAATTTGTACATTCTGGCTCATTTCCAAACCTTTCCCAGCCTCCAGTGAGTTACTGATAATTCATATACTTGCAGCCCATATGCAATTTGGAGCCAACATATGTTGGGAAGCCAAAGGTTATTTCCTTGTAATATCCCAACAGCCTCATTTTTAGAGCTCATAGTAAATATTTCATGAATTGCTGCTTTTCTCTTATTATCACCTAACAAGAGTTCCAATTGCATCAAAATGCAATATTGTTACTTACTTCTCCACTTGTCTTGGTGAACAAGCGTTTCAGGAAACAGCTATTAAATTTGGTCGCCTTTAGATGAGACAGCACAGAAGCTTACAGCCCCTTTTTTCCTCCATCTTATTTGGAAACATATAAACAATGATGATACGTGCAGTGTTTTTGTATGATTTTAACGTAGTTTTCATTGTTTTTATATTGTTGTTTTGTTCTGCTTTTATATTGTTTTTTAATTGTGAGCTGCCCAGAGTCATATATTTGAGATGGGTAGCTGCATAAAGTGAATAAATAAGTAAATTGTACTTACATTAAAAATTGGTTACAGCTTGTATTTGAATCCTAGGCACAAATAATGTATAGCACCCAAGACTGCCTAATTGCCAATTCATCAGCATCAGAAATGAAGCCATAGTTTGTGTAATGGCCAATGTGCTAGCTTAGCATAGGTTAGCTTAGTTTATCCTATCCTAGTTTAGCCTATTCTATCCTAGTTTATCCTATCCTATTCTAGTTTATCCCATCCTATCCTATCCTGCCCTACCATACCCTACCCTATATCTTATTTTTGCATTTGATATAGTATGCACACCAACACTCAGGAACTAAAGAGAGAGAAGGAAGAAAAGAAGGCATTAATGCTCAGGACTGAAGCAGTCTTTTCACACTATGGCATCAGTCTTTCCAAATCAAAATCAAGAAGCATATTTAAGCAGTTAGTGAGATGTAATAGTAATAATAATAGTAGTAAAGTTGGAAGGGACCTTGGAGGTCATCTAGTCCAACCCCCTGCTCAGGCAGGAAACCCTACACCATTTCGGACAAATGGCTGTCCAGTCTCTTCTTAAAAACTTCCAGTGTTGGAGCATTTACTGCTTCTGGAGGCAAGCTGTTCCACTGATTAATTGTTCTCACTGTCAGGAAGTTTCTCCTTAGTTCTAGTTTGCTTCTCTCCTTGATTAGTTTCCACCCGTTGCTTCTTGTCCTGCCTTCAGGTGCTTTGGAAAATAGCTTAATTCCCTCTTCTTTATGGCAACCCCTGAGATATTGGAATACTGCTATCATGTCCCCCCTTGTCCTTCTCTTCGTTAAACTAGACATACCCAATTCTAGCAACCGTTCCTTAGATGTTTTAGCCTCCAGTCCCCTAATCATCTTTGTTGCTCTTCTCTGTACTCTTTCTAGAGTCTCAACATCTTTTTTACATCGTGGTGACCAAAACTGGATGCAGTATTCCAAGTTTGGCCTTACCAAGGCATTGAAGAGTGGTATTAATACTTCACGTGATCTTGATTCTATCCCTCTGTTAATGCACCCTAGCACTGTGTTGGCCTTTTTGGCAGCTGCAGCACACTGCTGGCTCATATTTAGGTGATTGTCTACTAGGACTCTGAGGTCCCTCTCACAGTTACTACTACACACTTCCCTCCATATAGATGCAGTTCCATTGAGAACCACACGCTGAGTACGGCCGGTCAGCCAGCTACGGATCCATCTGGTGGTGATTCTGTCTACCCCACATTTTTCTATCTTATCAAGTAGTAGGTTGTGATCTACTTTATCAAATGCCTTATTGAAGTCCAAGTAAATTATGTCCACAGCATTCCTCTGATCCACTAATTTTGTCACTTGGTCAAAGAATGCAATAAGATTTGTCTGGCATGATCTATTTTTGACAAACCCATGTTGGCTCTTAGTAATGATTTGTTTGCCTCTGGGTGTTCATTGATTCATTGTTTGATTATCTTTTCCAGGATCTTCCCAGGTATTGAGGTCAGGCTGATAGGTCTGTAATTTCCTGGATCCATTTTTTTTTCCTTTTTTTGAGGATGAGAACTACATCAGCTCTTTTCCAGTCCTCTGGTAGTTCTCCTGTGTTCCAGGATCTTTGAAAAATATAGTTCAGTGGTTCCAATATCACATCTGCTAGTTCCTTGTTAACTCTGGGGTGTAATCTATCTGGTCCTGGTGATTTGAACTCATCTAGGCTGGACAGGTGCTCACTTACCATTTTCTTCCCTATATTAACTTGTGTTTCTATTTTCTTTTTTATGGCACTATTTTTGATAGGTTGGTCTATTTTTTCCCTTTGTGTAAAGACAGATGCAAAAAACGAGTTAAATAGTTCTGCTTTCTCCCTGTTGCTTGTCACCTTCTTGCCACTTTCACCTACTAATGGACGAATCATTTCCTTCACTTTTTTCTTGTTTTTTACATGTTGAAAGAAGCTTTTTTTGTTATTTTTGACTTTGGTCGCAAGCCTCAGTTCGTTTTGAGCCTTGGCTTTCTTCACTTCATCTTTGCAGGCTCGGTCTATTTGCTGATATTCTGACTTAGTTATGTTCCCCTCTTTCCACTTTCTATACTTGTCCTTTTTATCTTTCAATTTGTCAGAGAGTTCTTTATGCAGCCATGCTGGTTTCTTTTGGGAGCTGTTGTTTTTCCTCTTTGTTGTTATTGTGCTAGACTGTGCTTTTATTATCTCATTTTTCAAAATTTCCCAAGCTTCTTGAGTTGTTTTCCCCTTGAGGATTCTCATACATGGAATCCTTCCCAATCCCTCTCTAAGTTTATTGAAATTAGCTCTCTTGAAGTCCAAGACTCTAGTTTGACTGTGTTCTATTGGTTGTGCTTCTATAATGTTGAATTCTACTATTGCATGATCACTTCCTCCCAGGGTTCCTATGGCTCCAACACCGTCTATCATTTCATCTCTGTTAGTGAGAATTAGATCCAAAATGGCTAATCCCCTAGTTCCCTTCTCTACTTTTTGGGAGACAAAGTTGTCTGCTAGGTTTGCCAGGAACCTGTTTGATCTTCTACTTGGTGCGGAGTTTGTCTCCCAGTTGATGTTAGGGTAGTTAAAGTCCCCCATTACTATTGTGATGTGCTTCCTACATACCTTAGTTAGCTGACTAGCAAAAAGTTCATCTATTTCCTCTGTTTGGTTGGGTCGTCTGTAGTATACACCTATGGCAATGTCATTTCCCCCCCCCCCTTTTATATTGACCCAAATGCATTCAAGACAGTTTTTATCATTGTTGTGCTCTATTTCTGTAGAGATGTAGTTATTTCTTATATAGAGAGCAACTCCACCTCCTCTTTTATTTGGTCTGTTTCTTTAAATAATTTAAATCCCTCTAGCTGTGTGTTCCATGTGTGAGTTTCATCCCACCATGTTTCCGTAATATAACAGGAAGTTAAGGAAGTGACTGGATTGTATGTGGATTTACAGCAACTTATCATACCTGTGGACACCAGTATATTCCAGGGCAGGAAAGAGAGGCCCAAACCTCAGCAACCATGAATTCATTGACATGCACTGCATAGTGCTGTTTTTGTTGCTGCTACATTATTCTGGGGGAATGACGACAAAATTGGATCATATTTCCAGACTGAGTGAAAAGAGCCAGAAAACTATAATTTTCTTAGCTACTTTTTAATACACAATCAAACTGTGACTGGTCCACCAAACCTGAGCAACTGTCAGCTAGGAAATCACACTCCTGCTTTGAAAACACAAATCCATTATTTATCTTGCATTATTTGGCAGATACTCATCTCAGTGTATTCCCTTAGCTTGCCTTTACTCAAGAACAATTAGTGTTGTTTTTTTCAATCTTTAACTTCCATCCTAGAGTTCTATTAGGTAAAACAACAGCAATACATTTCTGTGTTGCAAATTTTCAATAATGCTCCTGAGAGAAAGTAGCCAATGAAGAAAAAGAAGAAAAACTTTCAGAAAAGAAGGTTTTGGATAGAATAGAATAGAATAGAATAGAATTCTTTATTTACCAATTGTGATTAGACACACATGGAATTTGTTTTCCAATACATAAGCTCTCAATGTACATACAACAATAAAGTGATAGGTCATATATCATAGATCATAGTTAAAATCATTAATCATAAAATACAGTGTGATAAATCATAGATTCCAATAAGAAAAGGTAATATGAAAGATGACAAGGTGAGAAATATGAGAAAGGTAGGTAGGGAGGAGGAAGGAAGGCCTTTTAAAACATATAGTTCACCATTTCTCACAAAAAAGATACCACTTACAACAAACCAATAATATCATTGCAGCTTTTAAAACAAATTAAAACATCTTTTTAATAAAAGTTCCTAAAACAAGCTATTGGAGGATCTGAAAGAGCTGCCTGGATTTGTTATCATCAGTGAGAGTAAGCAACTTTGTCCTGAACTTCAACAGAACTTGACCTCATTCAATCTCTATTGGTTTCCCTTACACTGCGCAGTACTTAAAAGCATTTTAGACCTCAGGTTCACTCAGCTTATAAGTGAGGCAGAAAAACACAATAGTAGTCAAGTTTGTGTTCCCTCAAAAAATAAAATGTTTTGATGCAATTTGTCAAAAGTCAGAATGGTGCTTTAATGGTCAATTTACTTTAAATGCTTGCCATTATTGCCAAGCACAAAGCTTAGTGTAGAAATCATTTTTCAGAAGAATGTACTCAGATGGATTTAATTTGCTAATATAAATAGTATCTATATTTTCTTTGCTTCCCTATTCTATCTAGAGTTTATAAAACAGTATCAACATTTTCATATTATTAGAGCCTGTTTGCAGTTCAATCTGTCCAGTATCATTCACATGCAGTGGTAAAATAAAAAAGAACAAAACCATATTTTAAAACCATAGAAAATATTATCTCAAGTTGCCCCAAACTCTACAACACCAAGAAATTGGAAGATAACTTCTTGATTAAGAGAATCCTCTGGGAATCATATCTTTTTTGCCTAAAATCTGGAATTGTTGTCTACTTTATGCAGTTGGAAATGTTATCCAAATCAGTAATCACATAACAAGCAGGAGAACACTAAATGCTAGGTAGACAAATCCCGATATATTTAAAACGAGGGCAAAATGATTGAACAAAGGAATGAACAAATTATGAAGGATAATGCTGCAAACTTCAAAAATAAGCTAATTTTGATACAGCTTTTGATATAGTTCAGATATTTGCCAAAGCAGAAATAAAATCTGGTCTTAAATTTTAGAAAATCTAGAGCTGGTATCACTCAGCTCTACCAGAAATCTTTTCTAGGAATGCTACATAAAAGATTGTAAAGGATGAAAGAAAAGTGGTATGATAAATATGTAGAGAATTGTTTCAAAAACACTATAGTAAAAGTTACGGGAGTTTTATAACTATTTCCACTAACAGCTCAGCTCACCTAATTAAAATTCATACTGCATTTTGAAGAAGACAGCTACTCAAGCAAAAGCTTATCTCCCAAATAGATCCAAATTCCTTGATTTATACTGATGATCAGAATGTTAATGTTTCTAAAGTAGTATTTATTTAATTGTCTCATTAAGGCCCATTGTGGACATGAAGCATTGAAATAAGACTTCCCAGAAAACAAAAGAAGTGCTGGAAAGGGTGAGGGAGTTTGCAACACAGTTTGAAAATAGCAAAATAGGTCTGATGGCCCAAGATAAAAGACCCTTACAGAAAAATTGGGGTCAAAGCCTTTTGTGCGTAGCAGATAAATCCAGAAGCAATTTAAGATGTTCTGTCGGCTCAGGGTAAAAAATAATTGATATTTGATCAATGTGATGTTGGAAGCAGCCTGGTTTTGGGGACACTTACCGTAGAAAATCATTAACCAGCAACTTTTAAAATATATCTAGCATAATAAATGACAGCAAATGAAACCAATCCCATATAACAAAGGCTAAACGGTAAAGCACAATAAAAATTGCGTCCCCAAAGAGCCACACACGGCATTTAATGCAAGGGATGATGGTTGCTTCCTAGCAGACGATGAATATAAAAACTGGCCTACTTGAGTGAAGATCCTTATTTAAGCCATATCCCAAATGAGCTTGCCTCTAAAAAACACCCATCCCCTTGCTAAGGAGAGATCACCAAAAGGAGGACACTAATAGATGGGATTCATTCAGTCATAATCTTATTAAAATTACTATTATGGAGCTATTTGGCAGGATATTTGACAACTACCTGCAACCCCATGTTCACTGAATGTAGAGGCAAAGAGATTATTTTCAATGATTAATAAGAAGAAAACAGCCTTTACAATATTCCGTATTTCAAAATTTTATTCTTCACAGATTTGTTAACGGTTGAAAGATAATTCGTGTCATTTAAAATATCTACTTTATTAGATGATAAAAATATACAGCAGTATTCTAAGGATACAATTCTGAAAGATTTCTCGTCAACAATGTATTAGTTATTAGAGCTTGCTTATTTAAAAGGTAAAGAATTGAGCTGAACTTCTAACTGGCTTCTTGGATATCTCTCTCATATCTCCCTAACAATGGCTAGAAGATTAACTATTCTTTCAGGCCATGTCCTCATATCGCAGGCTTCATCTCCTCCCCAGGGGAATTGCTAAGTCCAGCTAACCTTATCTTTATCCGATTGGATGTTAAAATGGGATTTTCTATCTAACAGCCTTTTCTATTTGCTTGATTTGTGGGCTGTGATCATTTCTTCATCTTGCTTTCACCTGGTTTGTTATTCTTCCATCTCTCCTTTTTTTTGGGGGGGGGGGTTATTATTTTTATTGTGTTTTCATCTCTTAAATCAGATGTAAGCCAACCACGAGATGACCCATCAATTTGATGAATAAATAAATAATAAAACAAGAAGTAACAACTGGGGGGGGGGTAATCCCAGTTCCTATTAGCAACTTTTATTACTCCTCCAATTGCCAGAAACTTCCCTCCATGATCATTCTGGCATCTGATATATATAGCCAGGCATTACAAAGGTTCCTTATTTATGTAAGAGAATAAATGCCCTGACAGGAAGCTGATGGAGCAGCCTCGGCAGAAGAGGTAGACTCCACTAACACTTGTCAATTACAGACCACCTTCCCCATGTCAGTGAGCAAGAGATCAAGAAGGAAAGCAAAAAAAAAATAAGCAGTGAGTGAGGAAGATAAGCAAAAAAGAGTGGGAGCAAGGCAGAATAGCAAGAGAGTTGGGGTTGACAGAGTAAACAAGTAATAAGAAGGATTGGTGGGGAGGGCAACAGATAGTAAGCTGTAGATGAGCAATGGAGGACAAGAGGGTGACAAAGCAGCCAATAGAGCAGTAGAAGGCAGTGGAACAAGAGAGAGAAAGCAACATGAGAGCAAGGAAGAAAAACTCCTTGAGGGTATGAGAAAAAGACAAGCAAGTTAAAGAGATGAAGTGGGGGGGAGAGAGAAAGCAGTGCCTCATCAGTGAATGGGGGCTTTCCTCAGGAGAGGTAAAATTCCCCCACCCTCCACCAATAAATCTTAATACTTACTATCTGACAACTCTTCCCTTCTTTGTGAGCCCTTCTGCGCATTAAGAAGAACAATTGGTGGATATTTTACTGGTCAGTAGGAAATCAATCAATCAATATTCTTAACTGGTTCAACATTAAAGCTGGTAAGGCCGCATCACTCACCAACCTTTTATCAAGACTGAATAGATTGACTGCCAGCATTTGTTTTTTTTTTTCCTGTCATCCTATCCACTGAAGGAAAAGCTTATTAAAATGGTTGTCTTGCTATGCTCCATGAAGTTGAATTTATAGACGTTAAACACCATTTCTTCTCCATCTTAGTTTCAGAATCTTTCAAATTCTGTACTATGCAGATGGGATAGCGTTCTATTCCCTTGCTTGCTCATTTATTTCCTTGCTTGCTTGCTTGCTTGTATAGTTTTATATGCTACCTGCCTCATAGGACTAGAAGAATAGAATAAAATACAGTGAATCCTCTTAAAGCTAACTAAAAACAGCCCTTTCACCATAAGCAGCCAAAAGTCCTGAGGTGTAATTACGAAGTCCTAAGGCAGAAAATTGGGCTTCTGAACCTTAGGAGCAAAGTGATTATGGGCTACTGATTATAAATGCCGAACACTTCCTATCTGCATCCCTTCACTTTGTATGGGGTGTAATGACTGAATACCCCCTTCGGAGCGGGTTCGCAACTTGGGTGTCCTCCTTGATCCACAGCTGAATTTGGAACATCAATTGACGGCTGTGGCTGGGAGGACCTTTGCACAAGTTCGCCTGTTGCACCAGTTGCGACCCTACCTGGACCGGGAGGCTCTCCTTACAGTCACTCACGCCCTTGTCACCTCACGTTTGGACTACTGCAACGCTCTCTACATGGGGCTACCCTTGAAAAGTATTCGGAGACTACAGTTGGTCCAGAATGCAGCCGTGCGAGTGATAGTGGGTGCTCCTCGATACACCCACGTTACACCTATCCTCCGTGAGCTGCACTGGTTGCCTATTGGTCTCCGGGTCCAATTCAAGGTGTTGGTCATTACCTTTAAAGCCCTATATGGCTCAGGGCTAGGCTATTTGCGAGACCGCCTACTACCTCATAGTTCCCTACGTCCGGTTAGATCCCACAGGCTGGGCCTCCTTCAGGCCCCGTCGGCCAAGCAGTGCCATTTGGCGGGGCCGTAAAGGAGGGCCTTCTCTGTGATGGCGCCCATGCTTTGGAACCAGCTCCCCCCGGAGATTAGGACCGCTCCCACCCTGTTGGTCTTCCGTAAGCTACTTAAGACCTGGCTTTTCCGGCAGGCCTGGGGTTTATAAAACCCTACCCCTGGATGATTGTCTTTGTACTGTTGTCCTGTTATGTTTTATGTGTTTTTTATTGTTAGCCGCCCAGAGTCCTTCGGGAGTGGGGCGGCTTATAAATTTTAAAAATAAATAAATAAATAAATTAAATAAAATAAAATACGCCCTTCTTTAAAGAAGACAGCGCAAGTTGAATCTTATTGGGAAAGATGTTCCATAAGTACCCAGGAACTGCAACATGAAGGACTTTAAAAATAATATCACCACTTTGCATTGGCCTTGGAAGCAAACCAGTAACCAAATGCAATTACCATAGACTAGGTGTCACATTTCTAAATCCGCTACCTCAGTTACTAGAAGAGCTATCCATTTTGCCTCAGATATAGTTGACCTCTAAATTTTCTATAAAGGTTAAGGACTCCATGTAGCATGAGATGAGGAGATAAAGGCATAAGTCGCTGTTGCCAGGACCTCCCAGTCCAAAATGGTCACAAAATGTACACTAGCTGAAGCTGGCAAAACCCTCCCCACAATCAAATATCCCTCCCCAAATCCCCAAGTCCCAAGACTGTAGACTTTCTTCAAGGAGAATGTAACCCACTGATAGTCAAAGTAGGAACTACATGAAAGGCACATGAATCAACAAAAGCTTCATATTGTAGGGATTTATTCTGAATCAAGCCCAGGGATGGGAGAGGGGTCAAAACAAGCAGTGTGGTCCTTGGGGCAGCATAATCAAAGTTTTGTCCCTTGTACATGTAATGTTGACAGCACACAAAAGATTTAGGGCTTGGATGTGCTGCTTCAACCACCATCCTGCCTGTTTCTTGACTGTTTTCTCAGAATATTTATTTCCAGATATTTAAGAACATTCAAATATCAAGTAAAATCCTAATTTTATACAGTACAAATTTCTATAGATACATTGGAGCCTATATGAAACTTCCTCTGTTTAACAGACTAGCTTGATATTGTACCATATATTATACCATATTTTAAATCTTGGTATATGGGGAAAAATGGAATGTGTTATTGTCTGCAAGACTTAATGTATCAACAAGCATATAATACAAGTTGTTTACAACTCCAGCAGATTTTATGCTTAAAATATCCTTCAAGACAGATCAAGGTTTTAAATATTAAGCTAAATATTGTACTTAAAATTAGTTAAACTTCATTTTCCATTTATTTTATTTATATTTGTGATTCTTCATCTCTGAAGCATATGCAATTATAAGAACATGAATATGCTTTAAGTGCATCTCAACTCATTGTCATATTCATAGAATGTCAATTTAATATTATAAAAATGCCCCCCAAAAGTTATTTCTTATTTCTAAACAAAATGATGCATTTAAATGACATTGTATAAAAAACAGAACATTATTGAAACATGGAAAGATACTGCAACCAGTAATGTGTTTTTTTTTTTTCTGTTTGTTCAACTAAAGATTGAGATACTGAAACATAATCAACTTGGAAAGAAATCTGAAGTAGAACTGCAGAAAAAAAAATCCATATAATTGCTAAATTAATTCCAGCATATATACCTTCTGCATACAAATATCAAATTTAAATTGGTATTATATAATGACACTAATTAAAATCTCCAGCCATCAACATTTTTTTTTTAAAAAAAAGCAAAATAGCAATCTGTAAAGGTACATAACAAATTGTTATCTTCAATAGGAAGATAATAAATGCAACAGAAAGACTTATATTGAAAACATCATTCTAGATCATTTATCTTTTTTCCACTATAAATATTGAAAATCTATTAATCAAAGTTACCAGACTTTCAGCAGATTTTGTATTTTTATTAATGAGATACTGTAAGTACATGGGTTTAGGCAGGTAAAATCTTTAAGTTCTCTATTACAAAAAGAGATTTTATTATTGTGGTTTTTAATAAATTTTCATTTATTAATTATTTTCCTTGGTTTTGCCACTTTATCTATCAACTCCAAATCTCAGAATGTATTGCCGTGCTGTTTAACCTGAATTTTGGGATAGGTCGTATTTCCTTATGGTTTCATCACATTGATGGAAAATATAGGATGTCCAGAAGATCTGGACAAATATATCTGGATCCACACAGATTTTTTAAAAATGAAAATTTTCAAGATACTATGTAGTATTGTAACATATTCAGTATTACTGAATCAACAAATATTATTGTTTGGGACAAATACAGAAAAGGGATAAGTCTAGGTTTTTTCTCTCTTGTCATGTCATTAAATGTCTATTTTTATTATGATGAAGGTACTAAAACATTTGCTCAACATACAATGTGTTCAGATTACAAGATTTTATTATTAACTGGGCAAAATTAAAATCTCTCTAGTCTTTTGCTAAAAATTTTGCTCAACATAGAATGTGTTCAGATTACAAAATTTTATTATTAACTGGACAAAATTAAAATCTCTCTAGTCTTTTGCTACACAGTAATCTATCATATTTAATTGGTTTCAATACCTTCAAATAAACAGCACAGCAATAAAAGAATTATACAATCAAGGAAAAATATTGTGAACCTTGAAAAAAATTCTAAAATCTTATAATTCATAATACTGAACATTTGTTAGGCACAATTTATAAGCAACTAATGAAGTACACCTCAATCTAAACAATCAAAAGATCGTATGAATAAATGGATGCAAATTTGAATACATTTCCCGAGATGGAATAGTGGGAAATCCAATGAACAAAAGAATTTACTTCAAATACAGTATACTTAAAGATAATTGATGCAAGATGTTTTGTTGTTGGTACTTCAGTTCAAAATTGCTAAAATGAGTATGTCTTTTTCCTTGAAATGCTAGTAATGTAATTAAGACATTGGATCCTTTTTCCATATGCAGTGGTAATGGTGCAAAACCCAACAATATTGGAAATTTTTCCAGAGTAGAATGCAAGATTTTTTTTAAAAAAGAATGATAAAACCATTCCACCCTGAAATATTTTTATTACATTTTACTAAGCCATATATTTGCTCAAAATAAGCTGAACTGGCATTTTGCATGTATTAATAGCTGCAAGGACTGTATTTGCTTTTCATTTGAAAAGACCTTTGATCCCTCTATGAAAAAATTCTCTATAGAAAAACTGCATATTAAAAAAAATAAATCTGATATACAATTAAAGCTTTTCTGAAACCATTTTAGACTATAATTTTATACATGGAATTGTGCCACATCTAAAAGTTGGGGTTTAGAGGTTACATTTAGATTTGACATACAATAAAAACTCCTTTTTTATGATCCTGTAATCCATACAATATAATCTATATACTGTATTATTTATAGTATTTATAGTATTTTCTTAATGTATTATTCATCATACATATTTTGTATTTTTTTCCTCATTGATCTTAATTGTATTAACCAAATGTTTTTTAAATGACTAATAATTGCAAATGACATGTTTCATAGTGCTTAGTTTTTAATGTTGCAATATATTAATCAAATGATATTTTAGATTTGACTTATTTATTTTTCTAATTATTATAACTGCTATTATCATCTTTACTATCTGTTTTGCTATATTCTTTTATACGTGCACTTACATATTTTTCTCTTCACCTTGAAAGTTGTAATATCTAGCTTGTAAGAGTAATTCAGTGAAATGAAAATGTTTGTTTTAAATAGATTAAATTCACAAAATGCACTGAAGCTCAAGCAGAACTTTCACGTAGAGCCTTTTTACTTATCTTTTCCTTATATAGACAACAAAATAATCTAGCACTAATAAATAATGCTGATGGATCTTCCAACACAGCTCTGCAGTGTACAAGTCACAATTTATTTAACTGGCCATAATTAATCAAGGCCACAAATTAAGCCAAAAGGCTTAAAAGCACATAATGCAACAAATTAAATTTAGATCTCATTGTTTAATAAGGTATGCAAAGCAACCTGAGACTTGAAGATTGATAATACAAGGCAATCACAATTAAAGAAGACAGATGCATTAAAATCTGAACAGAAACAGTTACAGAATTGTTAAATTATAGTAACTATACAATATTATTTTTTTAAAATTAAATTAAATTAAAACTTTGCCTAGCTCTTTCAGAAGGAATATAGATTTTTTTTTCACTTTTAGCCGATCCCTCAATTATGACAACTCTTTTTTTAATGAAACATCCAACAATAAAGAATCACCCACTCAGCTATGTTATACCATTCAAAATACAGAATTATTTAAAATTTAAGTAATTGCAGGACAAACACTTAACTATTTGAAATTGTCCTCATTATTTCATAGAAGATAAACAAGTAATTAGGTCTTAAAACCACAATTTAAAATACTGAAAAAAATCTTCCAAATAGTGGCTTGCTGCCAAAATTAGTCAACCGTATCTCCATTTCTCCACATAATTATGAAGATTCTTACTTTGATGTGACATATATGTAGCAATTTCCATAGCAACTTAAAGACAGAGGGAGGAGGGAAACATCAAGGCAAGAAAGCTTTCCTTTCCAAGTTGTGTTGACCAACTATCATAAAGCTATCTTTGCTAAAAGATGGTAGAACATATTGCATAATTTGGGGAATGAAGCTTCCAAAGGATTGCCAAAATGGGACACTGGTTTGTAAAACGGTGCAAGGAGGCCTGGCACAGCCAGCAGCTGCCTCACATAAGCTAAGCACACCTGTCAGCAGCTGGAGAAAAAACAGCAAAGGGAAGTGGGGCCCAGCAGATCCTGTTTTATGCAAAGTAGTGGCAGGATTTGGGGCTTTGCAAAAATGGTGCTGGCATGGTGGGCATGGTGTGGGTCTTGAGGCAGCATTTCGCAGTAGCAGTGGCACCATAGGAATGAAGTAGAGATCTAAAGGTGGTGGCACTGACTCTATTTCAGGCTCAGCCTCAACCTCAGCACTGCTGCTGCTGAATGCCACTGTGCAGGGTGACCAAAAGAGCATAGAATGGGGGGGGGAGAGAGAGATAGTGTGGGGAGAGATGCAATACCCCTGCAATCATAAGTGCAGGTGGACTGCCAAGCACCCAAATTTTGATCATAAGACTGCAGAGTTACTGCAACAATCATAACTTCAGCCACCTGTCTTAATTCCACTTTTTTTTTCAGCACCAACATAATTTCGAACACTCGCTGAATGAGTTGAGGACTAACTATACTTTCTTGACCAGAAAAAGAATCAAGAAGTAAAAATTTATCTCAACCTCCTATTATGCCCAATATAGCAAACTATAGCTAATGGAGCCAAACAAGCCAAATATAGTGTCATAATTACAGCTAGCTGCATTTTAATTCTAAAAAAGCTATTAAAGATTTTCCAATTCAATGTAAACAAGATTTTCCAATTCAATGGTTAAGTACAGCTCCTTGATGCTACCAGTTCAGTCATCCAGAGAGAAAAGTTCAAGGACTGTCTATAGTTCATGAAAATTTCAGTTCAAGAAACTAAGATATGATTGTCTGAATGTGCTCAGTGAAAACTTCAGATGCTACAGAACATTTTCAATGAAAAAGCAAATACTGACTATGTTGAGTCCGTCGCGAAATGGTACGACACGAGAAGCAGTTGTAGTTCTCAGGAAACCTTTATTCTTCAGTTCAGCTTACATTGGAATATGGCGGCAAAAGCCCACACCTTGCAGCCTCCTTTTATAGGACTTTCCCGGGTCAATGTGTTACTTTTCGCGCGCCAGCACTTGCGCATGTGCACAAGCACTGGCGACAGCCTGTCTGGTCCCGGGCAGCTTGCACCTGCCCGGGACCGCCTGCAACGCCCCGAGCCCGCTTGCAAGGCTCAGGACATAACACCCCTTTCCCCCAGGCTAAAACTACGACCAATGCCAAATAACACACAACCCACTCTTAGTACAATGCTCTGCTCCCCTCCATGTTCGGAGTTCCCCCATTTTCATTGCCTCAGTGTTTCTACCCTTCTACTGGCTCTGTTTAGCCAATAGTGTTATGTAATCCTCTAAGTACTTAGGAGATTTCCTTGTTCTCTGTGACCTCCTAAGCTCTGGGTGCTTGTTAAGTACTTCCTGACTGAGGGGTGACGTGTGCCTGTTCCCTCCATTATGCCTTGGTGATTCCCAAGGACTGTGCTCCAATGCCTGGCCTGCTTGCTTGCCCACCGGGCTCATCAGGCCAGGGCTTCTTCCAGTGTATGACCTGGTTGTCCCGCCTAGCTGTAGGCTCTCTGGCCCTTCTAAGTGACTGTCACTGTTGGGCGTTTCTGTAGAACCTCCTAGGTCCGTCCAAGACCTGTCAGGATGCTGTCTATCCCCTGAATCCCATTCTGTATCCGGGCTTGTGTGGGTTTCAGTACTGTCCCAAAACTCAGTTGTCCCCTGAGTGTAGTCAGAGGTGTTGTAGTCGGGATTTGGTTCCTCGACCACCTCCCTGTGTGTTTGCCCCCTTCTAGGGACAGGGTTGAAGTCAGGCCAACTAGGAGGAGTGTGTGCCAGCTCTCTTGCAGGGAATGGATTGTTGGGATGCTCCCGGGTATTCTCTCTGACTGGAGTACTGAGTGATGTGGGTGAAAAGTGATCATGCCCCCGGGGTGACTCCCTGGCTGGAGTAGGCATTGATGCCTGGGTTCTAGTTGGGCTCCATGACTTCCTGTTGGGAGCAATTGCGGAATTTTGGGATGGGCCGTTTGTGGCTCCCTCATTGGTACAGGGCAGCATTCCATGCCTCTCCCTTTGCCCAAAGGGCTCCCCCTCCCCCCTGGAAAAGACACAGGAGTCTCAGCGGGAAGGTCCCGTCTAGGGCGAAGTTGGTCAATGTGCCGACGCAGGACACGACTGTTGTCCAGGGATACCTCGTAGGATAGAGGACCTGTGACCCTGGATATAGATGCGGGGACCCATGTATGAGCAGGCCCGTAATTACGAGTCCAAACCGGGGCACCCACAAGTAGTTGCCTAGGTGCCCTGGGGTGTGAGACAGAAGGAGGCAGTCTGTCCGGATGCAACCGGTCAAGCTTGGTAGTCAGTTTGCGCCCCCAACGAAGTTCAGCTGGGCTTCTCCCTGTAGAAGTGGATGGTGTGGTGCGATAAGAAAGGAGGAAGTCAGCCAACCTGTGATGCCAGTCCCCGTAGGTGAGCCTCTTCAAGGCGTCCTTGGTGATGCGAACCATGCATTCAGCCATACCGTTGGTGGACGGATGGAAAGGTGCAGAAGTGGCATGACGAATCATGTTAGCCTGCAAGAAAGCTTGGAATTTGGAGGAAGTGAATTGAGGGCCGTTGTCAGACACAATGACGTCTGGGAGCCCGTGTGCAGCAAAAATCCCCCTCAGTACCTGAATAGTCTTTGCAGTGGTGGTGGAAGAGACAGGTACAACCTCAAGCCATTTTGAATGGCTGTCAACGAGGACCAAGAAGAATTGACCCTGAAAGGGCCCAGCGTAGTCAATGTGCACCCTAGACCATGGAGACTGTGTTTCCTCCCATCTATGCACAGGAGCTTGGAGCATTTCAGGGCATGAATGTTGACAAAGGTGGCAAGCATGCACCTTAGCTTCTATGTCTTTGTCTACCCCTGGCCACTACAAGTGGCTGCGTGCAAGAGCCTTCATACGAACAATGCCAGGATGACCCTCGTGGAAGGAATCTAAGACCCTAGTCCTCATTGAGGTGGGAATGACAACCCTGCTTCCCCAAAGCAGACAACCCTGAGAGGTGGACAACTCGTTCCTTTTAGACCAGAAACTCTGAAACTCAGGACTAGGACAGTGCTCAGGCCTTCCAGACAAAACCCAAGAAAGGACACGTGAAAGTGTGTGATCTGTGCCTGATTCAGCGGCTACATCCCTGGCATTCAGGGGGGACTCGGGCAAAGCTTGAATGGAGAGAATATTGATGGCTGGTGCGGGGTCAGCCTCTATTTCTGGCAGGGGTAATCTACTGAGGCCATCAGCATGGCCCATTTCCTTCCCAGGCTTGTGAAGTAGGGAAAAATCATATGCAGACAAAAAGATAGACCACCTGAGCATCCTGGGAGAGATGATTTGGGGAGTTTGTTTACGTGTGGTAAACAGTCCCAGCAAAGGCTTATGGTCAGTGAAGACCATGAATTGCCTACCATATAAAAAATCATGGAATTTTTTTAATTCCAGAAACAACAGCTAAGGCCTCCCTGTCTATTTGAGCACAGTTGCGCTCAGCTGCAGACAATGTCCTGGAGTAATATTCAACAGGAACCTGAGTTCCATCAGCCCTGAGGTGGCTCAGTACAGCACCCACCCCATAAGGGGAAGCATCACAAGCGATGCACACAGGAAGGGACTCATTGAAGTGTGCAAGTACACTGTTAGAAGTGAGTAAGGCCTTGACCTCATTGAAACTAGCCTCATGTGTTTGTGACCACTGCCACACTGCCTGTTTATCTAATAGCCTGTGAAGAGGCTCAGATACACTAGCCTTACGTGGAAGAAAGGAATTGTAGAAATTCAGAAGGCCCAGAAAAGCCTGCAGTTTGGCCTTAGACTTTGGCCTAGGGGCTTGCATAATGGCTTTTAGTTGGGATTCAGCAGGATGAATCCCAGCAGCATCAATTTTGAATCCCAGAAACTCAGTAGAAGGTACCCCAATTTTACATTTGTCCTTCTTGAGTTTGAGTCCTGTTTTCCTGAACCTTAACAGGACAGCCCTTAGCCTTTCAGCTAGAATGTGTGTGGAGTCTCCTGCAATTAAGACATCATCAAAATAGGGGCAAACCCCTGGTATACCCCGTAGTGCGTTTTCCATTACGCTTTGGAAAATCCCAGGAGCGACATTTACTCCAAATTGAAGTCTCTTTACCTTGAAAGCCTCTCTGTGGGTCACAATAGTCTGAGCTATAGCAGCGTCATCATCAACAGGCAGCTGTTGATATGCTTGAGCTAGGTCAAGCTTTGCAAAAACGCACCCCCCCCTTGAGGGAGGCCAGGATATGACTGACCACAGGAACAGGATAGGCATGTTGCTGCAATGCTTTATTTAGAGTGCATTTGTAATCAGCACAGATGCGAATGTCCCCATTTGCCTTAAGAGGCGTGACAATAGGGGTCTCCCATGGACTGGAGTCAACAGGTTCTAGAATTCCTTGTTGGATCAGTTTGTCCAACTCAGTGTCAATTTTACTCTTTAAAGCAAAAGGGACCCTTCTTGCTTTAATTCTAATGGGAGTGACCGTGGGGTCTAACTTTAATGACACAGGGGGTCCTTTGTATGTGCCCAGCTGGAGGCTGAAAACGTCTGCAAATTCTTTGCAGACTTCCTGTAGGTCGAATGTTTGTAGGCTGTTGAGCCCTGTGACGTGTATCCCCAAGGCCTCAAACCACTCAAGTCCTATGAGACTCGTTCGTTCACCCTCTACTACTAGTAGGTCTAGTGGACCCTCAAAATCCTTATACTGTACGTTAAGGGTGGCCTCCCCCTTAACAAACACTCTGGAGTTTTGAAAATCCATTAGCACAATGTCAGAAGGCCTCAACTTGGCCTGGGTTCCGCTGCCGGAACAAATCTTCCTAAATGTGTGCATAGAAATGATCGAAAGTGCAGACTCCGTGTCCAGTTCCATAGTTAATGGAACCCCTTGTAGCTTCACCTTAAGTGACAGCTTTTTCTTAATGGGCTTGTGTGTGCCTGTCCTGTAGATGCTTCTTCGCGAAGCACAAAACCCCACCCTATTCTGGCTGGGGACCTTGGTACCTTTCAGGCGCAATTCTTCCTGAGGTTGTACCCTTCTGACGGCCCAGGCACACAGCTGCAATGTGTCCTTGTTTTCCGCATGCCCGGCAGATAGCGGAGCGGAACTTGCAGTCGGCTCTCTTGTGGCGACCTCCACAACCGATGCACTTGGGGAGATCTGAAGAGCTTCTCTTGGTTTTCCTTCCTTTGTGGGGTGGAGACGGTCCACTTCCTCGTCCGGATCCTCCTCGGAGTTTCTTTGGACTTCTTCCTGGTGCACGGATGCAGCATCTGGACTGTTTCTGATCGGCCGCATGTTCTTGATGGCACCGCCCGCTGTTTCTTCTGCGGTGACCTCTCTCAAGGCATCTTGGAAAGACAAGTCCTCCTTGGCGAAAAGTCTCTGTTGCAACTTTCGATGCCTTAGCCCACACACAAATCGGTCCCTCAGTCGTTCTTTGAGGTCCTTGAACTCGCAATGTTTGGCGGCTTTCCTCAGTGCGGCAATGTACTCCTTGGCCGATTCCCCGGGTCGTTGATCCCTCTGCTCGAAGGTGTGGCGCCACGCGATGACGGACGTCTTAGGTTGGAAGTGCTCCTTCAGTAACTTTTTTAGATCTGCGTAGCTGACAGACTCTAAAGGAACAGGTGCTGCGAGGTTCTCAGCTATTTTGAATGCGTCTTGACCGCAAACGCACAGCAGGGTGGCAGCCTTCAAGCTCTCTTCCCTCACCTGGTTCACTTTGAGGTAGTTTTCCACCCTGGCTGCATAGGACTCCCACCTCTCTGGGTGTGAGACGTCGAATTCCGAAAGCCTTCCAATCTTCGCCATTTCGTATCAGGAAGGGTCTATCAGCCAGCCTACCCCCGAATGCACGATGGATTGGCGGGTAGCTGCCGAGTCAACACCGTTCCTGCCGCTCCGGACTCACTCGGGTAAGCTTACACCTTCGCTTTTCCGATGTAAGGCAATCCCACCTTCGTTGCCAGTGTTGAGTCCGTCGCGAAATGGTACAACACGAGAAGCAGTTGTAGTTCTCAGGAAACCTTTATTCTTCAGTTCAGCTTACATTGGTATATGGCGGCAAAAGCCCACACCTCGCAGCCTCCTTTTATAGGACTCTCCCGGGTCAATGTGTTACTTTTTGTGCGCCAGCACTTGCGCATGCGCACAAGCACTGGCGACAGCCTGTCTGGTCCTGGGCAGCTTGCACCTGTCCGGGACCGCCTGCAACGCCCCGAGCCCGCTTGCAAGGCTCAGGACATAACAGACTATATATTCTTACCTGGTAGAACTTTGCTTATTTACGGAGCAACATACAAATCCATAGAAGGTAGAATAACATTCCCTGAGGTTGTAATAATTAATTTGAAAATATAGTGTCTTCAATCCCTCTTCACTAGTTAACAGGATCTACTTGGCAAAAACTTAGCTTCAAGCTTTGAGAAATACTTGAAGATGTATACTTGAAGTTCTATTGTGTTTTTTTTCTGTCAGTCAAACGAAAAAATGGATTAGATCAGTGAAGGCGAACCTTTTAGAGACTGAGTGCCCAAACTGCAACCCAAAACCCATTTATGCATCGTTGGGTGCTGGGTGGGTGTGGCCATTGGCTGGGTGTGGCCCATTGGGTGGGCGTGGCTGTGGTGGTAACGGCAGACTGGATGGGACTAAAAAGTTCAATCAATCAATTCCAACTTTGCAAGATCTTTTTTTCCCCTGCGAGAATTTGAAATTGACTGATTGAAGCTTTTTTTTTTTTTGCACACGGCAGCGGAAGCCTAAAGTGAAAAGGTTTTATAAAACCCAACTGAAGGCCTGGGACTGGGACAACGGCGCGCATGCCCACAAAGAGGGCTCTGAGTGCCGCCTCTGGCACCCGTGCCATAGGTTCACCACCACTGGATTAGATAGAGAGTGGTTTTTGTATTGCTTGCTTTATTGGAATTTCTATAAGCATTAATTTAAGTGAGTTTTCAAGAATTACAAAATGTAACTGATTTAATCAATCAAGTATGCATATAAAATTCTATAAACAATTCAGAACTTTCAGGTATTCTTGAGCTCCTAAACTCATATTAATCTTTCTCAAATCATGTTCTCCAGATAGTCCCAGGATGAACAGCTACTGCAACCAGGCAAAATTGGGAAAAACTGTCTAAATTCTGACAATATTGATATGTATGTAAATGTACTGAATGTATTTACCCCAGAATGGGAAACAAAATCTTGCAAATGTATTTGACATTGACGATTTTCTGAGCCTTAAAGGAAGTTCTGGTAACCAATGTTTCAAGTGCTAAAAGTTTATTTTATGATGCAATGAAGCTCATTCCTATGTGGATCAGGAATGTCCTTGATTATTTTTATATTTTTTCATTTCAAAGTTCATTTCTTGGTAATCTTAATCTGCTTTTATTAATCTGATTGTCATTTGGAAGCCACAAAAATCAGTGATCTCAGAATGGAAAGCTCAATTTAGATTTTCATATCAGACTCCAATTTTTAGGCAGTTGTTTTCTTTGTCCTTTAGAAATTTCCAATCCTTCAGTTGTAGTCTACAAGACAAACTTCATTATTTTTGCTCCTAAGAATAGCTTGTTCCGAAGTTCAACAGGCAGCTGCCTGCTAAGTCATTTAAAATATTTACTTTCGGTGCTGGAGAAACTCATAAATCTGTTGTCAGGAAAGAAGAGCATAAACTTTATATATTTTTTCTTTAAAAAAAAAACAATAATGCCCAGTTGTAGACTAGCTCACTTTCAGAGACAATCTTAAAGCTTTGTACACCATAAAAATATTAAAAGTCAAAGGAATAAAAATCACTCAGCCACACGGGTTAAAGGCAGTCAACTAGCATATTGCTAAAATGTTGGCTGCAATGACACAACTAGAACCATCATGATAACAACATGAAAGGAAGAAAACAATAAAAAATAATCTACTGGCTACAGAATTAGTAAAACATCAACTTGCCACAAGCTATGCTATTGTAATAAGCAAGAGATGCTTATATTGTTTTTATTATGTTGAATACTTTTCAACAGCTCTTAAGGTACCATATTTTTAGAAAATGGGGGGGCTGTCTTGAGATGTATTTATGCAATTTAAAAAAAACTTTGAAAAACAAAGGCAAAAGAAAGCTGCCGCAGCTTTTCTGTATTTTGTTGTTGACTGTTAATTGAAACTGAACCACAAGTAAACTGAAGTAAAAAGTTTTAGGGTTGAGTTGGGCTTTTGAGATATCCAGCTTCTCCAAGATCATCACCTATTGTTAAATTTTCAAATGTATTCCAGAAAATTGTGGGTTTTTTTCAGAAGCATTTCAACTATTCTTTCATGACAAGAACAAAAATACTAATCAAAGATTCTAAAGATAGCTTTCAAATAACCAGATTTCTTCTGATGAAGAAGTGAAGTCTTCCACTGAGCATTATCACTCCATAAAGAGGATCAAAGCAGCATTATTCTTCACTTTAAATTCTGCTCTTTCCAGCATATAATCTGTTTTAGTTCAAAACCAAACAAATACTATTTAAATTGGATAGGGTTTTGTTCTGTTTTGTTTTTAATAACATAAACAGCCTTAGCCCAAATGTTCTGTGGCATGACATATAATCACTTCCAAAGAGAAGGCATGCTAGGCCAAAAAAATTAAATTTAATTTCATTTAATATAATTACATTATTTTACTTTAGGTAATAAATATCTCTGTGTATTCATCATTTCTTCCTTTGATCACATTAATTATACTGTGTCTAATCTAGAACCCAACATTTGTAGGAATCATTGTTTCCCGCAAGGGAAATTTTCTTCTGCCTCTTTCAAAGTTAGTAAGCAAACTGTGTACAAAACATAGCAAGAGTTCACAACACCTTTTTTAGAGGCCAGATAGTCAACTTGGTTATTTTAAGTGGAAAAACAAAGAACAAGCTTATGTATATCCAAAGCAGCATAATTTTGGTTTCCATCTTCTTCTGCTAAAGATAGTGTGATTGAATTTGAATCTGATTGAATTTCTGGAGAAGACCGGCTATTCATTGGCATCCATTTTGAACAATAATTTAAAAAAATATCTAGCCAAACTGTTCAGATCTTAAAATGACAGGTTGAATTAAGCAGTAGTCTTAGGCAGTGTTTCTCGACCTTGGCAATTTTAAGATGTCTGAACTTCAACTCCTAGAATTCATGCTGGCTGGAAAATTCTGGGAGTTGAAATCCAGACATCTTAAAATTGCCAAGGTTGAGAAACACTGCTCTAAGAACTGTGGTTCATAAATATGTCAGTGCCTAACTGAGGCATTAAAAATAGATGAAAAAACTGGAGTCTCTTACTGTAACTCCAGCTCTGTTTTTTCCTGATCTGAAGCAAAGCCTCCGATTTTTTTTTTCAGAATTTGAGATTCCTATATGGTCTAGAAATTGCAGAAATAATGTAAGAATAGGAATCTCAACTCTCAGATGATCTCAAGGACCACTCTAAGGCTAGGAAGAATAAAAGGTGCAGGGTCCGAAGTCTGCTTCTGAAATCAGGGCAACCTGGAATTAATTACACTCTGAATTGTTGGATAGGTCTGTGGGAAAGAGTCCTTGGGAGACTAGGCCAAGAGATGCAGCCAAGGGAACAGTCTGATAAGAGACCGTATAACCCACCATGGATAATTGGCAGGGCAAGAGCCTCAGAAGGGACCCTTCCTAGTTTCTTGGGTTGCAAAGAAAACTGGGGAAAGAAGTACTTTCAGACTTGCAAGATTCTGTCAAAGTAGTTTTACAAAAAAGTAGAACAAACTTATTTGGTTGAGATTCCTAGCCAATAAAGCTGACAATTGTCCTGGGAGCTCATTTAGGCTTTTGGATCCAACAATCTTGAGTCTAGTCCTGCTATGTTGTGTCTTCACCTGACCATTATGCGGTCAAATGATGCTTATAAGCAATAAAAAATATATGAAGACAGTGAACTCTCCTGCTGCTTCAAGTGTTGTGAAGGTCTTTTTTTTTTTTTAAGTAAAGAAGGAAAAATAAGGTCTCTCTTCAGTGGGTATATCTTTTTTTACTTTGAAAAAGTTCCTCTGTGTGTAATGGGAGCAGCGTGAGGGTTCCTTGCCTCTATCTTCTTTCTTTTCTTTTTTACAGTCATGATATGACCAGATCACCTTGTTCAGTCCCTGACCTTTGCAAAGTGAAATAATTATTATAAGAAAGGGGAAAAATTATATGGGGACAGAAAGCCCTTTGTGTGAAGGCTTTAAAATAAGAACATTGGCTGTTGGAAAGATAAGGTCTTCTCTCCTGCCCTTCTTCTTGAATTCCAAACAGGATTTGTACACCTGTCTTTCTACACTCATTCAGCCTAGAGATCAATTTCTTCCCCCACAAAGAGGAGCTGCTGTAGTAGAATTACTGTTTGGCACAGCAATATTTATAATAGCAATGTTTACTAGAGCTTCAGGCTCCCCATCCGTGGCTCCATTTCGAGGCCCCCAGGTCACACTGCTGCAATTAACAATGCAGGTTTTGTTATGTAAGCAGGAGCTGCAGGGAAATATAAGCAGCTGCTACACAACAAAGAGAGGGGAGAGTAGTTTCCCTTGAAATGCAAACTGCAACTTCAGGGATTTCCCCCCCTCCTTGAAGATCATGGGAGAAATACAAAGATTTAAATTGGGGGTCTTCAAACTTGTCCCTTTCATGACTTGTGGACTTAAACTCCCAGAATTCCTCAGCCAGCATGCCTGGCTGAGGAATTCTGGGAGTTGAAGTCCACAAGTCATGAAAGGGACAAGTTTGAAGACCCCTGATTTAAATAGCATGTTAACTGTAATACAGCAGTTTCAATGGCATCAAATTTGGCCTTTTTTGTTTGTGTGGCAACCGCCATTAGCAAAGCTTCCCATCAAGAGGGGGCATATTTAGGTTAGGCTGCCACTAACCCAATCACTCCAGTCTGTCCTCTGACAATTTGACTCTCCAATCTGTCCTCCCAAGAAGAATTGTTACGTTTTTCCATCACAAACTTCCCACTTCAGTCCATCTCTAGAAAATAGAAAGGAATCTTGAGTGGTAATTATTCAGTAGTGAGGAATAGAAGACCAATAATCATTGCAAGAGAAAGGAAGGAAATTAGGCTTTTAAGAACTATTTTCCCATTTCCCTCATTCTTTTCTAGCTTATAAAACTATTTAGGAGATATTTCTATCCTTCAACTGCTTATCTCTCATGTCTAAACTGGCTGGAAATGATGACAGTCTAAGAAATCCCTTTGCTTACTTTGACTATGATGGTGGCCAGATGTCGTCTCCAGACTACATTCAACACAACCCCTGATTGGTGGATTGCCCCTTTTATGTGGCTCTCCCATCTCTGTAAGGACTGTGTTGGTATCTTTCTTGTCCTTGAAAGTCCTTGGTAGAATCATTGATCCAATAATGTTGGTTTCTATTGATTACCTCTGACAGCTTCCTTGCTGACTCCCTCAGCAACATGTCCATTGATAAGTCAAAAATCTTTCTTGTCACTTGCACTAGAGGGGGAAACTAGCAGAAGACTTGTCAATTTTACTGGTTAAAAAATAATAATAAAGAATGGTGGAGAGTTCACCTTTCTATTGTTGAACCTGTCAAATATGAAGACATAACATTTCCAGACAGTAAACCCGCTGTTCCTAAACTTATTCCGCATTACTTTGCTGCTCATGAATTTTACTTATATAGTTCCAGTGCTGCACAGGACCAGGGCTACAATGAAATGAAATGCAGCAGCTCTATGAGCAGCACTGCCTGTGCCAACCTAGGACAGAAAACACTTTTATCTCTAGTAAGAAAAGATGAACAGAGATTGCCTTCTTGGAAGTAGACAGGGGAGGAATTTTCTGCCCTTAGTCCATGCTATATCGATTGCAGAGATAAGCCCCAAGTCTACTGTAGCTATCATTCAACTAAATATGGACTTAATGTATGCATAGCTTCAAAAAAAGCAATAACCGTATGAATCCAATAAGCTTAAACATTATTTTTCCTGAAATTGTGTTTTTCTCCAAGCTTATTATTTTAATCACTTACACTGTCAAGGTTTTTGAGGATAAAAGGGCAAAAAATATACATACCCACAAAACACAGAAATGCAAGACTAAAGATAAAGGAATTAGAATTGCTGGAACACAAAGACTTGTCATTTGCATGAGGAAAGAATATTGAGAAGAAACTGTTTTAGAAGCCATGGTATCCAGTGTTTAATAGTATTGTAAAGAAGCTAACACAAAGCTTCTCATTACTGCATGAATTTTAATCTTGCTCGGAATGGCTTTTCTTTGAGTGTGAATCCATATCCAATCAAACCGCACTGCTTTGTCTGAGTCATCACCCCTGACAGAAGCATATAGTAATTAGAGCAATAAAACATGTCATTTTGTGCCCTTTCTTCAGTTCCCTTCCATTGTAGCAACTTGAGTGTCTGTGCTGTGCTTTCAAAATACAGCAGGGATTGGAATTGGGATGAAGAAATATGGGGGAGGAGAATAAAATGCAGATGCTGACTTTAAGTGGTATCCAAAATTGCATGGGACAGATGACCACCAGAAAGAGTATTAGAGGAAGTTAAAGGAAGTGTTGTTTGGCCTGATGATCCTTAATCTGGAACTGAATGAGGTTATTTAGAAATGATTTGGGCTCAGCACCCTCTGGGTATCTGCAGTTAATCTCTGAGACATGAAAACTGCTTTGCTTTTCCCAACACCTTTGATGTTACCTTTGCATACTTCTATAACAAGGTATAACCTGCAGTTGAACTTGAGTTCTTGTTTTTTTAAAGGAAACAACCCGGATAATATTTAATACAGAGGCCTTAATTAATTGACTACTACTGAAAACATTGCCTTCTACTTAGAGCAACTAGGAATGCACCACACTTACAATCAAAGAGGACCATTAAGCCAGTGTTGGGCTTTTTCATAGGTTTTTCTCTCCAATGTCGTTGTTTGGCTTTTCATTTCTGCTTTCATCTTTTCCTCCTGATTTGCAAATCTTTCTCATCTGAACCCCTGTGGCCAGCTCAGACTTTGAAAATAATCAAACAGAACAGGGTGCAGTTTAAGGTCCTGACAACAAGTACAGAAATGTTTTGACGCTGGAGGAATTGGTGCGTGGACCATCTGCTGCCTTGGTGATTCTCATGATGTGTGTCAAAAGAGAATATACATAATGGGGGTGTTGTTGTTGTCGATTGTTCTCTACAGCAACCAATGAGAACTTCTGTTCCTGCTGGACATGTTTTAGATGATAATTATTTCCATGTGGAATATGACAGGGTGACCTACTTCAATTCAACCCCATGAGAAGGTGCCTGTAGAGAATTTTCATTATTGGCATGCTGCTAGGTAATATGTGCCATGTAATTAAGAAAACATCACATTGTAAACAAACTTGCTGGGGAAGCTAGAAATTAGGAACAGAAAAGCCATTCTTGGCTGCATTTGTGTACAATCAGAAATTCTGGGGAAAAAAAGACCTGCAGAAAGGGGGATTTGAGGTTGCTTTTCATTTTTGCAGTTTGGGAACTTTTTAAAATTATTACAAATTATTTTATGCTGCTTCAATCATTCCAACTCCAAGCAGCCAATAAGCAGCAGAATATAAGTGCACAATTATAGATGAGACAAAAATTATCCGTACATCAATAAAAATATAATCAGCAATCATCCTATATATACTGCTCAAAAAAATAAAGGGAACACAAATGTATAGGATCCTATATGTTTGTGTTCCCTTTATTTTTTTGAGCAGTATATATATATCATCAGTCAGAAAGAAAATTCATTGCACATTCAAATACTCCTGCATCATTTCCCAAAGGCATGTTGGATTAGCTATGTTTTTAAAAAGTTTATTAAACATTTTAAAAAGGTATACATAGTTTGATCTGATGGGAGGACACTGTACAGAAGGGAAGCTTCTGCAGAGAATGCTCACCTCCGAGTTCCCTCTCATCCTATCTCATCAAGAGTGATGATGCTCAGCAAGCATTCTCTACAGGCATACAATAATATCTCTGAAGACAGAAAGATGGGGGAGATAGCCTTCTGCCATGATGTTCCCCCACTGTTCATGCACAATCATTGATCAACATTCAGCATATCAATGATGCTACAAAGTAATTTCATCATGGATCTTTTTTCTTGAGATTTTTGTTCTCAAGGATAGAATAAAAATAAACTATGGCTAGCATCTTTCATCCTTCCACCAAAAAAAAAGGCCAGTTTTTTTTAAAAAAAAAAGTCTACAAAGTAGCACCAGATTTTCCTTCCTGTTTGCACATGAGTATATCTACACAAACACTTAGAACGAAACGGGCCCTTAAGATACTCATTCTCTGCAGCACTTCTTAGACTGATCCTGCAAACACACAATATCATCTACTTACATGGTTATTCGAGGAAGCACTGCAAAGGAAAAGCAGTGTTTGCAGAAATTCTGTGCCACTGGGAGTTTGTAGGATTTTTTTTTTCTTTTAGAGAAAAGAAAGAAAAATGTGTAGTTCAAAGCACAGGAGGAGAAAGGAAGAAAAAGATGAGAGCCCAGAAAGCTTGTAAATTAGTAAAAACAGAAATACTCTTGAACTCTTGAAGATTCACACCTGGATACTGCATTAAAAAAATCTGCTGAACTAGAATCCAGCCCTCAAACACAGAAAATAACATGAAGCAGATTTACACACACTTACCAGTCTGCCATTCCAATTACACTTAAGAAAAAGAGCTCAAATCCTACCAAAGGTTCATAAATGTTTTCTGAATTTTCAGTTCACATCTTCGATAGGCCCAGATAAAGACCTTTCCCATCTGTGCTAGTCAAGAGTCTTCTTATTCGAAACAATTGGAATGACTGATTTCACCACCAAGCTAATTGGCTTGGGGCTATCTCTACAGCAACTTCATTAATCTAGCTCAGCTAGCAATATATAGATCTAGGGTTAAGAGAGAGGCATTTCAAAACAAATAAGAAAAGCAGGATTGACTTTAAGATAAAGACCCACTCCTTGTTTAGCAACTACCTTCTTTGGAAACCACTCACAAATACAATATTAATAAATAATTAAAAAATTCTTTACAAACAAATGCCATGCTGGAATGAGAGGATTATAGACATAGCTGTATAAAATAAAGCTGTACTTTATCTGAATGAGGCAGTAGCAACCAGTGACCCTACCCCCATCTCACTCTTTCCCTTTCTCCCCTCAGTGGCCAATTTGTTTAATGATCTGGTCATTGGAATGTAACTTGATTGCTAAACAAGGAATTGGTATGTATACAAATACTAATAGTTTGTTTACTCTAACACTTGTATTGGGCCTTTTAAATCAGATTCTTACAGCTGTTAGATTCAAAAAACATAAACTAAGTTGAAAACCCCAGTCAGAACTGGGTCTGTGACAGGGAATAACGTCCAATATAAAATCCTCTATATTTTCCTTGTACTATCCCTTAGTCTGTATGCTGATGTGTTCAGGTTTTCCCTGAAGTACCAAGGAACTTTTTTTCCTACTGTAATAAATCATTTCTATGGCAGGCCATAATTCAATTTTCTTTCCTTCTTTCACAAACTATAGACAGCTCTATCACTTTGTGACATGCAATGTTCCGTAGCAAAATGAATCTGAAAATCTAGACAAAACCACTTCCTATAAACCAATGCCTCCCAGACTTGCAAAGCAGGCTGCTTGTGCTTGGTAGCCAGACTGATGTTTAATTCTCCAAATAGGAGGAGCAACAGATAATCAAAGGTTGTTTTTTATTTTTTTTAGAAAATTGCCTTAAAATGTATGGCTGCATACATTTTATAGCATTTCTGAAGTAATTCTTAGGTTAATTTGGGAGACTATATTTATCTGTCATATTCATATTACCTGCTATTTCGCTCATTTGAATAATAATACCCTGAGACAGACTAATGCATTTCAAGATTTAAAAAAAAAGTTAAAGAACACAGAAGCATTATTATATTTCTATTGCACAAATTGATAAATATGGAATGCATATAAATATGCTCCTAACTCTCTCTCTCTCTCTCTCCCTCTCTCTCTCTCTCTCTCTCTCTCTGTGGGGGGGGTCAAGAGGGGGAGGATATTACTTTTTTAGAGCTCTTCCATGCAGACATTCCAAAAGTGCATTTTAATTGAGCATGCTTTCTTACTAGAACAGTGGCCATCTTAGTTCTGTTTGAGTTTTATACCGGTACCATATAACGTTGTAGTTAGTGCAGCTTCAGGAGACAAAAAAAGATTGAGTTAAGGTGACAGTCATCTCAGAGAATTTTTCTGTATGCAGATTATCCTAGGTGAAATACAATTTATATATAAATGTTGAGGACCTGTGGTTTTGAGCCAGTGGCTGAAACATGTTTCCAAAGTTGCAATCGAATTAGCTGAGTGCAGATTTGAGAGGGAGAGGGAAGGAAGGAAGGAAGGAAGGAAGGAAGGAAGGAAGGAAGGAAGGAAGGAAGGAAAGAAAGAAAGAAAGAAAGAAAGAAAGAAAGAAAGAAAGAAAGAAAGAAAGAAAGAAAGAAAGAAAGAAAGGCAACTGTGAACTATTGGATAAATCATCAGAAAAAGTAGGCTCAGAGAAGTCCTGAGGAAAATGAAGCCAAAATCCACGGAGGAATCCTTTGTGTAACAGTTATAGGTCAGAAAAGTACCTCCCTAGAATCCTGCCCACTTACCTTGTTGATCCAAACTGGTTAAAAATAACCTTAAAAATTGTGATGGGAAATTAATGCAGGGCTATATGTTATGTAAGATTTGGTACCCCCTCCTACAGTGGCACATTTACTTCAGTTGTGTCCAGAATCTACTGCCTCATAGATCAATCTGAAATTGAATATTCTTTTCTGGATTTCTTCAGACATGTATTCTAAAACCTGTGGTTGTGTGTGCATGTGTGTTTGTGTGTACATGTATGTATGTATGTGCAGGGAGATAATAATTTCATTTCTTATCTAGAATCTTTGAATGAATGCAAAGCATAGAGGCACAATATGCACAAGATTCCTTTTTAGATGCAGTTACTGTACATAAATTATTAGTATCCAATATAAAAAAGAATATACAAAGTATCTAAAATGTACAAAGTTGTCATATTACAACCAAAAAGAAACCATTTTAAATGTTATTTTAGATTTTATTAGAATTTTGAATGTAGAATAAAAACTTTCTAATATTTAGAAAGAAAAAAGGAAGAAAAGAAAGAAAGATCAACGACAAAAATGCAGAAATCATTTTGTTCAGATTTGAAGCCCAATTATAGGGGGTTAAGACTTTTAAATTAAATTTGTGGATGCTTCACAATCTGAAATTCTTTCCAATACAGCAGTTTCCATATGTACATTGTTCTCGTGATACTTCTCAAATGCATAGTTACTAATCTATGTTTTTCCTGTAGATGGATAAATGACAATATTCATATCTGTGCAGGTCCCTTCAAAAGTTTTTCACTGCTGCCATTTATGCATAGGTTCATTGCAAATGTGACTAAGCAAGATGCAGAGGTGTTCAGTTTTATAATGAAAGCAGATAGTGGCTTGAGGTTTTTGTTTTGTTTTTTTACAGTAAGTTAGTTAATGTTTTGCTGGACCACTGCATTACATCTTGTTACTACAGTAGTACTGTTCAAAACATGAGTGGTGGGTTGATGTTGTTCTTTTCACAGACAGAAAGCCATCACATTTTGCCCCCTAGAATGACAAATCAGAGTTGTCCAGATGTAGACCATCTGAAGGATACGGCATAATCCAGGAATAATTTCAGCATATTAAAGCGGCAGTTAAAAAGCCTGCTTGACAACTCAAATGGGGCAAATTGCAATAGTCTGGTTGATTCCACCCCTACTGTTTTTTTTTTATGATCCTCTCATTAACTAGTGCAGTGGTTCTCAATCTGTGGGACGGGACCCCATTTGGGGTCGAATGACCATTTCACGGGGGTTGCCAAACAACACAGTCCGCCATTTTTTTCCCCTTTTCCTTAGCTGTGCTACTCCCTTTTATTCTATTGGCTTTTGAAAGCCAATAGAATAGACTCTCTTGAATAGAGTCTAATTCTATTGGCTTTCAAAAGCCAATAGGAATTGTCCAGGCTGTCTCTGCCCTGCTGAGCCTGCCAAAAGTTCCATTCTGCAAATGGTGCCGCACCAGTTGAGTAGTCCTCGACTTACAACCGGTTGAGTAGTCCTCAACTTACGACCGGTTGGGGGTCGCGGCATTAAAAAGGTTGAGAACCACTGAGCTAGTGGCATGGTGGTCAGGCAGATCCATAAGGAGGCTTTCATTTGTTCCTTGAAACAAAAATAAGCTTCAATTTTTGCATAACAGAAGACATGTTATGCTCTGTATGAACCTCAGGGCTCACCTTTATGGCCCATCTAAAGAAAATTTTACATTGAACACCATGTTTTTCCTAAGATTTACATAAAGTAACATTTTTCTAATAAAATTTGCAGGTGACTTAATGACTAAATGCTCTTATATAAACCATTTGCTTGAAAAGTACACATTTAAACTGTGGCCATCTCTATATTTAGAGTTTGTACAGACTTTAAATTTGCTCTTCATTCAGTCCTGAGTCTGCTGTGAAATAGCCTGCACTACCACTGTTATATAAACTTCAGAAGAACTGCATCAAAGTTTGATATGATATAGGTCACTATACTAAGGAAATGCTGGCTGAGAGTGTTTTGGCACCATTATTGTTTACTTAATTTATAAACAACCCAGTCTTGTCTTTGGATAAGCTGACTCACCATCCTCCATAGCTGGCATACAAGCATATCACATCTTTATGTGCATGCTGTGATTATATTGCCACAGACTCTAGGATTGGAAATATGTTTTATGCTCTCTTGTCATGTTTTGCAAAGATGAAGATTTAAAAATAAATCTAAAAAGCATACCAATATCTCTATGGGCATGAATTAAATCAGGTCAAAGTATTCTTAGTCTTTTATGCCTCAAGCAGCTGAAGAACACATTCAGACTAACTATTCCAGAATACTGAAAAGTTAACACTGGTGACTCAAGCCTTTTAGTGATCCAGAAACACTACTGGTGGCAATTAAATTATTTATAGCCAGAGCTTAAATGCAAATACTTAATGGAGCTTGGATAGGGCTTCTTACTAACATGGAATTCTCACAATCAAGGTTTTGGGGGGAGCATACAACATGCATTGCCAAGAAGCAAGCATAATCAAAGTACAAATATTTTAAACTATTGGTTTAAATTACTTTTTTCCTGGTGGTTTGTTTTTCTTAACTATAGCAGATTAATTTCTTTACTAAATGTAATGTTCTATTCTACAAAAGCTGAACCGATAAAATACTCACAAGACATTCTGTTACCTATGGCTGTGATCAGGCCAAAGTAAAGCTAAGACAGAGAGCTTTACACATACTAGAGGGACAAGAAGTACTAGTAGACCTCCTAAGAGGGATTTATCTTGCTGGTCAGTCTGCCAGTTTTATTGCAACTATAAGTCAAACCGAATTTTCAAAATTCAGGAAATCTGTGTCATTAGGATGTTCTAATCTAAAGCATTACCAACAGCTATAATTGAATATAGATATAAGTTCATATGAAGAATAGGCTTACCTGTGTGAGTTGAGCCTAGGGGAACTATAACTCTTTTTTTTTCTTATATTATGTTTTTAAGGCATATATGTATGATACATATCTCCATTCAGATTTTTTTAACCTTTGATATCTACTGTCCAATCGTGGTAATGAAATCTCCTTAAGTGTTTCTAAATATTGTTACATTGCCTATAGCATCAGTACTGAGATAACTGTTTAGTATTAATAGTTTTACTGTGGCTCATAATTTTAGAAATTTAACCAGTTATGCATCATTATACTCCTCATCTGTGACCATAGTGATAACACTAGAAGAAATCTAGAGACATTTTAATGAAAAAAGGACTTCCACATTACAAATGTGTAATATGAAATTTGATCTCAACATTTTTAGTACTGGGCCAATTGGTCGTTAGATATGTTCACTGACTTGAGTAATTTACAAAAAACAATAATAGATAGATAGATAGTGTTGAGTCCGTGGCGGGAAAACAGACACGAGAAGCAGCTGGAGTTCTCAGTTTCATTTATTCAGCGTTCAGCTTACAGGAAGATGGCTTCAGCCTCGCCCAAACGCCTCGCAGCCTCTTATATAGGCAACTCCCGGGTAAATGGGTTACTTTTCCCGCGCCAGCACCCGCGCATGCGCACGGCGCTGGCGACAGCCTGTCTGGTCCCGGGCAGCTTTGCACCTGCCCGGGACTGCCTGCAAACGCCCGAGCCGTTTGCAAAGGCTCGGGACATAACACCCCTTTCCCCCGGGCTAAAACTACTACCAACATACAACATTTATTTTATACGACATTTTGCTCCCCAATGTTCCCCTGTTTACTGGCTTTTGCTTTGCCAGCAATGTTATGTAGTCTTCTAGGTACTTGGGAGATTTCTTTGCTCTCTGTGACCTTCTTAGCTCTGAATTACTGGCATAATTCCCCTGACTGGAGGGAGGCGTGAGCCTGTTCTCTCTATTGTGCCCTGGTGTCTTCCAAGGACTGTGCCCCGATGCCTGGCCTGCTTGCTTGCCCACCGGGCTCGTCAGGCCAGGGCTTCTGTTACTTTGTGACCTGGTTGACCTACCTAGCTGTAGACCCTCAGGCCCCTTGAAGTGATAGCCGCTGCTGGGCGTCTCTGTAGAACCTCCTAGGTCAGTCCAAGACCTGTCAGGAGGCTGTCCATTCCCTGAACCCCATTCTGTGTTCGGGCTCGTGTGGGTTTCTGTACTTTCCCAAAACTCAGGTGTTCCCTGATTTGTGCTAGGGTTGTTGTAGTCGGGACTTGGTTCCTCGACTAACTCTGTGTATGTTTGACCCCCTGTAGGATTTGGGGTAAGGTCAGGCCAACCTTGGGAATTGTGTGCCAGCTCTCTTGCGGGGAATGATTTGTTGGGATGCCCCCGGGTATCCTCCGTTGCTGGAGTGCTGTGTGATGTGTGTGGAAAGTGAGTATGCCCCCGGGGTGACTCCCTGGCTGGAGTAGGCGTGAGTGCCTGTTGTGTGGGTAAGCTCCATGACTTTCTTTTCGGAGCAATTGCAGAACCTTGGGATGGGCCGTTTGTGGCTCCCTCAGTGGAGATGGGCAGTAGCTCTTGCCCTTCCCTTTGCTCCAAAGGGTCCCCCTCCCCCCCTGGAAAAGACCCAGGAGTCTCAGCAGAAAAGTCTCGCCTAGAGCGAAGTTGGTTGATGTGCCGACGCAGGACACGACCGTTGTCCAGGGCAACCTCGTAGGAGAGAGGACCTGTGATCCTGGACACAGAAGCGGGGACCCATGTATGACCAGGCCCGTAATTGCGAGCCCAAACCGGGGCACCCACAAGTAGTTGTCTAGGTGCCCTAGGATGTGAGGTAGATGAAGGCAGTCTGTCCGGATGCAACCGGTCAAGTCTAGTAGTAAGTTGGCGCCCCCAACGAAGTTCAGCTGGACTTCTCCCTGTAGAAGTGGACGGTGTGGTGCGATAAGAAAGGAGAAAGTCAGCCAACCTGTGATGCCAGTCCCCGTAGGTGAGTCTCTTCAAGGCGTCCTTTGCGATGCGCACCATGCGTTCAGCCATACCGTTGGTGGACGGGTGAAAAGGCGCAGATGTGGCATGACGAATCAGGTTTGCCTGTAAGAAAGCTTGGAATTCGGAGGAGGTGAATTGAGGGCCGTTGTCGGACACAATGACATCTGGCAGCCCGTGTGCAGCAAAAATCCCCCTCAGTACCTGAATAGTCTTTGCAGTGGTGGTGGATGAGACAGGCACAACCTCAAGCCATTTTGAATGGCTGTCAACAAGGACCAAGAAGAACTGGCCCTGAAAGGGCCCAGCGTAGTCAATGTGCACCCTAGACCATGGGGACTGTGTTTCCTCCCATCTATGCACAGGAGCTTGGGGCATCTCTGGGCGAGATCGTTGGCACAGGTGGCATGCGTGTACCTTAGCCTCAATATCTTTATCTAAACCAGGCCACCACAAGTGGCTTCGTGCAAGAGCCTTCATACGAACAATGCCAGGATGACCCTCGTGGAGGGATTCTAAGACCCTAGTCCTCATTGAGGTGGGAATGACAACTCTGTTTCCCCAAAGCAGACAACCCTGAGAAAGGGACAGTTCGTTCCTTTTGGACCAGAAACTCTGAAACTCAGGACTAGGGCAGTGCTCAGGCCACCCGGACAGGACCCAGGAGCGGACACGTGAAAGTGTGTGATCTGTACCTGTTTCAGCGGTAACATCCCTGGCACTAAGAGGGAGCTCGGGCAAGGCTTGGATTGATAGAATGTTGACAGCTGGCGCGGGGTCAGCTTCTACTACTGGCAGAGGCAATCTACTGAGGCCATCAGCATGGCCCATTTCTTTCCCAGGCTTGTGGAGTAATGAAAAATCATATGCAGACAAAAAAATAGACCACCTAAGCATTCTAGGGGAAATGATGTGGGGAGTCTGCTTACGTGTGGTAAACAGTCCCAGCAGAGGCTTATGGTCAGTGAAGACCGTGAAATGCCTGCCATATAGAAAATCGTGGAATTTTTTAATTCCAGCAACAACAGCCAGAGCCTCCCTGTCTATCTGAGCGTAGTTGCGCTCGGCAGAAGACAGTGTTCTGGAGTAGTATGCAATAGGAACCTGAGTTCCATCAGACCTGAGGTGACTCAGGACAGCTCCAACCCCGTAGGGGGACGCATCACAAGCGATGCACACAGGGAGAGACTCGTTGAAATGTGCAAGAACACTGTTAGAAGTGAGCAAGGCCTTGACTTCTTTAAAGCAAGCCTCATGCGCTTGTGACCACAGCCACACAGCCTGTTTGTCTAGTAGCCTGTGAAGAGGCTCAGCTACACTAGCTTTATGTGGAAGAAAAGAATTGTAGAAATTCAGGAGGCCTAGGAAGGCCTGAAGTTCGGCCTTAGACTTTGGCCTGGGTGCATCTAAAATAGCAGTTAGTTTGGATTCAGCAGGATGAATCCCAGCAGCATCAATTTTGAATCCCAGAAATTCAGTAGAAGGCACCCCAATCTTGCATTTGTCTTTTCTGAGCTTGAGGCCTGATTTCCTGAATCTTAACAGGACAGCCCTAAGCCTTTCAGCTAGAATGTGTGTGGAGTCTCCTGCAATCAAGACATCGTCAAAGTAGGGGCAGACCCCTGGTATACCTCGTAGTGTGTTTTCCATTACGCTTTGGAAAATCCCAGGAGCGACATTTACTCCAAACTGTAGCCTTTTTACTTTAAAGGCTCCCCTGTGGGTCACAATGGTCTGAGCTATGGCAGCATCATCATCAACAGGCAGCTGTTGATATGCTTGAGCTAGGTCAAGCTTTGCAAAAACACGCCCCCCCTTGAGAGAGGCCAGGATGTGACTGACCACAGGAACAGGATAGGCATGTTGCTGCAATGCCTTATTGAGTGTGCATTTGTAATCAGCACAAATGCGAATGTCCCCATTTGCCTTTAGAGGCGTGACAATGGGGGTCTCCCACGGGCTGGAATCAACAGGTTCTAGGATTCCCTGTTGGATTAGTTTGTCTAGTTCAGTGTCAATCTTACTTTTTAAAGCAAAAGGGACCCTTCTTGCTTTAATCCTAATGGGAGTGACAGTGGGGTCTAGCTTTAAGGACACAGGTGGTCCTTTGAATGTGCCCAGCTGGGGGCTGAAAACATCTGCAAATTCTTTGCAGACTTCCTGTAGGTCGAGTGTTTGTAAGCTATTGAGTCCTGTGACGTGTATCCCCAGGGCCTCAAACCAATCGAGTCCTATGAGACTCGTTCGTTCACCCCCTACTACTAATAAGTCTAGTGGACCTTCAAAACTCTTGTATTGCACGTTAAGGGTGGCCTCCCCCTTAACACACACTCTTGAGTTCTGAAAATCTGTTAATACAATATCAGAAGGCCTTAACTTGGCCTTAGACCCACTTCTGGAACAAATCTTCCTAAATGTATGCAATGAAATGATGGACAGGGCAGACCCTGTGTCTAGTTCCATAGATAATGGAACCCCTTGTAGCTTCACGTTGAGTGACAGCTTTTTCTTCATGGGCTTGTGTGTGCCTGTTCTACAGATGCTTCTTCGCGAAGCGCAAAAACCTACCCTATTCTGGCTGGGGAATCTGGTACCCTTCAGGCGTTCTTCTTGGGGTTGTGCCTTTCGTCGGCCCAGGCACACAGCTGCAATGTGCCCTTGTTTACCGCATGCCCGGCAGGTAGCGGAGCGGAACTTGCAGTCGGTTCTCCTGTGGCGACCTCCACAGCCGATGCACTTGAGCGGAGCCGAAGAGCTTCCCTTCTGGTTCTCTTCCTTCGCGGGGTGTAGATGGTAAACTTCCTCGTCCGGATCCTCCTCGGACTTTCGTCGGACGTCTTCCTGGTGCACGGACGCACCCTCTGCACTGTTTCTGATCGGCCGCATGTTTTTGATGGCGCCGCCTGCTGCTTCTTCTGCGGTGACTTCCCTTAAGGCGTCTTGGAAGGATAATTCTTCCTTTACGAAAAGTCTCTGTTGTAGCTCGCGATGCCTTAACCCGCACACGAATCGGTCCCTCAGTCGTTCCTCGAGGTCCTTGAACTCGCAGGGCTTGGCGGCCTTCCGTAACGCGGCGATGTATTCCTTGGCTGACTCACCGGACCGTTGATCCCTTTGTTCGAAGGTGTGGCGCCATGAGATAACGGACACCTTGGGTGGAAGTGCTCCTTCAGCAGCTTCTTCAGGTCTGCGTAGCTTACAGACTCTACTGGGACAGGTGCTGCAAGGTTTTCTGCGATTTCGAAGGCGTCTTGGCCGCAAACGCAAAGCAGGGTGGCCGCCTTCAAGCTATCTTCCCTCACTTGGTTTGCCTTGAAGTAGTTCTCCATTCTGGATACGTAGGACTCCCACCGCTCTGGATGTGAGACGTCGAATTCCGAAAGCCTTCCGATTTTCGCCATCTTCGGATCTTCAGGAGACGGGTCTATCAGCCAGCCTACCCCCGAATGCGCACCGGATTGGCGGGCAGCTGCCGAGTCGACGCCGTTCCTCTTTCCGCCGCTCAGGACTCCTTGGGTAAGCTTACACTTCTTCCTTTCCAGGTAGTGCAAGGCATCCCATCCTCGTCGCCAGTGTTGAGTCCGTGGCGGGAAAACAGACACGAGAAGCAGCTGGAGTTCTCAGTTTCATTTATTCAGCGTTCAGCTTACAGGAAGATGGCTTCAGCCTCGCCCAAACGCCTCGCAGCCTCTTATATAGGCAACTCCCGGGTAAATGGGTTACTTTTCCCGCGCCAGCACCCGCGCATGCGCACGGCGCTGGCGACAGCCTGTCTGGTCCCGGGCAGCTTTGCACCTGCCCGGGACTGCCTGCAAACGCCCGAGCCGTTTGCAAAGGCTCGGGACATAACAGATAGATAGATAGATAGATAGATAGATAGATAGATAGATAGATAGATAGATAGATAGATAGAAGCTCCTAGAAGCTGGGATAGATAGATAGTGCTCCTAGAAGCAGGAAGCCGAAAACACCAGCCTGAAGATGACAAATGAGACTTCGTCAAAACGTCGCCAAGACAATTCCAATTTGACGCGGGAGAAAACCCGAATAACCAAAGACCTACACACAAACACCCGTGAAAACCTCAGAAAACATAGATAGATAGATAGATAGATAGATAGATAGATAGATAGATAGATAGATAGATGGATGGATGGATGGATGGATGGATGGATGGATGGACGGACAGACGGACGGACAGACAGACGGACAGACAGTATTCATAAAAGCTGATCATCCCCTCACCAATTTGATCATTCTAAGTAATTTTGGCACACTAGTAATCTTATTTGCCATTACCTCCTCAAAGAAAGTTATGATACTGTGTATCTCATCTGCACAACTTAAAATATGTGAGAGACATATTTACGTTTCAGGATAAAATCAGAAAGGCTCTTAAAAGAAAATATATAAGATGTATAAGAATTACTTGTTTTAACCATCATTTACAAAATCATAGCTTGCTTTTTTCTTTTTTGCAGAGTGTATCTCATAATATAAGTTAAAATTAAAAGAATGCTAACCATTAGTTTTACATGTGATAATCAAACTAATACTGAAAATACATTTTCCTACTTATCAGGTTATGGGAATCCATGGGAATCCTTGGGCATTGCCAAAAGGACAAGACTAGCTCTGTCCTCACAGTGTCTAAACAAGCAGAGTGAATACATGATTTTTTCTTCTGGCTCTATTGCCAATATCTAGGTGTGAGGGAACAAAGCTTGCAGGCACAGTTCTAGGTGGGGTGGACAGTTTCCATTGGCTTGAGGTTTGGTTTTGCTGCAGAAATAAATGGAACCAGGACTTAATTTGGAAGAAGTTTTCAGGAATTTCCAGGGGGGTTCAGAGAATTGTTAAGACCAAAGGAACCGATTATGCTTCCTACAGTGTTTAAAGCCTCCAAAAGGCAAAAAGGTGAGGGGCAAAATTTGGGATACTCCATTCTGAAGGTCCTAAAAGATATGCAAGTGCATGCCATACTGTAAGCTGGCTTACAGTTTTTAATCCCTTCTGCTCTAAATAATTAGAAGCATTCAGGAATCTCTGTGCAAGTAGCATTCAGACTGTGTAAAAGATCCAGTGCAAATCCAATATGTGTGGAAGCCCATTTTCACTTTCCTTTCCAGAGACAGAATCATGATCAAAGAGCTTAGTACAATGATGGCGAACCTTTTAGAGACCAAGTGCCCAAACTGCAACCCAAAACCCATTTGTTATCCTCGGGTGCTGGGTAGGTGTGGCCCATTGGGTGGGTGTGGCCAATTGGGTGGGCATGGCTGTGGTGGTAACAGCAGACTTGGTGGGACTAAAAAGTTCAATCAATTCCAACTTTGCAAGATCTTTTTTTCCCCACAAGAAATTGAAATTGACTGATTGATTGAACTGTTTTTTGTTTGTTTGTTTGTTTTGTACACAGCAGCGGAGGCCTAAAGCAAAAAGGTTTTATAAAACCTAGCTGAAGGCCTAGGACTGGGGCGATGGCGTACGTGCCCACAGAGAGGGCTCTGAGTGCCGCCTCTGGCACCCGTGCCATAGGTTCGCCACCACTGGCTTAGTACTATGCCAAGGAATAGACCAGATATTTATTTGTATGTCCTGACATATGCAATAAGCGTAACATATTCACCACAAGCTGGGAAGCCCATAAACTGGACTGAGTTGATAACAATGAATGTGACAGCACCCTTTCTCTCATGCTCAACAACTGGAATATAGATGCATGCTGCCTCTAACTGCAGAGATACCACTGTCTACGATGACCATCAATTTGTGAAATCCGCTTTTAATTTTTTTTTACTTTGGTGGTCTTTGCTGTATACTGAGGAAATAAATTCCACAGTAACTAACAATTGTCTGCCATGTTACTCTTGCCAAATGTTACTCTCTGCCAAATGTCACTTCCTTTTTTGTGTTCAAGAGAGATGGTGGGATTCAAATATGTGAACAACCAGTTCTCTGTGTGGATGCCACTTCCAGAAGTCCATTCTGGGCCTGGGCAACAAAAAATTAGCTACCGTTTCTGCTGAAGTGGTGCGAATCAGCTGAATCCTACCACTGAGTTCCCATTATCTCAAAGATCCTGTCTCTTCCTTGGGCTTCTATTATTCTAACTATGGACTTATTCTATAAGTTCCCTAACACCTCCTGGATGATACCTTACCATTCCTTAAGCACATATCCTTGCCATATAGCTTTCATCTTATACCCACACATAGCTTAGACCAGTGTTTCCCAAACTTGACAATTTTAAGGCATGTGGACTTCAACTCCCAGAATTCCACTCGCTGGCTGTGGAATTCTGGGAGTTGAAGTCCTCATGCCTTAAGATTGTCAAGTTTGGGAAACACTGGCTTAGACCATTTAATTTCATATTTTACTAATCCAGTTTTAAAGTGATGTTTCACATTTTTTTTCCTGACATGAGCCTTCCTATTTCTTGCACTCCAGGAACATACGAGGTGATCATGCACTGAAGAATTGAGATTTGGCCAGCGTCTATTGGTCACTTTCTACTGCAACGTATGTACTTCTTTCTCTCTGGTTGTGGATTACTGTCCTTCATAATAGTTCTGCTTTGTGCTGCTGAAGTACATAACACCTGGCTTCTTCAGGCATGAATCCGGTCCTATGTAGGTGCTTTCTTAACCCACGTTCCCCACTTTTGTGAAAAACCTCAAACCTCTCTTTAATAATAGGCATAGAAAAGCAACACCATCAAGATCACAATGAAGATTGACAACAAGACAACTTGAAAAGTGGCACAGGACATTTATTTAGCTTTAAATATGAGTGTTAAACTGTCAGTAAGGCTATAATAGCTTCTGGAAGAAAGAGAGTGCCAGGTCCCTGATTTGCAGGCTCCTGTCATCAAATCCTGCTATACTGCAGTGCTAAGGAGAATGACTGGAGATTATAGTTCTACCCTAGTAGGCAGGAGTGGAAATGAAACAGACAGGGAGAGACAACCACCAATTGCTGCCCTTGTCACATTATTCATCAGCCTATGCCATGTCAGGAGACAGAACATTCAAGCAGCTGTATGAATGAGTCTTGAATGTTTTCTAATTACTCTAGTCCTTAGCTCAGCATTGCTACAGCAAAGGATCTTCTCCCTGTATCTTTGTATATGCATCTTCTGCTGTAATGTTTCATACTGTCTGATTTGCCCATTTGAACTACCCCCATGCTCCTGTCCACATCTTCTGCATACTTGAAATTAAAGAATTGCATTCCCTCCATTTTTGCCTCTTCCAATAAGGTTTAAGCAATCCATCAAAGCTTGGCCAGTCTCACCTGGACTCTTTTCTCACATGCCCCAGACATTTTCCATTAGAATCCCTCTGCTTCAGCCAAGTGATATGGGAACCATCTCCTGTTTTGGGAAGAATCTTTTATTACAAAAGCCAAAGTTTTTTGGTTTGCATTTTTGAAGTCTTCATTTTTTTGCCTTCAGGGTCTACTTTGTGTGGGTCTCATGTTTTCAAACAATCAGAATAGAGCTGGAAGGGATCTTGGAGGTCTTCTAGTCCAACCCCCTGCTCAAGCAGGAGATCCTATACCATTTCAGATAGGTGACTGTCCAGTCTTTTTTTAAAAACCTCCAGAGAAGGGGCGTTGTCTTACCTGAACACCTTTTCTCAGCATGATGATGGATAATCCACAGATTGGGGTTTGGGTTTCCTGAAGTCCCTTCTACCCTTCTGAAGTCTGAGAGTTAGCCACACCTCCTGCTGGGCCGTGCTGCCCCAGTTCTGACAAAGGCAAAGCAGCAGACAAAGTCCGACACATTGGTCCCCCTACCCCTGACACAGGACCTGACAGTCACCAAAGAGGTGGGAGTGGATTATCCATCATCATGCTGAGAAAAGGCGTTCACGTAAGACAACGACCCTTCTCCAGCATGAGGATGGATAATCCATGGATTGGGACATACCAAAGCCTACACTGTCCCTATGGGGGGGGAACAATCAGGGCATGTGTCCCTCTGGACGGCACCACACATTTTAGCACCCTCCGGCCAAAGGAGGCATCAGCGAAGGCAAATTTATCAATTTTGTAATGCCTGATAAACGGGGAGGGAGACGACCAAGTCGCCACCCTACAAATCTCACCAATGGGCTCATGAGTCACCCAAGCCACTGAAGTTGCCACACTGTGGGTGGAAAGAGCAGTGATACGGTGAGGAATGGACAAGGACTGGGATTGGTAAGCCTTGGCTATACAGGCCTTGATCCACCTGCCAATGGTGGTCGATGAGACCTTCTGCCCCATGGAAGAGGGCTGGAAGGAAATGAAAAGTGCCTCCGATTTGCGGAAGGCAGAGATCTGCTTGATGTATCGTCTTAATGCTCTGCACACATCCAAGATGTGCCACTGGCGCTCCAGGTTGTGAGATGGACGAGGACAAAAACTCGGTAGTATGAGTTCTTGTGATCTATGGAACAAGGAGTTTACCTTAGGAATGAACATTGGGTCCTCACGAAAAACGCATAGATCCTCCCTGACAGAGAGTGCTGCCAGCTCGGAAATGCATCTGGCTGATGTTACTGCCACCAGAAAGGCTACTTTCATTGACAAAAAACTCAAATCACAAGACTTAAGTGGCTCGAATGGTGGTGTGGTAAGAGCATGTAAAAGATCCCATGAGGGGTATCTATGGACCATGGATGGTTTTGTGTTGGTCGCCCTCTTAATGAAGGAGCAAATCATCAGGTGATGTGCTAGAGAGGAAGAATCATCACATGCCAGCACCGTAGCCAGACCTGCTACTTGTCTTTTGATGGTATTCAGCGACAGACTTTTGTCAAGCCCCTCCAGCAAATATTCCAAAATATTTGGGACAGTGACAGATGACATGTCAATTTTATTCCTGGTACACCAGGTGGAAAAATTCCTCCAAGTGGAGTCATCAATCCTGTTGGTAGACAGGCATCTGGAAGCCTGAATCATGTTGATCACTCTCGGTGGGTAATACTCCTGAGTCAGGCATTGCTGCTTAAGTGCCAGGCAGTTAGCTGGAGCCATTGCGGGTCCAGGTGTTGGAGAGCTCCCTGGCTGAGTGCAATGAGATCTGGAGGGATCCTCCACGGGGACGAGATGGAAAGGCTCACGAGGTCAGCAAACCACGGACGCCTCAGCCAGTGTGGAGCAATGAGGATGACCTCTGCCCTCTCCTGCAATATTTTGCATATGACCACCGACATTAGAGAAAGAGGGGGAAAAGCATACAGAAGATCCCCAGGCCACGGACTGCAAAGAGCATCCATTCCTTCTGTCCCTGAAGACAGGAAACAGGAGAAGAACCATGGGAGTTGTGAATTCTCTGGAGACGCGAACAGATCCAGAGCCGGGCATCCAAACCTCTCCGATATCTCTGTGAATAGAGCTGGAAGCAGATGCCACTCGCAGAGGTCTATCATTGCTCTGCTCAAGGCATCCGCCTCCCTGTTTGTCTCTCCCAAAATGTGAGCCGCCTTGATGGAGGAGGGGTTGGTCTCTGCCCAGAAACATAGTCACCTGGCCTCTGTCGTGAGTGACTGGGACCGGGTTTCTCCCTGCTGGTTCACGTGGGCTTTTGCCGCTATGTTGTCCATGAGGACTAGAACGTGCTGCCCCTTCACCTTGTGTCCAAAGTGCTGTAATGCTAGATGTATGGCTTTGAGCTCCAACCAGTTTATGTTGTGCTTCAGGTCTCATCAGGACCATCATCCCTGAGCCAACTGGGATTGAAGATGAGCTCCCCAGCCAAATAGGCTGGCATCCGTGGTGAGAGTGAGTCATGCTGGTTCCTTGAAATTTGCACTTCCAGCTACCGTTTGGGAAGTCCACCAGCTGAGTGACTTCAATATTTGAGGTAGCACCCATACTTTCCTGTTGGAAGATGTGAGTTACCACCTTTGAAAGGGAGGAGAAACGACTGTAGGGCCCTGGAGTGCAGCCTGGCCCAAGGCACTATGGAGATGCACGGGATCATTTTCCCTAATAGTTGGGAGAGGGTAATCAGGGGAACCACATGGTCATGTTGCACCTGATGTACCAGTGTCCAGATACTGACCTGGCGGTCCGGTGACAAGTAGAACATGCACTCTTCCATATCTATGACCACCCCCAAATGAAGAAGATGAGTGGAGGGAACTAACTGGCTCTTTAGGAAGTTCACAGAGAACCCGTGGTTCTGAAGTACCTTGATGGTGAGGGCTACATCCGCCCTTGCTGTCTAAACTGACATAGACTGTATGAGAATGTCGTCCAGGTAGCACTGGATCTGTATTGGAACCAGCCTCAGGTGGGCGGCTAGAACCATCAAGATCTTTGTGAATACCCTCGGAGCAGATGACAGGCCAAATGGCAGAGCTCTGTACTGATAATGACAGGATTTGTAACAGAATCTGAGAAATCTGCGATATTTGAGAAGGATTGGGACATGTAAGTATGCTTCTGTGAGGTCGATAGACATCAGGAAGTCGTGCCTCCTGATGCTGTCCAGGATGGATTGTAAAGTCTGCATCTTGAATTTTTTGTACAATAGGTAAGTATTTAGTTTCTTTAGATCGAGAATGGCTCTCCATCCTCCCGAGGCCTTCGGCACTACAAAGAGGATGGAGTAAAAATCTTTCCCTATCTGTTCGGCTGGGACTGGCTCCACGGCCTTTATTTCCAAGAGATAATTTATAGCCTCGTTCATGAGGTTTCTCTTGGTTGGGTTTAAGGAAGTTGGGCACTGGAGGAATCGATCCAGTGGTCTGGATAGGAACTTCAATGACATACCATTTTCTATGGTAGATAGAACCCAAACGTCTGTGGTGGTTGCTTCCCAGCTGGGAATAAAGAGGGAAAGCCTGCCAGGGGGTCCCTCCCTGGAGTCATTTATTCCTCCTAAAGGGCCGGCCCCCCGCACCTCGAAAGGGCCGTTTTGATTGAACTTGTTGTCTGGATTTGGGTCCAAACCGGTCCAATTGATGCTCAACCTTGGGGGGGAGGAGCGGGGTGGTTGAGACCACTCTGTCCCCGAAGTGTTGCGAAAAGTCTGTTTTTGATAATATGGGCTGGCTTTCCTGTCCACCCGTCTGGCCTGGTGTACTAACACCTTCTTCTTGTCCTGGTTTTCCACCAAGTATGGATCGAGAGCTTTCCCAAACAGATGACCCCCAGTGTAAGGTGTGGTGGCCAGACGCCATTTGGACTTTAAGTCCGCCCGCCATTGTTTCAGCCAGAGCAGCCTGGCTCTCATACTGACAATTTACTGGCTTTCATATACCGATTTGCTTATATCTTTATACATGGTTAGCATGATCTAACAACTGAAACACCACCATCCCCTCAGTTCTTTTCTTTTCTGTTTCCTGAATGTCTTATATACTGTGAAGCTCTTCAGCCTCTGAATGCAAACATCTCCAACACCTCCTTTCATTATGAGCATTCTACACTTTAGTTTATGTTCAGAAAATAAGCTACGGTTCTCTGTGTGTGTCTCTCTCACACACACAAACACACACACACACACATTCTCTCTCTCTATTTCTCACCAAGTTTGGCACCTACTTCTTTTTTAAAAAATTTCCTTTCTATCATAATGGCATTTCAATTTTCCTTTTCCATCTCTTTTTTTCCCTCCCTTGGTCGTAAATTCAATTCTTTCAAACATTGTCCCCATAGTAAGTTGCTCAGTTCTCATTTTTATGGTGTCACGACACTTCTTTCCGATTCCTTCTTTTTTTAGCTGAAAAACTTTCTTCTATCATGCCTTCAAAGTGGTCTCAACTTTTCAATTATCTCCCGTTAGTTTGCCAATTAATTCCAGAAAATGTCTTCACAGCTCTTTTCACAGAACCTTTACAAGCAGAATGTCTTTTGCTGGATCACTAGATTTATGACACACCACAGCTTCCTGTGCATGTGGAGCAGTGTTTTTCTTGAGAATTGTCATCTTTCATGTTTTTGGCTCTTCAAAAAAAAAAAAACTAGACAACAACATTGAAGCCTTTTGTCTTCCTCCCTCCTGCCTTCTGTCCTCATCTCCACTGATCTTGTTTTATGTCAATTTTCCCGGCTCTGGACAGAATTGTAGCATCAGAATTTGTATGGCCTGACTTCATGCTATTGATTAGGCTGCAATTTCATTCCATCTGCTTCCCTCTCGATGAGATTTACAGTCTGCATAATTTCCTCACTGAATGAAAAGTGCATCATCGTCATCATCAATAGATCCAGGCAAATATTTATGGCTCTGGGGAAATCTGAATTGGCACAGGCAATGCAAGTTACTGATTTTGGGGGAAAAAAAGGACCACATCATGAATGCATTTAATGTTATCTATTATAAACACCTTTGCACAGCAATGAAGGCATTTTTTAGCATGATTGCAAAAGCTAGAAGTGCAGGAACATCTCTCAAATATCAGCACAAACAAGAGAGATTATGTCCCTTTTGCCTCCAGTTGCACCTATGGATTGGGGACAATAGAGATGAAAAGCAAAAATGCTTAATCGGGACGGCTGAAACAAGAATGCTAAAGATCAGAACTAAGAAAAAAGTAAAGGTAATCACTGAGCCAAGTTGATTTCTTAAAACAACAACAAAAATAATGTTCTATTCATTTTGTTTTGTAGGGCTTCAAGTTTCAGTTGTATGGGTGGCTCAGTTGATTGTAGGATGAATAAAAAATAAAATTAAAAATTGTGTGATTTGGATAGAAATGTATCATAGACTAGCTAGCACTATGAGAGCTGTGATTGAAGTGCTTTGCAGCTGACTTCCTCCATATATTGCCGTACAGTTGCACGTCACAATTTAGATAGATGATTGATAGCTAGCTAACTAGATGGATAGATAGATAGATAGATAGATAGATAGATAGATAGATAGATAGATAGATAGATAGATAGATAGACAGACAGACAGACAGACAGACAGAGATAGATAGCTAGATAGATGATAGCTAGATAGATGATAGCTAGATAGCTAGATGATAGCTAGATAGCTAGATGATAGATAGACAGACAGAAAGACAGACAGACAGACAGACAGATAGATATCATATCTCTCTCACACACATACTCAAATTTGTATGCTGCATCTCATCAAAGGTGATTTTAGGCATCATACTGACATTGAATAAAATGCGGAATAAAACATTAAAACAATAAATAAAAGATCTTAAATTTAAAAATTCAATTAAAATAAAACTAATCAGGAGGTAGAGAGAGGGAACAAAGTGTGCATAGAGAGGAAGCAGGATGTTCTTTTCTCCATTAACCACCACCAATGTGACACACCCATGTAGCACCCCAGGCTAGTTGACATAGCTATTCCTTTAAGGCCTTTTGGAAAATCAGAAAGATGGGAGTAAATCTGAACTGAACCCATCTATAGCATTATCGTGATCATTTATTCTAGAGAAAGCTAATTTCAGAAGAGTATAACTCTACATTTTTTTTAATTTAATAGTGCTTGCAATACTTTCTGTAACTTCAGAGTTACAAGAACATTTATGAAATATTTTCTTTAAACATAATGCGCAGTCATACACAACAGATTCTATAGCCGAGCCCTCTCTGTGGGCACGCACCGTCGCTCCAGTCCTAGGCCTTCAGCTGGGTTTTATAAAACCTTTTCACTTTAGGCTTCCGCCGCTGTGTTCAAAAAAAAAAAGGTTCAATCAATCAATTAATTTCAATTTCTCGCAGGGAAAAGAAAGATCTCACAAAGTTGAAATTGATTGATTGAACTTTTTAGTCCCACCCAGTCTGCCATTACCACTGCACCCATGCCCACCTAATGGGCCACACCCACCCAATAGGCCATGCCCACCTGGCACCTGACAATACATAAGTGGGTTTTGGGTTGCAGTTTGGGCACTCGGTCTCTAAAAGGTTCGCCATCACTGTTCTATAGCATCACAATGGAAATGTCAATCCCACTGACCATGTTACCATATATTCAGCTATTGTCGAGCAAAGCGATACTCATTTATCTACTCACAGTTGCCCACTTTTGAACTGCTGGTCAGCAGGAGCTGAAGTTTGTGATGGGAGCTCACCCTGTACTCCAGCAGCAATCTAGTTTCAAACATGACCTGGCCAATTGTCAGCCCAGCATCCTAACCTCATGAGCTACCACGCCACAAGGCCAACAAGAAACGTCAACCTCATCACAGATGCTGGCTGAACTACAACTTCATTCTCTATTCTATCCTTCACATTCTTTTCCTATGTTTCATACAAAACTCCCAAATGAGAATTTTCAGCACATCAGTTCACACTTTCAAATAAGATCCGTCAAATGAGGAAAGAAAAATGTCACAAGGTATAGTAGTAATGAACATTTCTTTTGATTAACAATCATTTTTGCACCATTTTTTTTGCACCCTGCTGCAAATTATCTCTTCATTTGCCAATTAATTCCATAAAATGGCCATACAGTTCTTTTCTCATTACTTTTCTAGGCAGAATGCCTTTCTAGATTGTCCTGGATTTCTGTCATGCTGAAAGCACTGGTCAGTGGTACACCTTGATAGGCGCAATATGAAATGCAGGAATATCCTGATCTCCAAACTTTCTGAGTTTTGTAGCCAGAACGTCATGGTGAATTTTAAATTATATCACCACAATAGCGTGTTCAGTAAATGTCTGTTAAAAATCAGGCAAAACAATGAGTACTCTAAAAAGGATGTTCCATGGTGTATTATTGGCATTGATGAAAACTCTTTATGGAATTACAATTTTAACTTAACTACAACAATGCCAGGCAAAGCTGAATAAGTAGGCTAGGAAAGAGGAGTTGCTTTACTTCCTTTAAATTTGGTTGCTCCCTAATTCTGTTTTAAATATTTAAAACAGCACTAGAGAGCAAAAATGAAACCCAACAATGATAACTTACTTCTCTGCAAATGTTAAATGTTTATGCATCGCATCTGCTTTTCTAAACTTTCTGCAAGACTTCAATTGGACAAGATAAGATGGGTTTTGGTCCCATCTTATCTCCATGACAACTTAAAACAAATTAAATTAAATGCATGAAACAATGTTAGTCTCTACATAATGAGTGTTATGACCCAGGCTTGGCGTGCAAGCAACACAGGCATTGCGGGGGATTGTCCACCTTTATTTAACCAACTTTTCCCCCAAAATCCCCACAGTTCACCCTTCAGTCAAGGAGCAAGGCTTGAATACGCACACACCTCAGGCAGTTTCTCGATACTAGAAGTCCAAGGGAGCAGCACTACTCCTGGAGAAAAACAAGCTCTGCAACTTGGCAACGTGGGTCTTCACAGTACAGAGAGTTCGGCCGCGTCGCTGCGCACCCACAAACCCACAAGGCAAGGGAGCAAATTGTTGGCAACAGCAAGGATTCTGAAAGTGTGGAAAGTGTTGCTGAAAATTACAACACTTGTTCCCAACAAAAGTCCCTCCCCACAGCATCTCTCTAAATCCTATTCCCCAGGTGAGCCTTGTGAGGAGGGACAGGGCGCCCTCTTCCCGACCCAAGTAGTCAGGTTTCCCTGCATTGACTCCACCTCTTCTCCATTCTCCACGCTTAGGAATCGGGCAGGGGAGGCAATTGCTCTGCTCCATTGCCTGCCTTTTCCATCTCCTCCCCCTTCACTTGGTCATCCTGCACTCTCTCTTCCTCTGTGCCTACTCTTCCAAAGCCCAAGGCACCGGGGACTGCCTCATCCTCCTCCCCAGGTTGTTCCTCCTGGGCCCTAGGGACTGCGCCATCCCCCAGCTCCATCTCCTCCTCCTCAGATCAAATCTCTGATGGGGCCATGGCAATGAGTAAGAATGGGGGTTAAAAATATAGTTCTTCTATTTCCTTTTCCACCTTCCTCTTTTTTTTTCTTCAGAATTCATAATCATGGGAGGAAGCAGCTCAACCCAACTGCAACCAAAATGTTTCAACCAAATGAATGTTGCAGTTAAAAGTAGAATTTCTTGAATATTCCAAATTCTCGTCTGTGACTATAATAAAAGATTGTTTTAGTGAATATTTTTAATTTTTGATCAGACAGACAAGTCCTGCTCTATACAGGATTAACACAGGACTACTTCTTTTTTTAAAAAAAATCTTATTTAAATTTTTAATACATATAATACTTTCCATACATTATATATAAAACTAAAAAAAGAGAAAAATACCTTTAAAATAAGACCTTAGGTGTCGCTCGTCTATCTCCCCCCGACTGCATCCGCCCTCTCAGCCTTCCTTCCTTACTTCCCTATTCCCTCTCTCCTCTCCTCTCCTCTCCTCTCTCCCCTCACCCCTTCCTCCCATCCAACTTCCTTCCTTCCCTCCTCCTCCTCCCCTCTTATCCCTCTTCGAATACAGTTCAGGGGAAACACCCGAGCGGCACCTCCCTCTAAATTACTCCATCTATTTCATACTTTAATATTTCTATATATACTTAATCCCACCCCTCCCCTCCCCCCTACCCCCCTCACTTCCCAGAGCAAAATACAGGGTTATTATAAACAAGACTAACACAATATATAACTTTAAAAAAAAATTCTATACAATAAACAAATTCATACATTACCCTTAACTCTCTCTAAACTTAAATATATATATATATATAAACAAATCTACTATAAATCAAATATTATCAGAATCTATAAATAGTAATTATAACCTCAAGAAAAAAATTAATCATAAAATAAGTGGAACTTTAAAGTTCCATATTTGTTCTGAATATTATCTATCCACCTTCTCCACATTATAATAATTTTTTCTTGTGTATGGTCCTTTAAATAAGCAGAAATTTTTGCCATTTCCGCTAAAATAGAAACCTTAAGTATGCATTCTTCTAAAGTAGGCAGCAAATCCTTCTTCCAGTATAAACCTACAAGTAATCTTGCTGCAGTTATTAAATTCAACATTAAAATAGTTTCATTAACATCTAAATCCATAAAAATATCTAAATCCATAAAAAACATAGGACTACTTCTTTAAATGGTTCCAATTTGACAAATCATCCCTGCTAATTCCCCTCTGTCCTTTCAGCGTTATCTTGCCATCCAAAATAATTTTAATAGTTCAACATAAAATTCATGCCAAAATACTCTTAGTTGAACACATCACTGCTTTATGATTGCTGAATCATAGCTTGAGGTAGATCTGGGGTATGCTCAACAGCTGATAAAAAGTTTTAAGGATTGCCTTTCATAGAGAACCAGGCACAAGCAAAATGGGGTTGAAAATGTCAGGATTGCTCAAGTGACATTAATAATTCCTCATCTATTTAACCATTTTGAACACTTTATCAAGGTTGATACAGTAGGCTGTGCCAAAGAAAAATTTATGGAACCACAATCAAAGCCACAGTAACATTTGCGGGTTTTTGTTGGTTGGATTTTAGGGGTGATTAGCTTCATAATATAAAAGAATAAAAATAAATGGAGGACAAAGTATGCTAAGTGAAGGGAGGGGAGAACGCTCAAATCTCCCTTTCTCACTCCCGAAGTCACATGAAGAAACGGGATAGAAAGGGCAGCAAATGTTAAGTGACTATTTATAGCTGAAGTGGATTTTGAGAGTCAGAATCAGGTCGGGGGGGGGAAAGTCGTGTCAAAAAACATCTACGTTCAAGAGAAAAATATGGAGAATTTTCCATTGTTTTAATAGTACCCTTCAATATTCTTCCCATTTTTTCCCCCCAGACAGAAGGGAAGGATAACATGTGCCATGACTGCTCAGTTGCAGGAGAGTAAAACTGTTCTTAAGTGTAGCACCACTGGGTAACTGCCAAGGGCTTCTGCTTTTGTTCTTTCCCATCCCCATTTTTCATTTATTTTTACAAAATACATATTATAACTTAATAAAGTTTAAAAGAAGATTTTAAAATACTGCTAATATAAGTTTAAAAGAATTTTAAAATAAATGATACAGATATTTTAAAAAGCCAATATAAGCTTTTTTTTAAAGCTTTTAAAGCTTGGAGTATTTGACTCTCCTGTTATTCCCTGGTTTCTTTTGCACTTTATGAGTATAGAAGCTGTAACAGATTGTTCTGCTTCTTGGCAAGCATAGATATAGGTTTCAAATCGGGGAGGGGAGGTGTCGGGTGAATTGGCACCAGCGACAAAATAAGGAGAAAAGCCCATTAAGACCCATTAAGAAGGAATCGTGCCTATTTCTTTCTCCTGGCCCCCAAACAGTATTGTAGGGTATCACTCTCTATATAATCATTGTCAGCTATATGAACATTCCAGTGAACTAACAAGACAAGATAATATTGTACTTCATCCTATGGCCTCATTGAAAAGGAGATAAAAAATATGCTTGCACGGAAAGACAGAATACATATGCATCTTCTCAAGGAGGACAAATCACTTAGAATTTTTCTCAAATTCTAAATTCTCAAAGGCTCAAATGCATTGACTAATAGAAGATTAATAGAAGACTATTAGTCTTCCCATAGAAAAGAGCATATGCCGTTCAAGGTTGAATTGTAGAATCCTGAGTGTTCTCTGAGCTTGATCATTTGCTTGCAGATATTTCATTATCAGATTAGGTAATGCCAGAATCTATTGTCTCCAACAGCCTACATTTAGATCAGCAGGAATTAACACCAGACAAACAACCAAGCAGAAAATAATGCCTTAATCAAGAAACTACCAAGGAGAAACTCACATCCCCACCAATACTGGCAGCTACTATATATAAACAGGTATAATGGAGTAGTGAGAATATTTCTATGTATGCAGGGATAGAAATGGCACCTGCAGGGACACATACATTAATGAGCAAGTGGGTCACTGAGGTGGCAACTAGCATGTGGTCTAGGAACTGGAGAATGATGCAAATGCTGGCTGTTTCTAGGGAAAGGATTTAGCATACATGAGCCTGGATACTTCAGGATTAATGTAGAATGTAGAAAGGAAGCTCCGGTCAGGATTTTTTCAGCAAGATGAACTGGAAAAATATAAAGAGGCAACTCAAGATGGGGTGTTATCAAGAATGAAATCATTTCTGGGGGGAAAAAGTGTCCTTAATGGGGAAATCTAATGACATCATTTTCCTTTGGGCAGTGCCATCTAGAATACAACACAGATTAAATGCACAAATATCATTTTGGGCTTGGGAAGAAAGAGGTTTCAGAGTCTTTGCAAATACTGCTGCAGAAAGGTCAAAGACCTGTTCTTGAACAATATCAACCAGTGAAATGAAAAATTGAAATTGGTCTCATGGTGATCCGGTAAAAGAGTCATGTAAATTTCAGTATATCAACCAATACAGGCCAGCATAAAAGTAATTTATGGTACAAACCTATATAAGATACAAAATATTTTAAAACACTAAGAAAAAAACTAATATTTTCCTTGTATGAGTGGTGGGCAACGGCAAGTAAGTAAAAGTATTAATTTTAGATTCAGGGAATTTTTTTAGTGAGTTTGTTAAAAAGGGAGGGAGGGAGGGAGGGAGGGAGGGACGAAGGAAGGAAGGAAGGAAGGAAGGAAGGAAGGAAGGAAGGAAGGAAGGAAGGAAGGAAGGAAGGAAGAAGGAAGGAAGGAAGGAAGGAAGGAAGGATTATTTGCTGTAGATCTGACAACAACCTGAGGCTTGTAAACTTTTTTTAAAATGCCCATATTTAATCAGAAATATTGTGAAGGGTGAGATTTTCTCCTCCACCCACCTTAAAAGCATCTCAGAAAAACAGACGCACTCCTCCGACCTAGAAGCTATCAGTATCTGGTAATGTGTCCTCCTCCTTAGAGGGAGGCCACTTCTCCTAAAGAAATAAATGTGCATGACTACAGCAACAAATGAAATATATGAGCCCATATTTTCCTGCAGAATTAAATACATGAAACAGCAAGCAAAGAAGGCAGCATCCTTACTGCAACAATTTGTATTCATGTATCTGCTTAGGTCAGTTTCTATTTTCTTCTCGTGACCAGATTCTGTCAGAAATTCCCCAGCTGACAAATACTTAGTTTGGTTGAATAATAAAGGGCATATTAAAGTTCCTCTTCAATGGAAACATTGAATACTTTCATCTGTACCAATTTGCATCACTTTTGCTTGTAATACGGCAATTCTCCTTTAACTCCGAATACACAAACTTTAGATTATCTAATGTATCATCCAGACATTTTAATATGGATCTTGATTTTCCATGCTGTGCAATATTGGCAAAAGTTTCCATCAAGCTCTTCTTGGTACAAGTGAATGCCAATCATTAAACACATCTATCCTCTCTCCTGCACTCCTCGGCATCACCTCTGCTTGTATTTCCATTTGATATCTTGTAATGGCTAAGAAAATCATAAACATAAACCTCTCCAGAATTCTATTTCCCCTCCAAAACAGACATCACTTATTGCTTACATCCATTTTGTTTTGTTCTAAATTAACTGCTTCAGAGATGACACATTATTTGCTGTGTAAAATAAAATGGCAAGAGATGGTCAGGTAAAGAAGGCAAATTACAGGAATAAAATATCTGTTGCCATGCTCAACTTGCAATAAACCCACGAAGCCTAGTACAAGTTACTGATGAAAAATGATGCGGATGTTGGTGATATTTCCTATATTAATAAAGAAGCAAAGAAAGAAGCAAAGAAAAGAGTGACTAGATTCACACATTATCCTAAGCTATCATGCAGTTATTGCATTAAGCATAATATTCACAATAAATCCAGCCATTGTGGTTTGTAATCCATGATTATGAATCATTCAGTATATCATGGTTGAACAAACCATGGCCTAGGGTGTACTCTGAAATAAATTACTGTATTCAGGGCAACATCTTTTTTTTCCCCTCACTGGCTAACTAGCTCCCCAGAGAAGCCAACACAGGACACAAAGACAAAATCTTTCTTTTGGGCCACTGCTCCTAATGGAATTTGGGCTAGGCAGTATTCGGGCTTAGAATCCTTTGAAATGACAGAAGATGATTTCCTGGAATCATCTGGCAGCTCTGTAGCACTCTTCTGAGTTTTTAGGTTTACACCAAGTTTCAAAAAGGCTGGGATCTTTTGGTACTTTTGTTTACTTGCTCAAAGGACTGAGCTATAGTTCTGACAAACAACAAGTACTGCCTGGAATAATGTTTTCCAGGAACTTCCATCTTGAGATAGTAATAGGAATAGCACTTATATACCGCTTCATAGTGCTTTACAGCCCTCTTTAAGCAGGTTACGGAGTCAGCATATTGCTCCCAACAAGTGGGACAGGATCAAACAACTCACAGTGGGCAGAGTTAGCCTGCAATACTGCATCCTAATCACTGCGCCACCTTGGCTCAAGATAGCTCTTAATGTATTAAGTGCCTCACTTGTTCTAGATTGTAATTAATTTATTGACTTAGTAACAGGAGAAATTGTTCCCTAGTTACTTACAGGCTCAAACTGTAAGAGATTGGTGCAAGATATGAGATCCTGTTTTAGATTCACAGTGTGGTCCATTTTCAACACAACTGTCAGGATCTGTCATGGAAAACTATGAAAGGCAACAGCACAATGGGGGCACTTAGATCCATGGGATATACATGTGTAACATATATATCAACAATCAATAGAATAGCCACAGTGCAATTATAAAGAATTAAAAGAATGTTACATGTGTGAAGCAAACCCCAAATAAACAGACAATCACCATATTAAATAAGACATCCCAATGCTTGGGAAACGTCCCAGGTTTTTAAAGATAGTTCTTGTTTAGTAACCCAAATTGGGACTGGCAACTCAATCATTAAGTGAAACAATCGCCAAGTGTCTGCTTTCTAGAGCTGTGAAAATTGTAAATGCAAGAATTGGTCATAAAGTTATTTCTCCATCATTGTTGTGACTGCAAACAATCACTAAACAAGGCAGTTGTTAAACAAGGACTACCTATAGAAAAGGCCAGATTGTACTGCTGAAGTTCATGACAAGTAGCTAAAACCTGGAGGCAGAGTTTCTACCATAAATATATAAAAAAATAAGATGTGATAGGGCCATCTTAATATGTTTTTAAAATAAGGAAGGACCTCCTTGTGTGAAGCTATATTCCTCAAGAATTCCTGTTTGCAGTTTTCTTGGAAACATTACCCAACTGGTTTGTCTTTGCCCTCTTTGGGATGTCGTTCAACATATCACTTTAGCCAATGTAGGCCTGAGTTAAATTAAAATAGACAACTTCTGAAAAATTGCCCCCCCCGTTTTGTGTGACATCATGAAATCAAGTCTCTTGCATACTATACCCATGCCTACCAAAAACATAACTATAAAAGCACAGCCCACTGGTTTAGGAAACATGTTTTAGCTCTATCCTTTGAAGTGTTATCTCTAAGAGAAAGGTGTAACATAACTGCTGAAGCTCATAGTCTGCGGAATAAGAAGAGTCTTGTTGTTTTTAATATTACACTCCTCCAATTTTCATTGCCTGCTCAAGCATGACAAAAAGAACACTGCTTTTTCTTGAAAAAGAAATGCATCTCTTCTATGGTATGAGTTATTCTCTATAGCAAAAGCTGTGTTAGAAAAACAGAAATTATTGTTATCTTGTGCTCACTACATTTAACTAGTCTCAGCATTTTTATCTTCATTTCTCTCTTCTTTCTCCCCCCCCACCTCTTGAATCAATTCCCTCTGAAAGAATTACACCCTCTTCATTTAAATAAACATGCATTTTACTTACTGTTCAAAAAACACCAATGTGTGCAAGGAGATAGGAATTGTACTATGAAAGGTGGGGGGGAAGGGGCAATAAAAAACAGAAGTTAAAAAAGTATTCCAAAACCTGTAATCACCAAGGGACTGTTTAACTTATGCAAATTAAGAAAATACAATTAACCCTCCCCCTATGTATGCATTCTTTTACTTATTGAAATATTTGTAAGAACCACAACTCGGACCAGCAACTCCATCAATAAGCAATATGGTCATGAAGCAAGACATCAAGTGATCATGATGGACTTACAACTTCACTTCTGCTGCAGTTGTTAAGTGACTCAGCAGATAGATAGATAGATAGATAGATAGATAGATAGATAGATAGATAGATAGATAGATAGATAGATAGATGATGGATGATTATTTAATTATGCCATAGTTGGGATCTATATATCCTAGCTTTATCATACCATTATTGCAGAAATATCTAAGGTGCATACCTCCCTGCTGCTTTCAAGTGCCATCTACAACATACGATGTTGTCAGATTCTGCCAAGCAGCATTTAAAATCCATCACATAATGACTTGTGCCATAAGCTAGGGCATCTACTTCATTATACCAGAGTGCTCTGTAATTTGAGAGACATAGACTGCCACATACTAAGCTTTACACTTCCTTATAACTATTTAATGTTCTTAATTCTCCCTTTAGATTTTTGCATATGAATAAAATTATTATTTTAGACTATGATGTGTCTTTTATTTTTTAATTATTTGTACTGCACCTTCTTTGTGCTGGTCTATGACCATAATAACTTTGACTACATAACTTTCAATTTTGTTTCTATTTTTTTCTAGTCATAAAACCCATACATAATAATTTCATTTTTTAATTTTGTTTTGTTCAAAAAGCTTGGAAGAAATTTCCAACTGGCATTAAACTTAATTAGTATCTTTTCTCTAATCAAGGCTGTCAGTTTAGCCATCTGTGCAAGCTCCATCATCTTCAGCATCTACTCTTCCATTCTGGGTAACATCAAATCTTTCCATCGTTGTGTATATAAGAGTCTTGCTGTAGTTATCATATATAAAAACAGGTTCTGTGAGTGTTTTCAATGTTTTGTCAATAAGATTCCAAAGAAACACATGTAGCTTCAGCTATATAGTAATATTAAAAATCTTCTGAATTAATGTATGTATTTGAATCCAATTTTTTAGCTTTTTTCCACATGCACCAAGCATGACAAAAAGTCCCCTCTTGTTGCTCATATTTTAAACATTTTTTTTCCTGGTGACAAAAACCAACGAGACATCATGTTATAAAACTTCTTTTTTAGAAGCACCCCAAATCTCATTCATGTGACTGCAGGGACACTGCAATGGTCATACATATTACTTTTTCAGCAACATCATAATTTTGAACAGTTGCTAAGCAGGCCAGTCATTAATAAAGGACTATCTGTATAGCCCAGTGGTGGCGAACCTATGGCATGCGTGCCAGAGGCGGCATTCGGAGCCCTCTCTGTGGGCACGCATGCCGTCGTCCCAGCCCCACCTCCCCCCATGGCCCCCTCCTCACCAGCAGCCTCCCCGAGGAGAGTTGCCCCCAGACACGGCCTGCACAGAGCAGAGCAGCCAAGCACATGGCAGCAGGGACAAGACTCTGTCCTCGTGCCCTGTCGCGTGCAGATGATGCTGCAGGGCACGGGTGGAAGGTGTGGCCGCCATGGTGCTTCAGGGCCACTGGGCAATCTGTGGCAGGCTGTGAAGGTGGAGGGTGGCCCTGCAAGGCCGGGTGGGTGGGGCCGGGCAGGCCTGGGGCAGAGCAGCGGGACCAGGCAGTTTTGGGGCACTCGGTCTCTAAAAGTTTTGCCATCACTGGTATAGCCATTCATCTTTTGATACATAATCCTGGGTAGTTCACAATAATAAAACAAAAATAAAAAAACATTAAGCAGACACCAATCAAAACATTCCTGGCATCCAAAACAAAATACATCCTCATACATATCCAGGCAAACTATAGAGATTCCTTGGACTTCAACCTTATAGTTTGAAGTGGGGAAAGCCAGGTCTTCACATCTTTTTGGAAGATCAGGAGGTGATGGACCCATGCTGGATCTCAGAGGAAAAGGTGTTCAAAGGGAAGGGGATGCCATTGAGCAGGTATGCCACCTAGGTCCTGGTAGCTAACAACATTTTAGGGAAGGGACCTGTAGTCTGTCCATCCTGTTAGACCTAGTTGAGTGGATGGATACCTTCATAATGAGGCAGTTCCACAAGTACCTGGACCTGTGCCATGTAGGACTATAAAGGGGATCACCAGCATTTTGAATTGCACCTGGAAGGAAACTGGAAGCCAGTGCAGCTCCTGCAGCGAATGTGAAACATGGACAAACACCCAAACTTGTGCAAGGCATTGGCTTCTGCAGTAATGATAATTTCTGGATGGTCTTCAAGAACAGCCCTGTGTGACTTAGACCAACCTTGTCAACAACAATTAACAGTTAACAAGTTAACCTTCAATTTAGTGCAACCATCTGGTGTCTTCACAGCAGCCTGGACACTTCATACTCTACCAAACAGAAACGGGTACCTGATGAACATCTGACACCCAAAACTGCTGTCCTGTTTCCTGAGTTGTCATTGTGGTTGCGTAATTTCCAAACCCAACTCCATCAATCTCATTTGAACCCCATGATTCTAAAACCAGGAATCATTGACTGTTCTGCCCAAATGGCTGTTTAATCTCTCTGAACAGTTACTGTACAGCATACAAAATGGGTTCTTATACCCAAGGAGGCAGAACCACCATCAAAATTTTTATTCTTCATGTATACATATACACATGCACACATAATTAAGTTCACTGGACATTGTATCAAACTTCTGCAACTTGATAAAAATGTTATATACTAAGACCACAAAACCACCAGACTATTCCAGACTTGTCATGGGGTAAGCTATACTTAAATATGCATGTACTGCTGGGCCAGCTGGCAATATCAAATGTGTGACACTGTGAAATCAATTCCAGCTACAAATGTGATTGACAGTTGAAGGAAACTAGGCTCATATATCTACAATGGCAATGAAGTACTTTTGGGGAATAAGAAACTCCAGAATCTGTTGCACCTGAAATAACTCCATATAAAACAAGGGTAGGAAACAATGGCCCTTTTATGACTTTTGGACTTCAACTCCCAGAATTCCTGAGCCAGTATGGCAAGCTGCTTCAAGTGCATGTGCCACTGAAGACTTCAACCAAGCAATTTATTCAATGGATTGAAGATTTGATTATACAATACTTGCTACTTATGAACAGATTGCCTATAGATAAAAGCTTCACATGGATATGTATATGAAACTCATTTATACAAAAAAACAATATGTTAAAAAACATGATAGTTACATAAGTCTATTAGAAATGTATGTACATGCATGTTGTTTTTATTAGATAATTATATAGAAAAATATAAATGTATAGTGTAATAGCATGTTACGCCTCATATTATTTTGCGGAGGTTTTCTGTTGTATTTTTTCAATCATTTTAAAGTACTTGTATCGTACTTCTAAAATTATGTATGTATTTTTGTGTTTTGTTCCTTTTGTTTTCCTTAATCTTCTGTTAATTATTTTAAAGGCAAAAAAAATACTTTAAAAAAGATTTCATCAAAGCAAATTAACCTATCAGAGAAAAACAGAACTGCTTGAGCATTCTCTAGCTCACGGGTGTCAAGCTCGATCATGGGTGTCAAACTCGATCGCATGACGTGACATATTGTGATGTATCGTGACAGTTTTTGCCTTTGTGGTGCCGGGTGGGCGTGGCCTGTGTGTGATGCATCCGGCCTGTGGGCCACCAGTTTGACACCCCTGCTCTAGATGGTTGGGCAGACATTTAAGCTCTGCAAACTATTCCTTTACCTGTAATAAATAACCATGTGGAGACAAAGTCTTTTAACAGCAGTTTCCTGTTTGTCATTAATATGGTATTAATGGTACAAGAGCTTGATACATTTCTTCTCTCCTGTCATCATCTCCTATATCTAGTGGGAGGATACAATACTTCAAGCTGCTCTCTATCTACTGCAGGCAAACGGACATGAATTTCCCTGACACACATGAAAGCATTTTCATATTAGAAGCAAAACCTAAATTAAAAAATATTCTTGCTTGACTAGTTTCTTCAGCAACCTTACTGGGAAAAAATTATCCTGCCAAGTGGGTTTTTAAATAGTTATTTCACTCAGAACCTCTTCTTGTGAAACATGATTTTTCTTTGAAAATAAAACACTTACTTTCCTCAAACACAGTGTGCCAAAATAATTCTCTTAGCAAGCGTAGCCAAGAGGATGTAGGAATTTAAATTACAATTTATCAGAATATAACTTGTATACTAAATCAATAAATATTGAAACAGCAGTATAATTCAGGAGTAACAGAAATCATCCACAAATATTGTAAATAACAAATTTCTTGGAGATAAGCTGTACGAAAGCGTGAGCAATGCCATGCCTGAAGTGCAGTACATGCCATCCTTCAAATTACTCCAATGTAGTTAAAATAAGAAAATACAGAAATAACTGTTGATGGAGCATGAACCCTTACTATAGTTACACATCTAAACATCGGTAGGTAAAAGATGCCCTGATAGCTCCCAGTTTCCTTTTACCTTAATGCTATAAGACACTAACTCATCTCTTGCTACTATGAAATCTAATTCAAACAGTATAAGAACATAATTTTTACATCTAGGGAGCCAGAAATATCACACAAAAAATTATGCAACTTGCCATCTATATTGGAAACGTTTAAAATGTACTAAAATATTTTTAGAAAACCTTTGTAAGGTACGGCTATATTCAGCCTACACTGTTGTCTTGCAGATTTTAGGCCCAGCATATAAATACCTAGAGCATAAGGGCAAAGATTTTTTCTCCATAGGAACCTAAGATCCATGAATCAAGGCAAGCTAGACGTAGTCAAAAAAGAGATGACAAGACTGAACATCGACATCTTAGGAATCAGCGAACTAAAATGGACAGGAATGGGTGAATTTAACTCAGATGACCATCAGGTATACTACTGTGGGCAAGAATCCCTCAGAAGAAATGGAGTAGCCTTCATAGTCAATAAAAGAATAGGAAAAGCAATACTGGGATACAATCCTCAAAATGACAGAATGATCTCAATTCGAATCCAAGGCAAACCATTCAATATCACAGTAGTCCAAATCTATGCCCCAACCACTGGTGCTGAAGAGGATGAAATTGACCGGTTCTATGAAGCCCTACAGCACCTTATAGAATTAACACCAAAAAATGATGTCCTTATCATCATGGGGGATTGGAATGCTAAGGTAGGAAGCCAAAAGATAACCGGAATAACAGGCAAGTTTGGCCTTGGAGTACAAAATGAAGCAGGGCACAGGCTAATAGAATTTTGTCAAGAGAATACGATGGTCATAACAAACACTCTTTTCCAACAACCCAAGAGACGGCTCTACACATGGACATCACCAGACGGTCAACATAGAAATCAGATTGACTATGTGCTCTGCAGCCAAAGATGGAGAAGCTCTATACAGTCAGTAAAAACAAGACCAGGAGCTGACTGTGGCTCAGATCATGAGCTTCTCGTTGCAAAATTTAGGCTTAAATTGAAAAAAGTAGGGAAAAGCACTAGGCCACTCAGGTATGAACTAAATCATATTCCTGATGAATATACAGTAGAGGTGACAAATAGATTTAAGGAACTGGATCTGATAGACAGAGTGCCTGAAGAACTATGGATGGAAGTTCGCAACATTGTACAAGAGGTAGCAACTAAAACCATCCCAAAGAAAAAGAAATGCAAGAAAGCAAAATGGCTGTCTGAGGAAGTTTTGCAAATAGCTGAGGAAAGAAGGGAAGCGAAAGGCAAAGGAGAAAGAGAAAGATACACCCAATTGAATGCAGAATTCCAGAGAGTAGCTAGAAGAGATAAGAATGCCTTCTTAAATGAACAGTGCAAAGAAATAGAAGAAAACAACAGAATAGGGAGGACCAGAGATCTCTTCAAGAAAATTGGAGATATGAAGGGAACGTTTCATGCAAAGATGGGCATGATAAAGGACCAAAATGGCAGAGACCTAACAGAGGCAGAAGAGATTAAGAAGAGATGGCAAAACTACACAGAAGAACTATACAAGAATGAGCTTAACATCCCAGATAACCACAATGAGATGGTCATTGACCTCGAACCAGACATCCTAGAATGTGAAGTGAAATGGGCCTTAGAAAATCTGAGCAACAACAAAGCTAGTGGAGGTGACAGTATTCCAGCTGAGCTATTCAAAATTTTAAAAGACGATGCAGTAAAAGTGCTACACTCAATTTGCCAGCAAATTTGGAAAACTCAACAGTGGCCACAGGATTGGAAAAGGTCAGTTTACATTCCAATTCCAAAGAAAGGCAATGTCAAAGAATGTTCAAACTATCGCACCATTGCACTCATTTCACATGCTAGTAAAGTTATGCTTAAAATCCTACAAGCTAGACTCCAGCAGTATGTGGATCGAGAACTACCAGAAGTACAGGCAGGATTTCGAAGAGGCAGAGGAACTAGAGATCAAATTGCCAACATACGCTGGATCATGGAGAAAGCTAGGGAGTTCCAGAAAAACATCTACTTCTGCTTCATTGACTATGCAAAAGCCTTTGATTGTGTGGATCACAACAAATTGTGGCAAGTTCTTAAAGAGATGGGAGTACCAGACCATCTCATTTGTCTCTTGAGAAACCTATATGCGGGTCAAGAAGCAACAGTGAGAACCGAACACGGAACCACTGATTGGTTCAAAATTGGAAAAGGAGTCCGGCAAGGCTGTATACTGTCGCCCTGCCTATTTAACTTATATGCAGAGCACATCATGAGAAAGGCAGGGCTAGATGAATCAAAAGTTGGAATTAAGATTGCCGGGAGAAATATCAACAACCTAAGATATGCAGATGATACCACTCTAATGGCAGAAAGTGAAGAGGAACTAAAGAGCCTCTTGATGCGGGTGAAGAAGGAGAGTGCAAAAGTTGGCTTGAAACTCAACATTAAGAAAACCAAAATCATGGCATCCGGCCCTCTCAATTCCTGGCAAATAGATGGGGAAGAAATGGAGGTAGTGACAGATTTTATTTTTCTGGGCTCCAAGATCACCTCAGATGGGGACTGCAGCCAAGAAATTAAAAGACGCTTGCTCCTGGGGAGGAAAGCTATGGCAAATCTAGACAGCATTCTAAAAAGCAGAGACATCACCCTGCCAACAAAAGTGCGTATAGTCCAGGCCATGGTTTTCCCAGTTGCAATGTATGGCTGTGAAAGTTGGACCATAAGAAAGGCTGAGCGCCAAAGAATTGAGGCCTTTGAACTATGGTGCTGGAGAAGACTCCTGCGAGTCCCTTGGACTGCAAGGCGTTCAAACCGGTTGGTCCTAGAAGAGATCAATCCCGACTGCTCTTTAGAAGGCCAGATCCTGAAGTTGAAACTCAAGTACTTTGGCCACCTAATGAGAAGGAAGGATTCACTGGAGAAGAGCCTAATGCTGGGAAAGATTGAGGGCAATAGAAGAAGGGGACGACAGAGAATGAGATGGCTGGATGGAGTCACTGAAGCAGTAGGTGTGAATTTAAATGGACTCCAGAAGATGGTAGAGGACAGGAAGACCTGGAGGAACGTTGTCCATGGGGTCGCGATGGGTCGGACACGACTTCGCAATTAACAACAACAACAAGGGCAAATGAAAAGCATTTGAGTTGGGGAACAAAAGGGCACCAAGACAGATTCCAGTCCAGCTGGCAAAAAAATTGATTGGTGGTTAGTTTACTTACTTAAAATGCCCGTATATTAGTTATTACAGGTTATTGGAGTTTCGACATTGTTGAAAACATTCTTTTTGAGTCTGCCATTGATATCTCTCCTGTAACTGAGATAGAGAGATATGGGCAGTGCAGAATTAATAATTTTGTGTTTGACAGTTTGCATGTCTGAGATTCAGATTAGAGTATAGCAGGAAGCAAGGGGGAAAAAAATAATGTTGTCATGCTTTCCCAGTCATGGGATCTGCTATAAATATCAAAACAGGATTATACCAATTAAATAGTGAAATCATTTGACTTGAGAAACCTATGGTTTGCCAGATGTTGTTAGATTATAACACTGCCCTTGATAAATTCTTGATGAGATTTGGGTTCTAACAACATGTGAAGGAAATACACACAAATTGAGTATTTATCAGAGTAGGAAAACATTCTGGGCTCTCCATTTTTCCACAGAAGCAAAGTGAAGAGAAAATGCTCATCCAATTCTTGAACAACTGGAAATCTTAAGCCACTTTAAATTAAATAATTTATTGCATGACCTTGATATGAGCAGTTCGGTGACCTAAAGGCTGAGTTCTTGCCTCACAATCAGAAGGCTGTGAGTTCAATTCTAGGTAGCAGCAGATATTTTTCTCTCTGGGCACAATGAGTAATTGTCTGCTGTGAACTCCACATAGACATCAGGAAGGGCATCCAGCCAGTAAACGCTCAGCTCCAATCAGTCCCCTGATTCCACCTCAATGCAAGGGATTACAGAGCCATTAAAAGAAAAAAAAATGCATCCCCTTGGTGTCATAAATATAAGCCTCATCCACATCATCTCACGCTGAAGTTGATTTTCACGTTCATCTAACTGGAGTAGGCCACAATTTCCCAAATAATAATAAATTCTATCTGAGTTTTTCAGTGGTAAAGCAACTTTTGATCTGAAGGGTAAGAAAGTAATATTAAGATTCATTGCAAGATAAAGAGCTGAGATAGTAATAGTAGTAGTAGTAGTAGTAGTAGTAGTAGTAGTAGTAGTAGTAGTAGTAGTAGTAGTAATAGTAATAATAATAAAGTTGAAAGGGACTTTGGAAGTCATCTAGTCCAACCCCCTGCTCAGGCAGGAAAGCCGATACCATTTCAGACAAATGGTTGTTCAGTCTCTTCTTAAAAATTTACAGTGTTTAAGAAGAGATGTTTCAGCATTTTTTTTCTTTTTTTGCATTTTTAAGTTTTTAAAATATTTAATTTTTTTTAGGAAAGTTAAACTTACTGGTGGCTGAACTCACCCATTTGCAAGAAATTGTGGTACTGTCATTTGATAGTTTGGTAGCATTATCTTCAGAGCATGTAAGGCTAGGACTAAAGGTGTAAGCAGAAACAGACAGGAATATTTTGGTTTAATCATAATTAATCAGTTTTTGGAAAGAATATGATAATGAATTAAGAAAGCTACTATTAATATAGCAGTTCTTTATTACAGATTTTGGGCCTCGGCTGTTTTATACTGAGACAATTAGTGGAAACCAGAGAGTATCACAGATTCTCTTTTGCTACAATTCCATTAACTCTATAAATTTTCTGACATCTAGACTTGATCCTATCACAATGATACATACAGTACATAAAAATGAAAGCCATGCAACTCAATACTAAAAGTATTTTTAAAACCCTGAAGTGTATATTAGACTGTGATGCAAAAAATGTCTTTATGTGCAGTGGCTGTTCAGTCAGTATTATTTTTTTTTTTTAAAAAAGGCCTCAGTTAATTTTTATAACTTGCTTTTCAACTCTGTTTTATTATTTTAATGTGCTTTGATAAATAATCATTGATTCCAAAGCAGTCTAGGACTATTTTTCCCTCAACCTTTTCCTTTTTAAAAAATTCCCTGTACTCCTATTTATTTTTATTTAAAGAAACAATTGAAGTAGCTCCTTTATGATATTATTGAACATCTACTCTATGTATCACATTATGTAGAAAAATGTATAGGCATCTGTTTTATTTCTAGTCTCTTAGGACTGCTGATCATTATAGACTTTACCATAGCTGGATAGCAAAGACTTCAAAAAGAGTTTTGTAAGAAACTTTTCACTATTTTAATTTGAGGTGAAATTTGAAGGGCAGTTTTAGAAGATGAAACAAAATTTGACAGGTATGTGAATTAACTTTTTGTAGAAAGTGCCCCAAGTGAAATTTATTAATTCTTTAAGGAAATATTAAGTTCTCCCTCACCTTAAAAAAATTAAAAACCAGCATGTCTGTATAAACATCAGGCTGAAAAAAAAAGTGATATAAATGGTCTCTCTTTGGATTTAAGTGAGATGGGCAGTATATAACTTTAATAAATAAGCAAAACCTTTTTCTTGTTAAAGTTAACTTTTGTTCAGCAAAAGCCACTATCACGTGAAACCATATAAGGGTGAAAAGGTGAGAAAGGCATACATTATGGAACAGTTTGTTAGTTGCAAAAGGTGCTACCAGACGCCTCCCCTCAGCTGGAAAAGATGCTGATTTTATGCTTCTATCTTTTAAGAAAAACCTTCTGCAAGTGAATCCCCTCTGTAGTTTCCAATCAACTCCTATCTTTTACATAAGGGTTATGTAAGACCACTTGCTCGTTTTCCTGTGGGATGTAAGAATGCACCTGGTGTGGGTTAAAAAAGAGTTTGAACATTATTTAAACAAAGCACAAGCAAGATCCCAACAGTTTTTTGGACTGTTGTATGAATTAATTGTTATTACAATCTGCTAAAACCTTTGGAATGTCTTTCCTCTTGTTCTCTATTTTTTATTGCAGATGTAAGAGGAAAGATTTCAATTTGAGTTAAGACTTTTCTTTCAGGAAATATCTTGGACACGCCGGCTGTGTGGCCTACAGCTGTTCACCATCCTCTCTTCCTTTTAACAGTGTGCAGCAGAAACTTCAATAAGTAAGGACTAGACTTTAATCTTACCTATTACAGTTGCTAAGTAACTGTTATAATTAGAATGGAAATGAACAGGAAGGTCTGCTTCTTCCGATTCTCTGGAATTATGATGAGTACTTATAGCCCCATCCTGTCCTTGTTATCTCTGCTTCCATATTACAAGGTCTTATTTTATAATAGGGTGATGATCCCACATTTTGCATGCTTGGTGGAACTGTGTTTGATTGCTTTTCTTAGCAAATGTAACCCAGATTAGTTTGTTACAAGATTTTAGCCTCTCATAGCAGCTCAGTTGTTAGAAGTGAACTTTACCATATAGATGAAGTTCGGCTTGACCTGCAAGAAATGTAGCTTGAGGCAGCTTTTCATATTCTCCTGCCTGCAACTCAAAGAGTCTCAGAAATCAAATCCTCTTCTGACGTTCTATGCAATTACTGATAATAATGTCCTAGGTTATCAGGAGGAAATGGAGAAAATAGGAAAATCTCATACATCTCCTAGCAATGAACTATATTTTATGCATCGTCATGCCAACCAAAATATTTTGTTCTCAGTGAGGCCCAGTCAGCTTAAGCTTCTTACCAGATAAACCGTACAATATAAAAGCTCAAAAGATGTCTTATAATGTGTACAGTGCTTGAAGCTGAAAAAAGCAGCCATTCTTCTCTTTCCTCATCATCTATTTAATGTCTAATCAGGCTCTCCATAAGCACCCAAATTATCCTCAACTGCCTAAACAGCTTTCATGGATAGAACTATACTGCCAATAAAAATGTTTGTCCACCATACATGGGTAACATCTAAGTCAGGGGCAGGGATAAATGTGTCCTCAACTCAAGGAGATGTCCATACTCTGCATAATACTTCAGGAAGATTAATGTCAGTATAACTGATGTCTCACTTTCATCCTGTTTAATTGGTAGATGTGGGAAGATAGCAAACAGAATAGCACCCTATCCTGGATTTTCATCAGCCCTGGACCCCTTGGCATTTAATTTTTTTTTCTACCAATGGTCCGGAATGTCGAGGCATAGTGGAAAATTAATATGATGTATTGAAGTAGCCTGAAGCATTTCTCCTATTTAGTCCATATCTGGGGGTTAATCAGAATAGTCTGTTTCAGGGGTTAGAGTAATTGGGCAGAATAGCTGAAAAACAATGAAGGGTGTTTTATGAAACTCTCTGCTGATGGACAAACCAAGGTGTGGAATAGTAGCTTTGGAACCAATTACAGTGTGTTCAAATATTTCTTTCTTTTTCCCTGATGAATTATAAGATTCAACCTGCTACTATTTTGTTTTCTATCTTTGGGGATGTTTTATTGTGTCTCTTTTTTATTTGAGTCCTCCTCCCAACAGCAAAACAAAAAACAGTGCTAAATCACCCAACCTCAGTGATTAAGGAAGATATATGGGAGACTTTGACATACCCAAGATGAATCTCATAGCTGAAATCCAGGAATCCACTGTCAATGACAACAATCTACTGTCATTTGTTTGCCCAAATGATAAGCAAGATAATCATAGATAGCAATATCAATAGCACTTAGACTTATGTACCACTTTACAGTGCTTTTATATAGCCCTCTCTAAGCAGTTTACAGAGCCAGCATATTGCCCCCAACAATCTGGGTCCTCATTTTACTGATCTCAGAAGGATGCAGGCTGAGTCAACCTTGAGCCAGGATCGAACTGCTGGCAGTGAACAGTGACTTAGCCTGCAATACTGCATTGTAACCACTGTGCCAGAAATATAGAAATATTTTTTATAACCACCTATCTCAACAAGTGTCTCTGGGCAGTGTATATCATAAAAACATGAAACAATTAAAATAATACAGAATAAATGTATACTTTATGGTTGCTGAATAAAACTATTGCCATAGATGTTGATAATACCTAAGAAATGAATCCTTTAACAAACTTGGGGAACCCAGATTTGGGCACATAACATGTCTTCAGATCATCCTGATCTCCTAAGGGAAACTATTCCAGAGGCAGGGCCTGTTGCAAAGAAGTCACATCTCCTAGTCCCAGTCTAGGAATGGGTACAATTAGTGCACAATCCAGAGGTTTGCAAAAGCCTTTCTATTCACAGCTGCCACCTCTCTTCTAGCAGGAGTTGTGATTTCAGAAGAAATTTTGCATCAGGTCCATCTGGGACAGTGTCATCCTATCCAAGAACAGAAGAACCTTGTCACCAGAAGACCCAAATATACTATTGAATCTTACCTGAGTCAATCTGAAGCCCATTACACCCCATCCAGGACATTCAGAGCATTGCTCAGGCATCCCGGGGTAGAAATATAAATCTGCATATCATCCCAAAGGTGCTTTCTTCAAAAGACAACTGGACTTCTTGTTTTTCCTTGAAAATATTTTGCTTCTCATCCCAGAAGCTTTTTCAGTTCTCCAGACAACCATACCTGGATGACTGAGAATCTCCATAGGTATCGGAGTATCATATTGATATTTTGTTGTATATTAAATACCTCACACCAAACTGTTGCATCACCTCATTCGGCAGTCTCTTGTAGATGTTAAATGGAAGATGAGAGAGTACTAAGGCACTGCATAAAGCAGGGGCCCAGGGCTGGATTGCTCCACTATCAACCCTCCCGCTATATTTTAAAAGACCTGTAGCTGTGGATGCAGCTGGCTAGCACTTTTGACAGTGTACATAACATCATTTCTGTTTGAACCTGTGGGTGGATTCTTTCTTTGTTTGTGTCAGAACCACATTCAAATTATAAACATGGAGCATTCAACACTGAGCAAATAATATAGGTATAAAATAAGTCATAAAAATATAGCACATGTTTTAATTATTATTTTTTTTTCTTCTCCTTTTTCTTTTTCTTTTTTGAACTCCTTTTTTTATTTATTTTTATTTTATCATAATGATTCCCTCTTGAAGGATTTTTTTTTTTGAATTTATGGAGCTAATTTCTTATTTTTCTTGCTTAATTCTTGCAATTTTTAAGAAGGAGTAAAGTTTTTTTTTAAGATGGCTCCAAATCGTCCAGTAATCTCTACAGCTTCCAAGGTGACTTCTTCTTCGGTGTTATCATCAGGGCAACAATCTAAATTAATAGTTTCACCTTCTTCCTTGCCACAGTCAACAATGGTGAAGGACTTGCAAGATATGATGGGAGATGCTATACTTCAAATTAGGGGAGAAATGAAAGAGATTTTAGAGGAAAATAATAAGACTTTGAAGCAAGAGATAGTTTTGACTTTAAAAGGAGTTGCCTCTGTTCTTGAAAAGTTGAATTCTCGCGTAGAAGAGGTAGTAGAAAAATTGGAATTGATGGAGGAAAAATTTGAAAGTATGGAAAAAGAGATGAAAAACTTTCAAGATGAGATTCTTATGCTTCAATATAAACAAATGGAATATGCCTTAAGAATCAGAGGTTTACATGAGTCTGTGCAAGGAGATTTGAGAGAGATGGTGGCAAAGGACTTTGCTGTGATTCTGAATAGAGAAGAAGAGGAAATACTTAGTGGAATTGATCAGACATTTAGAGTTAACTCTGTGGTGGCAGAGCAAAAGAATTTGCCAAGAGATGTGGTAATTTACTTTGGGGAAAAGATCCCTGCGCAATGAAATTATACAAGCCTTTTATAAGAAGAGGTTCCAAATTGCTTCACAAGATGTTATAATTTTAAAGGAGATCCCACCAAAAATTTTAAGAAGAAGAAAGGAGTTTGCTTTTTTAGCAGACGAACTTAAAAAGAGACAAATTTTGTTTAGATGGGATGTTCCGACTGGAATGGTGGTGAGCTACCTGGGGATACGTTATAGTCTTAATACTGTTTCTAAAGCAAAAGATTTTTATACTTCGGTCCTGGGGGTATGCTCATCGTCACCTACTACGCTTAAAGCTTTGGAAGAAAAAAAGGCAGAATTGCAGTTTGAGGGGCCCCAACAAGTAGAGATGGAGGAGCAGAAGACAACCTGTGCAACATATAATTGTAAAGAAAAGAATCAACAGAAGAAGTTTAAGGAAGTTCCACAAGTATTGGTTTTTGAATCTGAGGGAGAAGTAGGATTTATAAATTCTTTGGAGCAACCTTTAATGCCAGAATTGCAGTCTGAAGAGTCTATATTAATTAAAAATGGGAGGCCTCAACAAGTAGAGATGGACGAGCAGAAGATAACCTATGCAATATATAACTGTAAAGAAAAGGATCAACAGAAGAAGCTCAAGGAAGTTCCACAAGAGATGAAAGACCAGAAGACAACTTGTCCAACATATAAACGTAAAGAAAAGGAGGTTGAGGAAGCTTCACAGGTATTGGTTCCTGAGACTTGTGTAACGTATAAATGTAAAGAAAAAGTAACATATAAACGTAAAGAGAAAGACCAACAGAAGAAGGAGGTTGAGGAAGCTTCACAGGTATTGGTTCCTGAGTTTGTGGGAGAACCAGGACTTACAAATTTTTTGGAGCAATCTTCAAGGGCAGATTTTAACGCATTTCTTTCGATGCTTATGGGCAAGAGAGACTGATAAGGATTGTGTTTATAGTGGACGTAACCGGTTATTGGACAGAAGATTATGGAGACTGAATGAAAATTTTAGATAAGAAGTTTAAGTTTAAGTAATAGGTTTGGAGGGAGTTTATAAAGAATGATGGAATATAAGTATGACATGAAAAGGTTTAGAGTATATTATAACGTGTTTAATGATTGGATTTTTTAATTATTATTGTTATTATTATTATTTTTAAGAGAAGATAATTTGTTTAAAGTTTAAGTTTAAGTATTTAGCTTAAGTATTCAAAGAGTGTTTTGTTTCAATGGTATAATGAAGGTTTATATGTTTATTTTTTTGTTTTATGATAAAGAAAGAGGGAGAGATTAGATTTATATAGATGTATAGATGTTCAAAGAAAGTAACGTTTAAATTTGTGTCTTGGAGGGAGTTTATACAGAATGATGAATAATATTATAAGTATGATGTTAGAAAATGTTTAGAGTATATTATAATGTGTTTAAGGACTGTAATTATTATTTTTTTAGAGAAGATAACCTATTTAATTTAAGGTATTTAGATTTGTTTAGGATTTATATGTGTTTTAAGTTTTTCTTTTCTTTTTTTTGAAAAATTTTAACTAAGCCTGTACTCAACTCTGGGAAGGTTGGGGGAGGGTTTGGGAGGTTTGGGGAGGGGGGGAGGGTATGGGAGGGTGGGGGGGTTTCGGGGAGGGGATTTGTTTTGTAAAATTTAAAAAATTTTCAATAAAAAAAAATATAGCACATGTAAAAAGTATATACATTAATAATGATTAAAACTAAATAATTAAATGACATTATTGGCCCATGTTGACAGCATTTTCTCTCACCAGCATGAAATCTTCTTCTGTACATGTTGAAGGACATCGTATACACCAGAGGTCCCCAACCTTTCTGGATTGGCAGCCCGGAGGGAAAGGGAGGGGCTGGCACCTTTATGCACATAGGTGCACATGCAAACAGGGCTGTGAGCAAGCACACAGCGCAAACAGGGCTGCGAGCACCTGAGCAAGCTTGCGGTGACACTAGAGCCCTCATGATGCTTGCAGCACCCATGCGATGCTTGCAGCAACACTAGTGTGAGTGGGGGGTGAGTGCGTGCATGCGCGCACGCGCACACACACACACACTCTGGCCAGCCACTCATGTGACCTGGTAGCCAATAGGCCACAGCTAGGTAGTGGGTCGTGGCCCACAGATTGGGGACCCCTGATATACACCATAGCATATGTGAAATAGATTGTTCTTCTCCATAGTCACACAGATATCTTCTATTGGGAAGCCGCATTTTCTTACATTGTTCTTTGATCTTCCTAACCCAACGCATAGTCTATTTAGCAATTTCCGTACAGACCAAGATTGTTCTTGTCCATGTGGCAGAAAGTCATGTGGTTGTGCCCAGTTGCCTTCCATACTTGCGTACTTCCTTACTTGCCTTCCATTGTTCCAGGGTAGTATGTGGTGGCCAATTACTAGGAGGGCTGGAAGTTTTAAGGAAGCTGTTTCTCAATCTCACCCAATACAATTTGGGCTGAGTTTAATAATCCTAGCCAATATTAATTGTACTTTGGTTCAAATGATACGTGCAAATTGGCCTGTCTTAAAAAGGCAAAATTGTAGAGAGGGAGGGGCTTGCCATAAGAAGCTACTCTAATTTAAGCTTCATTTAAGACCAGTCCTCTATTACAGCTTAACATTTCATACAGAAAGAGGTACAGTAACAAGGAAAGGAGCTGAATAAATGCTTGTTTTCGTTTTCAGCACATAGAGCCAGGAAACCAGCTGTCCAAAAAATAATAGGGAACTTGATGCCAGTTGTTAATGGAGAAACTGTGCTTTCTGTAGGTGAGGAGAATCTGCTAAAGCTGTAGCCAGAAAACAGATGGATTGCTAAAAAGTTCTCCCATCAGGACCACAATTCCAACATATTCAAATTATTTGTTTTAATACAATAGTGTCTTATAACACTGGGTTGCAGACTACATCCTGCTAGGAGTTTTTAATTACAAATATTTTAGGGATGTTGAAGAACGTCGGAGTTTTGGTTGCAAGCTTGGCAATGAAGGGCTGGATACCGAGCTACCAGAATAGGAGATTTCAATGCAGGGTTTGTGTACGCTGGAATGGTCTAGATTGCAGAGATTATGACTGCAGGGAATAGATGGAGTAATAATAATACTGAGAAAGGAATTGCAAGAGCGGGGGTCAGGACAAAATTGCAATGGGGATGGTTGGGAGTTACTTGTGCTTGATGGACTGCCTTTTATTTTAAACAGACTCCAGAGACCGGCAGCCATAGTGCTATTGTAAAATGCAGCTCACACAGATGTTGCTGGATCCACCTATTATACAGGGCAAGATGTAATAGCAAGTGAGAAAGGCCTTGGGAAAAAGGGCAAAGAGATGCCACCTAGAGAAAGGTCAGAAAGGAGACAGAATAGCCTGCAGCTCGATAGTAGGCAGTGCAAGAGGCTCAAAAGTGACCCTCCCTCGTTTCTTGGGCAATAAAGGGGATGGCGGGGGCAGGGCAGGCAGGGAGAAGTACTTCAGGCTTGCTAGATTCTGTCAATGTAGCTTTACAGTAAAGTAGAATTAGCTTATCTGGTCATGAGGTGGCGCAGCAGTTAGAGTGCAGTACTGCGGGCCACTTTAGCTGACTGTGTTCAGCAGGTCAGCGGTTCAAATCTCACCGGCTCAAGGTTGACTCAGCCTTCCATCCTTCCGGGGTAGGTAAAATGAGGACCCAAATTGTTGGGGGCAATTTAAATATATATATACATTGCTTACTGGTGTACACCAGTAAGTGTACACCAGTAAGCAAGTGCTTGCACTACTGCTTAGAAAGTGCTTGCACTTAAAGCGGTATATAAGTCTCATAAATAAATAAATGTTTCCCAGCTTGTCTACCTGATAAAGGTGACACATGGGCTTGCCCTGGCTTCCAATAAACTTAAATTTAAATTCCTGGCTTTCTGCTATAAAGGTTTGTGTATCTTTAGTACCCAAATATCTTCACAATCACAATTTCTAGATAGAATCAGTCCAACCAAATCCATTGTCCTGGGAGAAAGTGTTGGTAATGCTCAGACATGCTTCTTTTTCAGTGATAGTAATACCTGGTTATTTGGCATGGCCTGCTGGTTGAATGTAAACTGGTGAACTGCAGTGATTCACTATGCCCTCCCCACAAAATTCACAGTTTCCATTATTTATCCTTTTCACCTAGTAATTGTCATAAGCAAATTCTGTTAATACAAGAAGCATTTCAGAGACATCATCGACATAAATTACACTCTGATTCTGGTGATCTTTAAATGCTACAGCATTTATTCTAGCAAAGACTGTAGCTCCCTTTTTCAGATATCTAGAGCATTATCTTGAGAAAGGGAAAATTATATTCACATGGTTGAGATTGGTGCAGACAATTATATCAGAAGAAAATGAAATTGGTGTTGTTCAGCAAATGTCTGATTTCGACTCCTTATCTTGGGTCATTCCGGACCCACTTTGTCCATTGAACAGCTGTCCTATATAACAGAGTGTGTCTCAAAAAGAGCCAAAAGTAGAATAAAAAGCTTCTTTGGATTCTGTTTACTGAGGGTGGAGGTTCGTTCTCTGCCCTCATCCTACACCCAAGCTACAGATATTCACCACTATCGCAAATTCTGTTTACTCAGTATGTATCTCTTGTGCTCCTTCAATTTCTGTGCAAGACACGTTAGCATGCTATGATAGGCAAGGCTTTTCTACACAAGTTAATATCTTGAAGTTTGTCTATAATTTTAAATAAGGTTACTTATAACCCCCACAATCCAGGTTTCTGATATCTGTGGAGGTGTTAGAGCAGAGGTCCCCAATCTTTTGAGCAGCAGGGACCAGTTCCATGGAAAGAGGGTTTTTTGTGGACCGGAGGGAGTGTGATTTCATGTATTGCCTGCATCCCGCAGATGGGGCTTTACTTGTTTGCACAAACCGGTTTCTGGCATGCCACGGCCCAGTGCTGGTCCACGAAACAGGGGTTGGGGACCCGTGTATCAAGGGCCAATATCTGTGATTATGTTGCTATATAAATCCTCCTACATCCTAAATGTATTCACATTTAGAATTTCCCGGAACATTGGCTAAAAAATGTTATTTCAGTGTGTTTCTTTAGCTAGAAATAGAAAGACAAATTGGCATCTTTTCTTGCCCAGCAGTTCTAATACTCCAACCATCTATCTACTGAGTTTATAAAGACTTGGAGACATTGTTTCTATTTTTCTTCCCTTAACTGTAATCAATCTGTGAAGAATTCTGCATAATGAATGAGAAGTCACATATCTTATGTGGATTTTTTTTTTTCTGGAATAGCAATCTTCCCCAGAACAGTGCAAATCCGATAATATTCAGTTCAAATAATTGGTATAGTTTAGATTTAAGATCCAATTCAACTTAGACTTCTAAATCAATTGGGAAATCAGTATGATTCACACATCCAAATTGTTTCAGTCTGATTCAGACTTTGAACTGATCTTTAACAATGTTTTTCCCCAAGCGTATAAATTGTCAAAATCATTTGGAATCATCAGGTTCCATTTGATGAACTGAGTCTTTGAATTACATACTGCGAGCAACAACAGAAGAGAAGGAGAGGCTGGTCGTTGCTGCTTTGGAGACTAGTGGCCATCTGAACTTTGATTATTGCTACTTCTGCAAGTTTTAGATATTGTGGGGGAGCTGCCCTGAGGGACGAGCTGTCACTGCAGAATGCTGGCTGCCTTTGTTCGTGTTCCTATCACTGCCTGGAGCCGGGGTTTTCCCCACCCCATTTGTTTCCAAACAGTCACTGGGACATCATTGACTATTGCTGCTATGACTGCCTGGGGCTGTTAAACACCATTATGTATTGACCAGGGGCTAGGGACTGGTCATCTTTGTTCCTGAAAGCCCCCCTTTTGATGACAAGAGTCTGCCACCCCCTCACTTCGCGTGAGCTTCTGCCAGAAGAGACATTTTACCAACACCTTGAGAGCACAGCTGCAGAGCGTGACACAGGGGAGCGGAACTGGAAGGGCCTGGGATTTGGCGGCCTTTGAGGGGGTAATGCTACATACATATTTGAATTACATATCTGGCATCTCCTGAATAGGATAGGATGGCAACTCCCAGAATTCCCAACATGATGTAATTGGGGGAATAACAGATTGAGAAAGCTATTTATTTATTCAGTGTTATGCTGCCCAGCTCCAAACAACGCTGGGTGGCTCATAAAACACCAAAACAATATATGAGAAGCAAACAAAGCCAAAAGAAAGACAAGGAAAAAAATAGAAGAGCAAAATAGGATCCTGGCAAATATCATAACATCCTACCAACAATTAACATCCAACTAACGGGGCACCAACCACTCTAGCCGAGGACAACAGCCAGTTCTTTATGGACCACTAATGGGGCATAAAGATCTCAAAGGAACCTCATTCCACAGAGCAGATGCTGCAATGAAGAACAAAAGAGCTCCATGACATTGTTTAATCAAAATAGCCCATCGTGTGCTAACCTTGTCGCCTCAAATCAACTGGGCAGTCATCACAGAAAATAGGTGGACCCTCAATGATACAGATATTATGCCTCTTGTATGTAAGTTTACAATGTTCCATATGCACACAAATATGTGCTGTATTAAATGACTATATATAGTGGTGCACAAAGAGCTGTGATGGCACAATGGTTAGAATGCAGTATTGCCAGCTAACTCTACCCAATGTCAGGAGTTTGATCTTGACTTACTCAAGGTTGACTCAGCCATCCATCCGAGGTCAGTAAAATGAGGACAAAGATTGTTGGGGGCAATATGCTGACTCTGTAAACTGCTTAGAGAGGGCTGTAAAGCACTATGAAGTGGTATATAAGTCTAATTGCTATTGCTATTGCTATTCCATGTATACAGTATGTACCCTCTAATGTTCCAGTTAAGTTAGAAATAATGTAAACAAGTGTACTACTCTTATTCAGACCAGACATATACTCAGAGTGGCTCTGCTGAATCTAAATAGGATTGAACTGTAAATCCACAATTACTAGTTTATAAGGCACCATGGAACGGTTTACAGTTGAAGTAGACTGAAGACGTTTCCCATTGATTTGCATTAAAAGTCTTTGTAAATAGGATCAGCCAATCTCTGAAGTAAACCTTTCAAATGACATATTCATTACCAAAAGCAAAAATGGCAAGAAGCCAAAGCCTGTATTATTATGTTTCTTAACTATCACTCTTTAATAGAATATTTCTCTGTGGAATGAGCTGTACGAAATCTGAAGAAAGGATTTCATGGAACACACTGGCTACTTCCTAAAGGTGATAAAAACCTTGTTCTCACCAAAGTTTCTGGATCAATTTAATTGTGTAAATAACTGAGGCCCTAAGATTCCCCCACACACAGACACACTAAAGGTGTTTCTTTAATTATTATCAGACCACTCCAGTATCCTCAGAGCGAGACTTGTATGCTCACTGTATGAAAAACCAGCCATGGAGGAGATTCTCCGCCAAATTCAAAGAAATAAAATAATAACCCTGCTTCAAGGAGCAAATAAAATAATGCTGGTTTTCCTTGCTTTCTATTTTTTTTATCATTTAGCAGATAAATGATTTAAAAAAAATATTTCCCTTTTCTTCAGGGCAGTAAAGTACACAGTTAAGCCAAGTTTCTGTCACCTTTCCATACTTGTTAATAGCAACTACAGAATAGTCACAGGAGACTATTCCGGTTTCATAGCCAACCCTGTTGACTAATGGAGACTGTTATAACATCATCACACTTGTGATGCAGTCTAGCTATTGAATTGACAGCAGGAGCCAATGCCATCTGAAACAGTTTCTCTGAACAAAAATGGTAACAATCGATGTCAAGCTGTCACCTCAATTGGGCATTGCTGTTTGGTCTTGTCATTGCTAGACTCTCCCCATAATATCCTCACATTCTGTTTTGCATTTCCTTTCCCAGAACTGAGCCATATGTTGACTATATACAGTAATCCCTCTTATACTAAAAGTTATATTTAGCCAACTTAGCAAGAGAAGTCTGGGCTGACTAAAAGGATCATGGAAAAGGCTGTGGATCTTTCTCCACTAACAGGAATTGACTGCTCTCTCCTTCTACAAGAGAGAGCTTTTTTTAACCCATAGTATTAAGTTCCACCTCAGAGGAATGTGGCACAAAATTAAAAAACCTTTCCTAAGATTCAGGCCCTGTGAAAGCTTCATAAGAAGCCTGGATAAGTGAGGGGCTTCTTATACAGGTAGCCCTTGACTTACGACCACAATTGAGCCCAACATTTTTGTTAAGTGAATTTTGCCCCATTTTGCAACCTTTCCTGCCAGAGTTTGTTAAGTGAATCACTGCAGTTGTTAAGTTAGTGACATAATTGTTAAATGAATCTGGTTTTCTCATTGACTTTCTTCTCAGAAGTTCAGAAAAGGTGATCACATGACCCTGGGACACTCCAACCATCATATATATGAACCAGTTGCCAGGCATCCAAATTTTGATCATGTGACCATGGGGAGGCTACAATGGTCTTAAGTATGAAAAACAGTCATAAATAACTTTTTTCAGTGCCATCGTAAATTCAAACAGTCACTAAATGAACTGTTGTAAGTCAAGGACTACCTGTGGTAGGTTAAGCATTCAGATCCATGCTGTGGACAACGCTTGATGATTTCCAAGTCTAACTGTGAACCCTGTTAATTTCTAACCTACTTGTTTAAAGTGGCCCTAGGAAATATCCAGAGTCTGTTACGAACTCTTCCACAAATATACCTGAAAGTACAAACAAACCTTAATCGAAAGATGCTTTTTCACGAGGCAACTGGACTTTCTTGTTTCTGAAGAAGCTTCTTGGATGAGAAGCAAAACATCTTCAACGAAAAACAAGAAAGTCCAGTTGCCTCATGAAAAAGCATATTTGGGATGACTATGACCTGGATGACTGAGAATCTCCATAGACAAACAAACCTTAAGATTCCAAAAGCTTAAACTGACTAGTACCAGTGCTTTTTTTGAAAAAAAAAGAAGTGTCGGAACTCACACATGTCATACAATCCGCCTTGCCTATCCTACAAGGTTCCATCCAAAAAAAGTGCTGGAACTCCATTCTGGGTGTTCTGTGACAAAAAAAGCCCTGACTAGTACTGAATTATAATGGTTTATGTTGGTGTCTTGCCTTTTTTAGAGGTTTGGATGAAGTCTCCCTTAATTTTATACCCACATCAACTCTGTGGGGGAGGTAGGCTAGAAATGGAAGTCTGCTTCACTTCAACACAGATCAAAATCAAGATTTAGAAAAATGAAGCTTCCTACATCTTCCTGAGCTGCAAAAGCTAATCCACAAGGATAGCACCTTTTGTTTCTCCTTAATGCACCTAGATGAAATTTGAGTAGTCATTTTTCTGCAGCTGCATCTTTAGAGCTCTGTTAATTTTGCTTTTAGATGCACTTTAAAAACCAATTTTGTTTTAATACATCTTGGCTTGCATCAATTTCACTTTTTCTGTGCAGTTTCTTGTACCCTCCAAGGATTATTCTAACAAATTAGAATTATGTAAAGTTGTAGGTGAAATGAAAACCAAAAAACCATAATAAGAAGTTCTCTTCATTCAAACAATTCCTGCAAATTGAATGAGCAAGTCTGCATTTTTTTTTCTTTTTATGACTCAGTAATCCCTTTATTATTAGGGTAGAGTCAGGGTGACTGACTGGAGCTGAGCATTGACTGGCTGGATCCCCTTCCTGATGCCTATGCGAAGTTCGTAGCAGATATTTTCTTTTTGCACTCTGATATAAAAACACCTGTCACTGCCTAGGATTGAACTCTCAGACTCCCAAGTGCGAGATTAGTGTCTTCACCTCTAGGCCACCACACCACTTAAATGAGAAACTCTGCAAAATGTTTAAAATCTCATATTACAAATAAGAAAAGGCCTTCTTTAAATTCTTACTCAGCTATGAAGGTTACTAGATGAGTTGTGGTCAGTCACTATCATTCAATTTAACCTATTTCCAAGACTGTTGTGAAGATGAAATGGGGGAGAATCACGAATGCAACCTTGAGCTTCATGCAGAAAAGGTAGATACAAATGTAAAACATAATAAATATAACTTACATAAAATGCAAAGTAGTTTGCAATTCTCCCTGTAAGAGAATTTAAGACCAAGCAAAACCATTTTGCTAAAGGTTGCTAAGTATATATACAAAACTCGACATCAGATTCATATTCCTTCACTGGATTGTATTAAGCAATTTCCCATTAGACATGAATAAAGAACATTTGAAGGGCTGCAATTGGCTTTTTTTTTTTTCTTTTGGAAGACCAGGCAATGGTGCATGTCATTCCCCAGCATATACAGGTAGTCGAGGTACGAACCTAATGGAGCCTGCCCATTAAGATTGTAAGTCAAAAAATTTGTCAAATGAATCAGACTCAATTTTACACATTTTTAAAATCAAATTCATTAATTGAATCAAATGGGTGGTTAAATGAACAAAGATCTGACATTATTTCCCCCAATTTGTTAATTGATCGATGCCATGTTAACTGAACTGAGAGGTTGCCCATCAGCTGTTTCCAGTGCAGCCGGCTGAGGAACTAAATTGTCTCTAAGCAGGGCTTGCAGCCATTGCAGCTGCTTTTTTTTAAAAAAAAAAAAAAACCTGCTGCTAGTCAGTTCAAGCATCTTCAGCTACCCAGAGAAATGGGTGGGGGAGTTGCTTTAAAAAAAAAAAACACTTGCCACTAATTAGCTTAAGAGTCTCCAGCCAGGCACTCAGAGGGAGATGGGGGAGGGATCTGCAGAACTCTCAGCTTGCAACAGTAACAGAAATGGAAGGGACCTTGATGTCATCTAGTCCAACCCACTGCTCTCACAAGAAAGCATTTCTGATAAATGCCTATCCAGTCTCTTCTTAAAAGCTTCCAGTGATAGGGCATCCACAACTTCTGGAGGCAATTTAAATTTAAAACTTACAAACTACAGTAATATACACTAATCTCCAAAATAAAAGCAAGGAAACAGAACCGTTAGAGAATGCTTTGTGTAGATCCTAGCTAGCATTTCTACAAGCAGTTTCAAGGCAAACGTAAACAAACTTGATCGCTGCAAAGTGTAGTATTTAAAAAGCAGAGCAGTTCCCAAAGAGAAACTCCCCCAAAAATATTTTAAAATACTTACAAAAGCAGTTGTAGCATTCCAGTCCAGGCAGCAGCACATCCTCCACCAACACAGAAAAAACCAAAAACAAACTTGGTCCAGCTGCAAAAATCACCTGCTCTTCTTTGGCCATGTGACCAGGGGCAAAAAAACCCTTCTGGCTTCAGGAAATGGCATTTGTAACCCAAAGGGCCCAGACAAGTCATAGAATTAAACATGGCCACCGCTGCAGCAGTGACTGAATCCAAGTCACATGGCTACAGAGGCCTCTTACAGTTTTTAATTTCTAATATAAGTACCCTTTCTGAATAAATTTGTTGTTGTGAAAACTCACTAAAGGAACATTGATACCTGGGGGATTACCTGTAATTTGTGTATATACTGTTGTTGCTCCCTAACTCCATATTTCTATTTTTCCCAGTTTTACCCATCTGGTTCCTTTAATAAAGTATCCAGATTTATGCACATGGTCTGTTTTATTGGAGGATAGGTGGGTTTAGCTGCATGTCAAGCTGCACATAGAGTAATGTGTAGTGAGGACAGAGTAATGTGTAGTGAGGACAGAACAGTGCAGATGGGTGAACCTGTATTTCCCATGTGGGTAAGGGAAATGTTCTTTTTATATTTTCCTTTTGTTTCTTTTTAATTATAACTAATCTATTTTAAGGCCTATGCAACAGTTTTCAGAAAAAAACTGCTGATAATTTTGGGATATTATAGTTGTTTGGGCCTTCATCAAACAAAAAATTGCAGTAATAAATTGAGGTGATTTTGAGACACCAGGCTGCCCAATTTTAGAAAAACCTACATATGCCTCCCTTCCCCCTTCTTTTATCATTTGTCTTGCGCTACCAACAACAAAATCCATTAAAGGTGCCACCAGACAAAGCAATTACACCTTTCCTTTTTCCTCTGCAAAGCAAATTATAGATGAGATAAAGAAACAGGAGAGGTTTACAAGGAATTCAGGTAACACTGTCATTCAGATAAAATTCCATGACTAATATGCATAAATGTCATCAACACAGAATAAATGTTGATCGTTAGCAGAAGAGTTGAAAGCACTTTTAGAAATGGAAAGCAATCCCCTTTGGATCTTGGACTCCGCTCTAACCATGCCACTATATTTCAGTTATACAATTTCCTAACTGAGATGGAGTCCTCGTAGCCCGAAGAGGTAGACCTGATCTTGTCAGCTTGGAAAGCTACACAGGTGATGCAGCTCCAAGAGACAGATGGGGCTTGGCTCAGCAGCAGATGGAGAGCAACTCAAAACAATGAGAGGCCAAATCTTGATGTGGTGCCAGGCTCAAGAATATGCCAACAGCTAAAGAGGGCAGAGCGAATGCACTCGGTCATCTCAAGAGGAAAGGACGGCATATCTCCTAATTAAACCATGCCCGGCAACTTGGAACACAAGCAAAAGATTTTTCTTTTGCCTTTATGTCCTGCAAAAATGCCTGCAACAGAAAATGCCACTGTTCGGATGGGATTATGCCAACCTCTAGGCCAGTGGTTCTCAACCTGTGGGTCGGGACCCCATTTGGGGTCGAACGACCATTTCACAGGGGTCGCCAAACAACACAGTCCGCCATTTTTTCCCCTTTTCCTTAGCTGTGCTACTCCCTTTTATTCTATTGGCTTTTGAAAGCCAATAGAATAGACTCTCTTGAATAGAGTCTAATTCTATTGGCTTTCAAAAGCCAATAGGAATTGTCCAGGCTGTCTCTGCCCTGCTGAGCCCGCCAAAAGTCCCATTCTGCAAACAGTGCTGCACCAGTTGAGTAGTCCTCGACTTACGATGGGTTGAGTAGTCCTCGACTTACGACCGGTTGGGGGTCGCGGCATTAAAAAGGTTGAGAACCACTGCTCTAAATAAATGCAGAATACATTCCAGTAAAGACCCACTCTGGACCTTATCCATTTTTGCATCCCTAATTCAGCAAGAAAGCTCTTGGCTGAGGAAATACACTTTCAGAATAGAAGATGTGAGGACCACCAATTTCTTGATGTGGTCCCAATTACACCCACCCGTAATAAATATATTTTGGATTCCCAAAGTATCTCGAGTCTGAGCTATAAACCTCATGATTGTAATATTAGTGAAGCTAATTTTTCATCCTTTTAGTGTTTCCCTATCCCTTGTATTTTCTAATATCCTACCTGAGGATCACATGAGGTAGAACTACATAGTCAACCTTGGCTGATCTCCGAAAAACTAACCAAGAATGGACCTGGTTACTGCCAGGAAGGAAAATCACATTTTCTTGAGAAAATTTTCAATCTAGAAAAAGAAGGAGGGGAATATAAAATCAATATATCAATATAAAAGTCAGGGGAAAAGAAGTGGAAGGAAATGAACCTTCTCTCCCTTGCATTTTAAACAAACCCTCCACATAGCAAAGGGTTTTTTTCCCCTCAAAGTGAAAGTATTTGTTTGAGTGCCAGACAGCAGAGTATAAACTCTGACATTTTTTCTAACTGTTCCCTTGTTCCTTAAAATTGCATTTCTTGTGAATGAATTACAGAGCTTCCATAAATTAATAAATATCTTTCTACCTTCCATCACAAAAACAAGGATGCTTCTAAGATTCTCCTACATAACATACACCTACGCACGTCACATTATTTGTCTTCTGCCTTGCTGTTGGATACATTGGTTTTGTGGTTTTCAGGATATTTTCTTCCCAGAAAGGTATTACAAAGATGGCTGCAAAGAAAAAAATATATATTCTTTAAACCATTAATGGAAGAACAATTACAGAGCTGCCAAGAGGAGCCTTTGAAGCAAATGGAGGATAAAATCACTCACATTCTCTCAGAGCTGGATGCCAGCTGAGCAAGTCCTATGGAAGTGATTAAGTCTACTTCTTGGGTGGTTATCTGAAATGAACTTGAACTAATTACTCCTGAGAAAGTGGACAGACTTCTGCATGACATCAGCTTGGCCTGCATCCCTGTCTTTCCTGAGGGATGAGTTCTTCCAGAAAAACAACAGGAAGCTGGGTCGGGCCAGTATCAAATGCATAATTGAGAAGGTACAGTACTTCATGTCTGCCCTGAGACCTACACCGGATACCGGTTTGTTCCAGGTACAATTCAAGATGCTTTAGAAACCCAGCAGATCTGAGGCCCTGGGTACTTTCAACCACGTTATCTCATAGGGTTGTCCTTGTGGGGAAAATAGGAGGAGGAAAATACGTCGGATATGTTCACTGCCTTGAGTTATTTGTAAAAGTAATAAAGATCGGAATACAAATAAATATATAGGCCCAAATAAATATAAATTTTCAGGAGTCCTTTCCTCCCATTACTTCTGCCTGTCCGATAATTCTCCTGATAAGATCAGGAGAAAAGGATGCCTTTGGGTTCCATCAATCAGGGAAAGCCATCGTCAGGCCTACAGAGGTGGGACCTGTTGTTGTTTTTTTAATTACAATTACAAAAATAAAACTAATGCTACCTTTAAAAAAGAATAAAAATTAAAAGTGCCGGAAAGAATATAAAAAATAGAAAAGAGAGGAAAAAATAAGATTAAAGAAAAAGAAAAGAAACATATAAAGAAATTACTTCCCCCTTCATCACAACAACTGTAAACAAATTTTGTAACTTATTATCACCTTCTCTTAAAATACTATAAATTATACCTTCCCATTTCCATCTCTTATCTATAAATGAATCCTTCAAGCCTCGTCGTTTCAGTCCTAATATCAGCAAAAAGGCTATTAAAGGTTACTAGAGATATAAAACATACCTATTTTAACCTCAATCAGATAAACCAACTTTATATTCCTTTTTTTTTTACTTTTTACAATCTTGAATAATGTCCTGGAATTTGATTTCTTCCCCAACCCCTTTGCTCCTTTTCAATTTCTCCTGCCCCCCCCCCAAAGAAAATCTAGTCCCCTGACAACCACACAGCTACAACTTTGCAAGACTTTAAAAAGGCAATTAAAACTTGAGTTTTCCAACAGGCCTTGAGGGAAAGATATGTTATAAAGTGTTCTTTCTTGTTCTGTTTGAACTGAGTTTTATTGTCCCTGGCATAGAATGCTGAGTTATCTGAAACGTCTTTGGAAGTTTTCTATGCTTTTTTAACCTTATCTTCCAGAACAGAATATATAAGCTGTTCAGAGTTGGTTACAGCTGAAGCAGAATATAATCCAAGTAAAAAAATAAATCAATGTACCGAGAAGACGGAAAAGCTGACGGTACCTGATCTGCACTGCTGAGTATCTCTGTAAAGGTAGCATTGTAGTGAGCTTTGTGAAATGTGGCTTCCCAACAATTCCTGGGACAGTAGCACATCAGCAAAGCAGTATGCAAAGGATTTTCTTGCCAATAGAGATCACAGTAGCAAGTAACCAAACTGGGCTAAACAAATTGTTTCCCAGGAGTAGAATCTCCAATAGTCAAACAAATACCCAGAAGCTCAAACTCCTAGTGAAATTCTCATCTTGGAATTGGTTTTTTTTTTAATGAAATGCTGAAGAACTAGAGTTTTAAAACTGGGAATTTATCTCCAGTTCTGCTTGCTCAAAAGCAACATGATGCAATTGGGGGAAATGCATGCCAGTCCAATCCAGCTTAGAATTCAAGTGGTAGATCTCCTTATTTCAGATGCTAAAATACATTTTTATAATTATTATTATTATTTCCAAAGCTCATGAATTATAATCCTGGGTTTATTTAAAACATTATCTGAACGTATGCATGTGTTATTTCCAAATGATGCATACATTCTATTTCAATCAAAAAAGTAACTAGAAGCAGGCATTGTTGTTCCTTATGGTTTCCTATTTAAAATATTGCTAGTTTCTTGATACATTCCCACCATAAAACTTAACAGAGCAGTAACCTTTATTAAAATATATAGTTTGTAAGCTACCCAGAGTCACTGTGTATGAGGTGGGAGGCCATATAAATTTAAATATAGTAGCAATCTATATTAAAATAACTATAATATTAAATATATTATAAAATATATTAATAATATAGTTAATGAGCTATAATATAGAGTATGTAACCTGCTACTTTAGAGTTCAGTGGCTCCTCCTGAAGCCACAGCTTGATCAAACCTATTCCTCCTGTCCTTGCTGTTATTGATCATTAGACTCTACTCTGAATCTATTGATTGAAGAAAACAGGAAACCTCAAAAGGAACACTTTAAGTTGCTAAAAATGACTTTCCAGTTTGCAAGAATATGTCACATGATTAGTGTTCTTTTGATGCATATATTTTTGTAGACATTTTTTCCTAGTAACTGCATGACCAAAAAATTATATCAAAATGAGTGGTTTTAGGTTTTTTGTTTTTGTCTTTCCTAGGAGATATTTCTAGGGCATTTTTCTTCAAGAAAAAGGAATGCAGGTTTCTTCACCTAGTCTTCTCGCTTTTCTGAAAGTTCTTCTGTTAGTCACTGGGTATTGGGAAAGTTAGGAATGAAGTAGTAATTTTCCCAGACATGTCCCATGTTATAAGAGATGTATTGGACATATTGCTGCCCAGCAAGCTTGCTACTCCAGAGGTCTGGAATAGTCATTTGAGTCTGTCTGCTTGTCCATTCAAAATAAACCTTGTTGGTGGTTTCAGAAACTGAAGATTAAATGCCAAGCAAATTGCAAGCAAATTAAAAATTGTCAGGAGAAAAAACACTGCTTCTCACAAGGCACGGATTCCTCAGTTACTTCTCATTGCTGCAGGAGAAATGAAACAAATTATTTACTCCTACAGTTGAGAGTGAATCTGGTTTCAAAATGTCTTCAGTTTAAATCCTATCAAACCAAAACCAAACCAAGTACTGAGCCCAACAGCACCAGAATTGTGGTTGGTCCTCAGTTATAACTGCAAAGTAAGAAACAGTAATATAATAAAAGAATTACCCTCATATTTGTAGGAGAAGGAATGGCAGAGCAGGAGTGGGGAGCAAAAAGAAAAATCAGTTTAGAATCGTTTTGTAGCCACAAACGAAGTCCAATACTCCCTTGAGTGCCCTTGACTCTTAACTAAATCCAACCAGGTACTGATCATTTGTTGAGAAGATTCCTGTACATAGGCTGTTAGCAATAAATCATTTAAGTTGAACCTTCATGTGTGAATCTGGTTCTCCATGCCCAACAATAAGACTCTTATGTTTTAAATAGAATGGTTTAAAACTAGGATTAGAAATCCAGTGCAGCGGTGATGTTAGATTAGCACTATGGCCTAAGTGACCCATTTAGATCAATCAGTCACCTATAGCACAAACTATCTCATCGGATTGCTCATATAGGGGAAATGGTATGCTCCATTGAGCAGCTGAAGGAAAGGCAGGATTGAATTATAACAAACAAATAAAATAAAATACATAAAAGCAAGACAACTTGTTCGTCTGCTGTTGAACTTTCCCTGTCTTTCCTCTCACCACTGAGGTTTAAATCTTCTTTGTAGCATTCCCAAACCACTAAAGAAGGTCTTATTCTGTCAGTTGATAAACTGGAGACGATACAAACCAAAAGGTTTTATGGATTTAACGACAACCTGAAATATGGGGCATCTGATACTTTTAAAAGCTACATTTGACGATTTCAGGTACAGTACTTCTCCAAACTTATCCTTTTGAAAATGAAGAAAATGCAGGATCTAATTTGGGTCAGTCACCAGGACCAGAGGTTTAGTCTTCACAACCAGGCACCATATAAGTAACACTACAGAGAATAGCCCAAAGCACACACTCTGCTAGAGAGGCGTTCCCTGAGGATGGGTTCCAGCACAAGTCCAAAAGCTCAGAAGACTAAACCTCTGGTTCTGGTAACCGATCCGGATTGGATCCTGCAACATTTGCCTTCATTCATGAAGAAAATGATTCAGTATATGACTGATCATTGATCACACAAACGGCTTTTAAGTTTCATCAGATTTAAAATGTTGTAGTCCATGGGGGTTCATGCTCGTAATTTCATAGCTAAATTCTGGGAAGGTGTATTAACTATTCCTTTCCAGAATTAAGCTGTGGGATTAAGTTATTTCCTAGTTTGGGGACAGGCAGTACCTATCTAGATCTCCAGTTAAAAGGGTATTTCATAAAAAAGATCTACCACGTTGAAGGTGCCCTATCTTAAGAAGGCTGACAATTTCATTTCATGAAACAGCCCCTTTATTATAGAGCAAAATATATTCAGAATAGATGAAGATGCTCAAACTTATCCTCTCTTCCTCATTCATTCCTAGAGCCAACTTTGAACTTTCTACTTGGATAAACAAAGTTCATTCTTGATCTCTGATTCGAGGAGATGCCATTTCATAACTGTAATGGTTTGAGATGGTGACTTGATTTCTTTAAAACTGTGTTTATTTAAAGGTTACTACGGATGAGAGATGCTCAGCACGTGCAAAAGAGATTTGCTATTAGGCGATTAGCTCCATGGTAGGCTTGCATGAGGCCATTTATCTAGGTAGATTTCCCTGTCAATTCTGCATTTTCTGTTTGCAGTAGCACAAAAGAGGTGGCAAAGTGACTGACACCTAGTTTGGTGTATGAAGCAATTTTCCAGTGGCTGACAGCCTAAAGACATGGTTTCACCGAAGTGTTTTCTTTCACAGAGCTCCAGAGGAAATTTAGTGAGATTAGGAAAGACACGGTGAACCCATTTTTTTTAGGATAAGTGCATATTGTAAACAAGAGTGACATCTTATGGACCTAGGCAAATTTTGATTGAGCAATTGAGCTTGTCTTTCCAGAAGGGAAGGTTAAAATGGGGCTACAATAGTGCTGGTACACGTCATCAGCAGTTACAGTGGGGGTTTAGATGTGTCATTATTAGTGTCAATTATTAAATATTCATTTTTTGTAAAAAGTGGAACATGAGGAAATTAAATTTCAACATGTACAAGGGAAGCATCTTTCTCTGTCTTCCAATAATATAGGTGGGCATAAACATTTATGTGTATAAATAGGTAACTCGTAAGTGAACTGATTTCATGGGTAAGTATCAAGCAGTGACAAAGGCAAATTGATATCAAAGTTCTTCTTCTCTCTCTCTCTCTCTCTCTCTCTCTCTCTCTCTCTCTTTCTCATAAACACATATCTATACCACCATAGATTCTTTCTACCTTGGTACACCTCCAACCCTATGAGGTATTCTCAAAGATGGGGACTTTTTCATTCCCTGAGTGTACTTAGGGAAAGGTTAACCTAGAAAACCATTGTGTGTCTATTATGTAAACCAGGACTGGCAGCAAATTTCCAAGACCTCCTTAGAAGTCTTCCTTTTTTTTCTTTTTCTTTTAAGGACCTGTATCCCAGGCTTCGGGTTGGAGTCAATGGAGCTGGGCATTTACTGGCCGGATGCCCTTCCCGACACCTATGCGGAGCTCACAGCAGATATTCTCTGCACCTAGAGAGAGAAATATCTGCCACTACCTAGGATCAAACTCATAGCCTCCTGATTGTGAGACGAGAGCTCCATCTCTAGGCCACCACACCGCTCCCCTTAGGAGTCTTCCTTAATTAAGTGAAATCTTTCTGCATGTGAGCAGGTGCTCTGCCTGGAAAGGCAAATGGAAATCCCTTCATCCTGGGGACATACATCTTCATGTTTTTAATGTTCCGCATTAAAAGAATAATGCACTATGAACTATAGCCAACCTTCTAATTGTTTTAAATGTATGATGGCCCTTATATTGCTTTTAGCTCTGCATTTTCTAATGAAGGCATCCATCCCGGGAAGAGGGGCTTTCCCTCCTGCCTCTCCAAGTAAAGCTGAGTCATTTATTTGTGGTGTTCAAATAAATGGAAATGACTCTTCAACCTGCTATTTATTATGCAATGAACATAAGCACATTAGCTATGGCAAAATATAATAACTTCCAGACTTTATTCTATTTTATATTGTAACAGAATATAAAAAAGCTCTAAACAAACTAAACTAAAAGCTATAAACTAAACTAGGAGCTTTAAGCAGAAATTTGTACTTAATAGATTAACTTATTTCAATTTGCTATAACTAGAAGAACATCTTCAATACAGTTGCCAAGTTCCTATTTTCTCACATCTAATAGCACATAGCAAGATAGCTTCCAATCATAATAACTGATAGGCAGCAAACAAGAATGCAAGAGAATTAAGATTAAGGTTTGAAATTTTATTTTGAAGCCTTTGAACCCCCCAGAATTGTTTTATTATGATTCCTACCAAAATACATCCAAAGACTACAAACAAAGTCAACATTAGTGTCCTTATCAGGTTTAATATTTTCCAATCACATTCTGTTTTGTTTTCATTCTGTTTATTGAATCCTCTGACAATGTTTAAATGGAAAAATAGGGACTGCTCTTTTTAACTAGACAACACTCCCTTTTTATCACCCCATGCACAAGCTGAAGAAAGAAATGATACAAAAAAGCAGCTTATCCTACAGATGCTGTATATCGTAAATGAACAGATGCACCATTGATGCAAGCTGCATGTAATGATTTTGGCTCCTCATTCCTTGCTATTGATAAGTATCAACATGATTTCCATCTGTGGCACTGCAGTTACTTATACTTTGCTATTCCAGCCTCGACCTTTAGCCTAAGCAGCAATTCTTGTGCAGCCAATTTCTAACAACTAGGGCAGCTGCCTGTGCACATTCATCCTGAACCCATAGGAATTGCTGTGGAAGAAGGAAACATGATTGATTCTGCTCCAGAATTAACTCACTGGGATCATCTGCATAAACGGGTTGGCATGCCTGGCTTTTATTTTTTACTTCAAGGCTGCATGATGCAATTTCCTGCATTTTCCTAATCCTGCTTTCTGTTATCTATCAGCCTCTATTTTGCATTGGCCAATTTGTTTTCCTTACCCCCAAATACGGTTGCAGATTCCATATATGTAGGCTCTGTTGCTTTTGATTCAGCAGACGTAGCTGTCTCTTTTTCTGTGGCATTTTTCTTCAGGACCCAGGGAGGTATTTTGCACTCAGAAAAGAGTTTGTGCAGAAGATTGTTCTTGTTGGTCTATTCCACTGATTACTTTAGGGACTGTTTTCCTTCTGAGCTCAATTTAAAGTGTTGGTATTAACTTGAACCAGGTCCTTTGAAAACAGACATGGCCCTCTAAATGTTGGTGAATGACAGGTCCCAGAAGCCCTGACCTACATGTCAGTAGAAAGGCATGCCAGGAATTGGAGCTCAGCAGTCTCTTAATGATCAGAGAATCCTTTCCCCTATTCAAGCTACCTTGAACTTAAAACTAAGGGACTGCTGGCCTGGGCTTTAAGATCTGCACTGCCAGAATTATTCAATTGTACATTTGTGACAAGTATATTATATTCAGAAGTAAAGCCTAATTTTACCAAAAGTGTGATTATACTATAATACCTTCCAAGCTAATAACTTGTTAGTGATATCCCATCAAGTAGGTCCGTGGTGGTGAATCTATGGCATATGCGCCACAAGCAGCATACAGAGCCCTCTCTGTAGGCATGCACACCATCGCCCCAGTCCTAGGCCTTCAGTCCTAGGCCCCGTCCTAAGCCATGAGCACCTGCACCAAAATCTCTCCAGGCAAGTGGCTTTTTAAGCTGGGTTTTATAAAACCTTTCTGCTTTAGGCCTCTGCCACCATGTGCAAAAAAAAAAAAAAAAGTTCAATCAATCAATCAATTTCAACTTCTCGCGTGTTATGTATTGGTTTGAAAAGTTATGGTTGTTATGAACAGTTGTTGTTTTATATTTGAAAGAGTCTCCAACTGTTTTGGAGGGAAACTGCAGCTTGAAAATAGGCAGGAAAATATCCTTTAAACTGATTGGCTTTTTTTCCTTATCTGACTCCCAGCCCCATGCCATTTCTCTTTCGCAATCCGCCACTGCGTGCAAGGAAACAAAGGAAAGTTTTTTGGGGAAAAAAGGTCAATCAATCAATTCCAACTTCAGGATGAAGTCATAAGTGAGGTAAATATTTTGTCTGTTTCTATACTGCACCCAATTCATAAATAATTATTTTGGGGAGAAACTCTGTCTTCTGACAGGTTCAAGCATATATATCAGTTTGCCAGACAGGTACTCCACTGGATGGAAAATGGCGGTATGTTCTTGCTGGTCAAATGAAATAAATCCTGGATCCTTTTTCTATTTTTTTCCCACAAATCTTTGTCTTATTCTTTATTGTGAGTTAGCCTATCAATCAAACCAAATTGCAGCCAAATTTACATGGAGAAGGAAGGAAGGAAGGAAGGAAGGAAGGAAGGAAGGAAGGAAGGAAGGAAGGAAGGAAGGAAGGAAGGAAGGAAGGAAGGAAGGAAGGAAGGAAGGAAGGAATCACTCTTTTTAAGGAAAATTTTCTCAACCTAATATACATCATGGGTTTATACTGGTGGTCCATTGAATAGGGAAATGCATATGTGAAAATAATGCCACATTTTGACAAAGAACAGGATAACAATTAAGCCTCTTCTACCTTTATTCACTATCTTAAGGGAATATCTTGCTCTGGTTTACTTGATAACTGTTTATAAGGATATCAAAGTTTCTGTATCCTGTTTGCACTTCTCTTTTCCCCAGCTAATTTAAGTGTTGTAAATTCCATAAACCTCTGTCTATTTCTCTGAAACATTTTCAGCTTCTATTTTCCCAAGGTATTTTACCTAGCAGCGACCAGATATAATGGAATTTGGTCCTTTTAATGTATCAATTCATTTTCTGTAGCTTAGTCTCTTCTGAATAGGCAGTAGCCATCTACAGAATCATTGAACGAATGACAATTACTTTTGAAGTTGGGGAGAAAATATAAGACAGAAAATTTGAGTGTGTTTTTAATAGCATCAGAGATATAGTGATAATACAGTCACTTAGGTGAGATAGTTGATATAGAAATGTGATGAATAAATAAATAAACAATCACATTAATAATAAAAATTATCAAGATGTAGTAACATTTTGGAAAGTACTATTAAGTATCGGTTGCTGGTATTTAACTTCATTAAAGAATTATATCTAGCCACTGTCACTTTCATTCTATATTATTAAAATTTGCAAACAAAATAAAATAAAGTGCACCGGTTTTCATATCCAAAAGTAAAAACATGAACTTATGCGGCTTCAGCCTCCTAAAAGCTTACTTCATTTGTTTTTAGCTTTTTAAAAATTGTGCAGATTCAAGTTACAATTTCTTGATATAGAAGTTGTATCCAGCGAAGGCCAAATGGTTCTAGGCTGCAAAAATCTAGATAATTGTGTGATTGATTAATTGATTGATTGATTATATAGATTTATACAACTGCCCAACATGTGACTCTAGGTGACTAACAATCAAGAAAATAACCACAACGATCACAACAAATAAAGTTGCCACAGTAATATTTTTTTAAAAATTGCAAATTGAAGGAGAGGTGGCTTTCTGGACCTGTGTAACCCAGATGTGATAGCCCTAATGCAAGGCATAATGATTGTAAATGGGATTCAGCTACCTACATAATTTAACTTTACACAAAACTGAGAAACAAGCTGTCACTTGGAAAATATAAAATCAAGGTCCCACTTCTGGTATGTGCCAGCAATCCAAAAAGCTGCTTTGTGGCAGTATCTTGTTGGATTATTTATTGGTTCACATATCATTAGTCCCACTAAACCCAGATATAGGTCTTTTACTTTTAAAAACAAAAACACCATCAAACTTTTCCTGTGATCCAAACTCTATCCCTGCACTCCATAGTTCTTAATTCAGAAAGACAGGCATGCAATTAACCCCCAGTTATTTCTGCAGTCCACAGTCAACTGAAAGCTTCTCCAGTTTGCCAAGCAACTTGAAATCCAAGGGGAGATAAACAGCATCTAACGCTTAATTAATAGTTTAGTTGATTTGTTAAAGCTGGGATTTGTTCAGAATTAAAACTAATATATTTTGATAGATGCAATTTGGTAAAAGGGCTTTGCACAAAGTTCCATATATATATGTGTGTGTGTGTGTGTGTGTGTGTGTGTGTGTGTGTGTGTGTGTGTATGCTCCTAGAAGCACGAAGCCAAAAGCACCAGCCTGAAGATGACGAATGAGACTTCGTCGAAACTTTGCCAAGACACTTCCAATTTTACGTGGGAGAAAACCCGAATAACCAAAAACAATACAAACACCCGCGAAAACCTCAGACATATACACATATGTCTTTGGTTATTCGGGTTTTCTCCCTCGTCAAATTGGAAGTGTCTTGGCGACGTTTCGACGAAGTCTCATTCGTCATCTTCAGGCTGGTGTTTTTGGCTTCGTGCTTCTAGGAGCATCGTGCATCAGAAAGAGCTTTCTTGCTTCCTAGATTATGGGGATGTACATCTTCCTGGAACAAAGCCTATACATCAGGAATTATCTTGAGAACATAACAGTACTGTCTGCTGATAAACAATCACTTTGAACTGGGACTCTTTTAATCAAGGTCTTCTAATGACAGGGTGATTAGAATCTTAGGAGAGGTGACATATAAATCAATGTATAAATCAATAAAAATAAATAGAGGACAAGGCACTTTGTTTTGCTAAAGACGGGACCAGCCAACACTTGTGAACATGGAGATCAAGATGGATCACTGTCACATGTGGCTTTCTTTCTAAATAAAAGAAGACCTGTGATGTGGTGATGTGATATTTTTCCCCTTTTAAACAAGGTAAAAGTAGTAGCACTCCCTTTCTAAATAAGTAATTTGAGCAAGGGAAAAAAAGGCAAAGAAGAGGGAAATTTGAAGGAGCAGGGGAAAGAAAGAGAGGAAAGTTAAATCATGAAGACAACAGAACACAGGAACATGGGATATTATGCATCCACTATATTAATATTTGGCATTAACAAGTGATACATACAGAGAGGGAGAAAGATAAGCAATGATGGGAAATCTATATATTTCCTTCCATAATCAAAACAAGATTTATGGTAAACTCTTGTTATCATACTTATTCTATGGGTCTATGTATTTGTGTCTTTAACATTTACAAGACTTACAGTACATGAACACCTGTTCTATACAATGACCCTCAGCGACTCACAACAATCCATAAAAAACATTGTTAAAAATCCATATCTTCTGGAAAGTTTCCATATAGTGCTAGCTTTATTTCTTTAAATATAGATGTCTCTGCTGATAAAGGTTGGCAAGAGTACAGTCAGGTCCTGGGGAGACAACTGCAACTTTCTTTTTGCCATCCTACAAATCCAACTGAATTGTATATACATGATGACAAGGATAAAGCTCAGAGGACAAAACGGACTTTGATTCTGCTGATAAGTTCTGCAGCACAAGCTATACTTCCCCTGTGTCTGTATCTGTGCAGAAGTGAAAATTCTACAAGAAAAGAAAGATAAATCTCTGTTAGAATAATTACATAGCCATATGCTGTGTGGTCCGCTTTTGCCCTGGGCCCTAATGTTACAATCAAGTGATGACCTAAAAGAATGAGAATTTCACACTATTCTGTCTTGAGAAGCTATGACCTACTTGAGCATTGATGCTAGGAGCTAACCTTAACACTTATTTTTAATGAAGAGTCAGATTCATTTATCACAACCAGAATAAGAGCATTCTTTAGATTGACAGCCCACAAAGGCTTCAGGGGAAAGATACTGCTATTCACACTTTCAAATCCCAGCTCACTGTGTGACTCAGATACCACTCTCTCAGACTTCATCTCTACTTCCTATTGTTAGCATTTGAGCTCTGAGCCATTTTACCTACTGCAGCATTTAATTTGCATAATGTTTGTTTCTTCGATTCATGTATGTGTACTGTGTAGCCTGTCTCTTGTTCTTAATGTTCCTTTCCTTTCATTGATGTCCTCAGTCAGACTTCATATTATTTCATGACTTGCAATCCTATTCGGTAGAGATGGGAAACCTACAGCTCTTCAAGTGTTGCTAATGTTCAACTCCTGGAATTCCTCAGAATAACAGAGTTGGAAGGGACCTTGGAGGTTTTCTAGTCCAACCCCTTACTCAAGCAGGAAAGCCTATACCATTTCAGAAAAATGGTGGTCCAAACTCTTCTGAAAAACCTCCAGTGTTGAAGCACCCACAACTTCTGGAGGCAGGTTTTCCCACTGGTTAATTGTTCTAACTGTCAGGAAATTTCTCCTTAGTTCTAGGTTGCTTTTCTCCTTGATTAGTTTCCATCCATTGCTTCTTGTCCTGCCTTCAAGTGCTTTGGAGAATAGGTTGCCCCCCTCTTCTTTGTAGCAACCCCTTAGATATTGGAATACTGCTATCATATCACCCCTAGTCCTTCCTTTCATTAAACTAGAAATGTCCAATTCCTGCAACCACCTCCAGCCCCTAATCATCTTTGTTGCTCTTCTCTGCACTCTTTCTAGAGTTGTGTTTATTGTAGCTGCTGGGAGTTGTAGCTGAGTAGCTTTTGGATGGTCATAGGTTATCTACCCCTGAGATTTGCCCATGTACAAACCACACAGAACTCAAGTAGATGCAGACATCCAGGACAAGTCCAGATGACAGGACAACAGGTTGCAACCCCTATGCAAACTATAAAGAATAATGCTAAAGAAGAATATATATTAGCTTTGCAAACAAAAGGATTCATAGTAGTGCTACTTAAGAAGCTGCCTTTCAGTGTCAGGTATAAATGGAGTAGATCTTATTGGTTAAGAAATGGTTCTTCTCTTTCCAAAAAGAGCTTATTCTCGTTACTATTCAGAAAATAGTATTCGTTATTTTCCCTAAAAATAAGACCTGGTCTTATTTTTTAAAAAAATTGCCTCCAAAAGAGGCACCAGGTCTTATTTTTGGAGGATGTCTTACTCACCTCCAACAGCTCACCCAGCTGACCCACCTCTGCGGCCGAAGGAGCAGCTTCATTCTGCAGCTGAGAATGGAGCTCAGGTCTGCATTTGGCAGTCAAAGGTTTTTCCAGAAGGCCAAGAACCAAGCCAAGAACCAAGCTATGGATTCAATCCATAGCTCAATTCTCGGCTGCAGAGGCCTTGCAGAACCGAGCTATGGTTTCAATCCATAGCTCAGTTCACAGCTGTAATGGCCTTCCGGAAAGGCCTCTGACTGTGAAATGTAGACCTGGGGATACTGCAGAAGAAGTGGCCTGGCGAGGAGAAACCTGGCTGCCAGGTAAGTAGGTGCGGGGCACCTGGGGCAGCTCCACCCCCACCCTAGCTTGATTTTTAGATGTTTTGTTTCGCCCTAAAACTAGGGCTTATTTTCGGGGTAGGTCTTACTTTTGAGGAAACACAGTAGAACTGCCCATTTATCAAAAAGAACTATCAGATTAAATTTGTTCTACCTAATTCCACACTGAACTGTTTAATTATTAGGTCTCCTTCAATATAGTATTATGCTCTTCAGTGCTGATTCTGCAGCAGTTCTCCTTTTTTTTCTGCCATGAAAAGAACATCTTCCTGGACAATATAAGTGTGCTCATTGGAGGAAGAAAGCATGGATTTTCTTTCTAGGTGGCATTCTGCTGAACAACTGCAAGTGTTACACCCCAATCTTGCTAGAGACAGCCATTCAAACTTTTACAGTTGAAAAACAGGACCAGCTCAGCAGCGATCAGAACAAATGGCTGAATTCACTCCTTAATCTAACACTATTGCCCTGAGGTTCATTTGTTTCTTTCCTTTCCATATGATTCCACCACAGGCTTCTAAAAGGGACAAATTAGCAGCAGCAAAGCTGTACTCAGTGTTGAGGGTAATTGATGTTTAGGATCAATTTCTTAAAAAGACCAAGTACAGTATGGCAGGTCAAACAAAAGCTCAAGACATTTCTGTAACCTATCAATTTGACAGGTAGGAGAACAATTTGATCATTTCAGTAGATGGGAATTGTTCACCTTCAAACCTGTACTAACAAGGACATGGTTGTCTTCTAATGGTTCAGCATAATAACAGCAGAAGAAAAACAGTGGTATCCGAGGATATATGTTGAAAAGAGAATCCTGTGATTTTTAGATATTGCCAGACTGTAATGCCCAATAATCCAACTATGCCCTATTCTTGGTTTATGGAAAGACAGGGAAATCTTTTGGGGGGAGTTGAGGAAGAATTTTAAAGTTTTGAGGCCCCAGCAGAATAAATCAATAATGTTAAGGGGGTAATTCTTTTTATTTTCAGGTATTTCTGATCTTTTATTTGCATTTATCTAATACCTAATACACTTCCTCCTCCTATTTCCCCACAACAACAACACTGTGAGGTGAGCTGGGTTAGAGACAGTGACTGGCCAAAGTCACCCAGCCAGCTTTCATGGCTAGAACTCATAATGTCCTGGTTTATAGCCTGGTGCCTTAACCAGTAAACCAGTTGGCTCTCTACTTAGCCTGTCTAAACTATCTTCCAGTAGAAATAGTAAGAAATTACATCAGTTTGGGGTGATTTGCTGTGGAAAACTCAATGCTGTAATCTTGAGGAGCTCTGGGTAAGTGGGTGTGGTACAAACAAGGATGTGGTTTCCACATGGTCCATCTATGCATTGCCATTTCTAATCCATAGGAATCAAGGAAAACTGATTTTTCATGATTTGTTTCCTTCCATTGAATCATGTCCAGTTTTTGGAGACTGCAGTTTTCTTGGTAAGCTTTTTCTGTTTTAGGCTCCTGCAAAGGCTGGGGTCAGCCTAAGCTGTCTTTGTACATTTAATCATACAGCAACACAACTGAACGAGACAAGTTTGCAAAAACTTGTCTTTCTAACTGAACCTGCTTTTCCACTGACCCAACATATGTACAAATGAGCAGAAAAGTTTTAAGCCTGATCCTAATTACAGGGGGGTGGTGCTCATCTCCATTTCATAGCCAAGGGAGCCAGCATTGTCCAAATGTGTTTCTGTGATCATATGGCCAGCATGACATCAGGCTGCAGTCCAGGGGGTATGGTGAAACATGGGAAAATGTTACCTTCCCACCAAAGTGATACCTATTTATCTATTACTATTTCCATGCTTTCCAACTGCTAGATGGGCAGGAGCTGGGGCAAGCATGGGAACTCACCCCATCGCGTGGTGCTCGGGTCTTGAACCCAGGCTGTCAGGTTTCCAGCTAACAAACTCAGCTTCTTAACCACTGAGCCATCGCACACCCCAGATAAATTATTATACACTTGTAATTCTTATATAAGAATAGGAGATTTGTCTCATAATATTTGGTTTTTTATTTTCCAAAACATAGTTATAACAACTTAGGTATGTGAGGCTTCTCTTCCTTCCTTTCAGAAATTTCCCACTTTCCCTTTTTAAATATTTCCAACAAAGCAGGTTCAACACTCAAGTGATTTACAGTCACTTAACCTCACCCTGAGCACACAAATATTGAGACCTTTAAAGAAGAGCAGTTTCTCCTTTCCAAGATGTTCTTTCAAAAGCAAAACAATACCTCAGTAAATATGCACACCCAGCGTATTGGCACATGAGTAAGATCACTTCCCAGGCTTAGCAGAAAGGCTAAATCACCTCAGATTCCTAATTCACTATTTTAATAAAGAATTCAGTCAAGAGGAGTCTGAAACATTTGCCATTTCATATAAAACAAAGCACAGGTTCAGTACCAAAACTTAATAGGAAGCTTAATTTTCAAGGATGCTTACACATTAGTTTTCTGGGAAGCCTCAGCAGGATGAGGCCTTCACACCCTGCCAGCTTAGAAGACAAAGCAGGGTCACTCAACAGGGACTTCTTTGTGAAGGATATGAAAGTTACTTTGGGAGGGAAATTTAGACTGAGCAATCAGAGCTTTGAGTGACTTGATCAGATATCTCTCAAAATAATAGCATACAGTTGAATCATAAGAAATTTAGCCTGGAAAGTGTAATCAGAGAAGTTTTGGTCTGATTATGTACTGATATGTCCTTTGGTTAGGTCTAACAGTTGAGAGGAAGAGTTTAGAGCTGTCCTATCGATATAAATATTTTTATCTATATACCCAGAATCAACTAGCACAGATAGTAATCTTTGTCCTACAGATTGATAAATACTAAACAACTCATGCCCCAACATCATTTCAAAACTATTTCTTTACCTAAACAAAGAAGCTGAATGACATGGGTGGGCAAAAAAGCAGTGAGTCTGGGAGCAATTTCTGATTTCCTACCGGCTTCCCCATTGACTTTCCTTGTGGGACACTAGCAGGGAGCAATGGAAATCTTCCTTCCTTCTTTCTCACTTTCCATCCCTAGAATTCTTGTCAGTTTCCCCATTTACTTTGCTTATGGGAAGCTTGCAAGAGAATGCCAGTGGGAGAGACAGCAGGAAGTTGCAATTCGAAGACCAACAAGCAGGTAAGTGTCTGCTGACAGGTGGGGGAGGGAGCAAGGCAGCACAGTAGAGGAAAGGTACATAGGAGTGCGAAAAGGTGCTGCATGAGTTGGGAAGGGTACATGGATACACACAAGAAATGCTGTGTGGGTTGGGGAGGGCATACAAGGGTGCTGCAGTAAGGGAAGGCAAATGGGGTGGTAGAATGGACCAGGAAGGATGTGTGACAGTTCCTTCCTCCCTGTTGCTCTGTCCCTCCATTTACTTCCTGTCAACACATTCCATTCCACTTCCCTTCCCTTCCCTTCCTTTCCCAGCAGGCAAGTAAGTCACTGCTGCTGAGGGAAGGAGGGAGGGAGGGAGCAAGGGATTGTGAAAGTGGCTGGGAAACTGTTAACCGATTGTTTAAAATGAAGATCACGTGTCTGCAGCAGCAGCCTTGCAGCTGAAGCAGCCATAATTTTGGAAGCAGCCATTCCCGAAATTTCATTCCATTGGGAGAACTGGACCCTGGAATTTGAATGCATTAGCCCATTTAAGGTACCTTGCTTCAAAAATTGTTGCCCTAGGATGCACAGTTTCACTCAGTTATAGAAACAAGAGTTTTAGTGGTATATAAAAAGATGTATGTTTGTGTGTGCATGCATCCATATGCATGATTTACCTATATTAGTCTTGCACTTAAATAAAGCCCCAGCTGTGATTTTGTGATGTTGGGCCTGATAATCAGCTTTATATTTCCATGTATTTGAACATATCTTCTCTACTGTAGAAATAATAGCAAGAGCTCCCCCTGTTGAATTAATGTAATTCTTCTTTGCACTTATTTGATATAATCCAGAAAATATAGATCAAAAGATAATGCTAACAAGACTTTTCATTTTATCAAGGAAATCAATCAATCATTCAATCAATCAATCAATCAATTTTCAGCTTTGAAAATTCTGTAACATAACTTTTGAAACATTTGCTGGGTCTTATTTATGAATCATAGGTGAAATGTGACTTGGAAATTGAATAAATTAAAGATTGCATGTTAACAGGGAGGCAGAATTTAGATATGATGACTTGCATGCAAAAATGTGTACTTCAGGGAGAGAAAAAATACTGGATTCACACAAAATACCATTATTAAAGGATACTGTACTAGTACAGTATAGGATGTTTTATTATTGTTATTTTACTCCATTACCAATTGCTAAATGGACAGTTCATTCGTTCTTCAAATATTGTGAGAAATTGAATGATCAGATTGGATCATTTTTCAGTATTTAATGGCAATGTTATCTGACCTCTCCCTGGTTACATCTACCCAATCCCATTAGATCTGTCAGAAAAGGCACGTTAAGGGTCTGTCTATTAAAGAGCATCGTCTGACAGAACTTAGGACAACCTTTTCTGCTGCAGTGACCACCTTTTGTAACATCAATTCCTCCCTGAGGTACACTGGCCCTGATCCAGCTTTTTTTCTGAAAGGCTTTAAAAGCATGGATGTCAATGTGTCTGGGGATCCAACATTGCCAAGTGATAGATTGATTGATCCATGATTTTCACTTGTCTGCTTCTTTTGTTTCTCAGATTTAATTTTGGTTATTAATTGGGTATTTAATTTGGATTTTAAGGGAGCTTATTGTGTTTTATTGATTTTTGTATTGTGTTTATTGGTTGTTTTAAATTATATGAACTGCCCAGAGTGGCAAATGTGAGATGAACATTGAATAAATAAGCATTTGAAATGTGGATTTACAGGCGGCTGTTACGTATAAGCTGGGTTGACAAGATCAGAAATGAGGAGGTGATACGCCGCCTGGGAAAGCCAAGGGAAATCATCAAAACAATTAAAAAACAAAAATTAGAATATTTGGGACAAGTGATGCGACACCCAGAAAAATATGGCATACTCCATTTAATCCTCCAGGCAAAGATTGAAGGCAAACGAGGTCCAGGCAGAAGAAGAACATCATGGCTTCAAAATCTAAGAGATTGGTTTGGACAAAACTCAGCAGCACTTTTTTGTGCAGCTGCTGATAAAAACAGGATCGCCAACATGATTGCCAACGTCCGATAACAGATATGGCACAACAAGAAGAAGAAGATACATACATAAATGATGGAAAGCTCAACAATTTTGGGAAATGATTGGTAACTGAGTGAAACAGTGTTTAAAAGCTGGATTTTTCCATTAAATATTGCTAAATCTTACATTCCTACCAAATTCTTTTGCACAGGAATAGATAATATAAAATCATTAAAACCAATCTCCCATATTTTTCTTAGCCTTCTTCTTTCTAGAGATTCTTTTATGGCTTTTCCCAATGCTGGACTTTCTTCTGCCACACCTTTAGGGAAAATATCTGGGTATCTTTCTACAATTCCTCATCCTTTCTTCCTTTTTCACTTCTATTTGTATTGCTACAATATGCAGAAACAGAAAGAAAAAGAAGAAGGAGGAGGAATTCAAGGATGTACAAAAGAAAATGTATTTTTTAAAAAAGGAGAGAAACCTCCAAGCAGCAGCAACAGCCCTTTCCCAAAGTTGGATTGAGGGTTGAAAGCAATTCTCCTCAGTTCCTCAACCTTTCTTCAGAGTTTCAGCCTGCCTATAATACAGTACATGCAAATTCCAGGTTAGATAGTAAAGGAAGAATGAATTTTCTGGAACTCGTTGAACGAATCACTGCAGCTATTAAGTGAATCGTGCAGTTCTTAAAGCAAATCTGGCTTCTGCAATTGACTTTACTTCTGAGAAGCTGACTGGAAAGGTTGTGAACATGAACTGGATGGTCCAACCATTGTAAATACATGCTGAATAGCACCTGAATTTTGATCATGCTACCATGGAATGCTATGACCATCATATATGCAAGAACCAACTATAAGTCACTTTTTTCAGTGCTGTTGTAACTTTGAGCAGTTGCTAAAAGATTGGTTCTGAGGACTACATGTATCTAGTTACCCCAGGAATTAATCTAAGGCTAGCAGATCTCAACTGCAAACAGACACAGAAAAATCCAAGTTTACTGTGATCTAGTAATTAGATTAGATCCAGCTGTTTTGCAGGTCAAATGAGTAAACTTTGTCATTTCTCCTGATGCAGCAGCACGTATGAAGAACTTCTTGCTTGGTTAGAGTACAGTAACAACCACAATAAAATGGCATTCTTTCCTACTTTATGGAGAACAACCATTTGTTAGAAGACATCCTTTCAATAGCCCAGCCCACAACTAATTTGAGGATAAAGACACATGGTGGGAAAGGTCTTAGACCTAATGCCTAGATAGCAAAAAAACCCAAAAACAAATATACATCTCCTGGTTTTTGTCTTCTATGATACTAAACAATGTGTTATATTCAAGAATGCATCCCTGTATATAAGTTAATATTTGCATATTTTGACTGAGTGCTTAATTATCCAACCATTGCTTCCCTCACCTGCTTTTTAACATCTGTAAGATGAGTAGAGGTAGGTCCCCCATATTTGGACTGCAAAAATGCAGGCAACTATTAAATGGCTGCAAAAAGATACTGAAAACTCTAAATTACCCATGAGGGAGATTTTTAAATTTAACATTAACATTTCATTTCCTTTTAGTTATCCTACAGATTAAGTTCAGCTAGAGAGTATCGGCCCTCCCATATTTTTTTTCATGAGGTGGCAGTTCTTCACTTCATTCTATAATGTCATAAAAGGACAGACATCAAGAATGTATCAACTGCATACATTCAAGGTATATCTTCTGAAATGCATATGTCAGGCATACTGAGACATAGGGATTTTGTTTTGTTTTGTGTTGTGTTTTTTAAAGGACATAATTGTTGCACAGAGTTGCTGTTGTTAGGTCTAATCTAAAACTAAATTCCTAAAATTAATTTTAAACCTCTACTTCTTACTGTAAGAAACAATTTCCTTTGGATAAATCCTTTGTCCTGTCTCTCATCTCCTTCTACTCTACTAGTGTATTATTCCAAGTCCTTTCCCATCCATCTCATAACACAATGCTGACTTTTTTAATAGCAGCTGCAGAAGAGGAATGACACAATAGCTATTTAATCTAGCTGAACCAGGAATCTGTTTTTTCCTCAAGAACAAAAGGAGTTGTGATGAACATAAAATACACCTTTTTCCCCAATTCCTTTCCCTTCCCATCTCACTATCCTCCTCCCCCAATTTTATTTTATTATTCATATCCATATGCCTAATGGAACAATTCTTGAAAAAGTAATATTACCAAGCTAACATAAATCTAAGTTCACTTAAGAATGAAATGGCAATTCTTGCTGAGCCGCCTCTGTTCTTTTGATCAAGAAAGTAGTATTATTCTTATTAAGTAGCATTTAACAGATTGCTATATGTTTAAAATGTGTAGACATTATCTTAATAATTTAGATTTCAATATAAGATGGTATTTATTTGTTTATTATTTGTACGGCTGTCCCTCTGGGCGATGTACAGAATTTAGGATTAAAACAACAGGATAAATAACCGTAAAAACGTACAACACTTAATGGTAATCCACTCATACTTCACTAACTTCCTGACCCCAATGCCTAAGCAGACAGACAAATCTGAAGTCCTTTCTGAAAAGCCAGTTAAGAGCTAATCCATCTTTAGATGATAAGATGTCCCAAAGGGCAGGCAGGCACCACAGCTGAAAAAACATGCTTCCTGGTTGCTGCAAGAAGACTTTCTTTCATTGATGGCACCAAAGCATGCATCTCCTGACACATCTCACACAACAATAATACAATTAGAGAAAGGCAGTCCTTTAAGTATCTTGCACCTAAGCCAGGAAGGGCTTTATAGATAAACAAAGCCAGCACTATATATTGCTCGTGTAAGCCTATTGGGACTTGGGGCAATTTGTGCAGCAAAGATTTAACATGGCCAAATTAAAAAAAACTTTCATTGCCTGTGCCCCCACATTTTGAACCAACTGCAACTTACAGATGGTATTCAGTGTCAGACCCATTTAAAGCATACCGCAGTAGTCCATCCAACTGAGTGACTGATTGATTGATTCAGTGATTGATTGGTTGACTGTGTACTATGAAGTCATTTTTGACTCCTGGCAACCACAGATATTAGTTCTTCTCCGTGATCATCTATCCTTAACTTCTTCTTTCAAGTCTCCCAACTGTGCTCCCATTGCCATTGAAAATAATCAACCACCTTACTGCTGGTCTTCCTTTTCATCTCTTTTCTCCTCTCTTTCCCAGCATTTGCAGAAAGCTGGGTCTTCTCATAATGTGTCTAAAGCAGGATAATTTAAGCCTTGTCATTTGGGCCTTGAGTGAGAACTCTGGGTCACTTCATTCAATGATCCATCAATTTGTTTTCTTGGCTGTCCACAGCCTGTGTATGTTATTCTTTACCTGAATTGGGGACTGAACATCATTTGGTAGTAGGTCAAAAGCAGCAAAAAGTCTGAAGCCAGCCCAAAATTTATTGTGCCTTTCTGGTCATTAATCTTTTTTAGTGTTGTGTTCTCCAAATGGGTTGAGATTACAATTCCCAAACATAACGTGGCCTAAAATAGTTTTCTATTCTTATTTTATTTTTATTTTTAGCTGCATTTGGACCATAGACCATGCTATGCGAATGACTCATAAACTTGTGCATTTCCATTCTAGCATGTCTACAGTAGATTGGAAATATTAACTTCTCCTTTATTTTCATCCAAGCCAGGACACATTATGGTTATTTAAATAATGATCTACTCAAACAAAGCAGTAATCCAGGCAAAACAACTTTTTTTTATTTTTAACAACTCATTTATTCATTAAAAGCATTAAAACTCAGATCAGTTTTTGTATGAAGCGATTAGCCACAGTTATATTAAAATAAAAAGAATACTGCCTCTGAAGATTTGGATAGAGGGATATTCATGAATATATTAATGTATGATTTAGAGTTATATTCAGACCAGGCTATTATGTTAGGCAAGGATCACTTAACTAGTTGAGCCAAACAACCTTGTCTTATTTGATAAATCATGGGGTTATTGAAAGCTGTAACCCACAATTTATGGTTTATAAACTGCAGTCATTGGAATCACAAATGAACAAACTATTCAATGGCAAAATGCAATGTGAAAACTCAAGCAGGACATATATGTTAGCAAACAGAACACTATACAAACATTGCTCAAAGGGTATGTCTATATATCAGAAGTTCCATGAGGAATTTGCAAAATAATTTCAAATTGATGTCACAGCACAAAATTAAGGAATTTTGTGATATGAGTAGAGAGCACGATCAATAGATGTTATTTTCTTCCCTCTGTATATTGTTTCTTCCTAAGGATTACATTTATGACAGTCTCAACAATCCAACACTTAAGAGCCCCTCACTTCAAAATAAGCTCCATTGAACTCTTTGAGCCTCCTGATGAGAGATGTTTAAAGGAGCTGCACAGCATGTCATATGTTAAAGATCTCCCATTAAGTTTCCCTTTTTCTTTTCCATGAGTGTGACTTTGGCACTAGCAAAACATTACTTTATTCTTTGACAATGAGATAAAGGCTGACAAGCATTACCCACACTCCGGAATCACCTAGCTCATGTAGGAATGACAGCTTGCAATTACAATGCAGCAATTGTCAGAAGGAAATTGTAATGCAAAGAAATGCCTTCATGTAGCAATTACAGAGGCTCAAAAGGAAGCATAATTAACAGCCTTCTTAAAAGTTCAATTTAGTACATCAGATACGGTTGTTGTTTTACCAACCTGAACAGGAAACAGGCTAATAGACATCCCTCTCAATTGCCCTTTTGTGAGGGATGTAGTTCCTTTAATGATGAACACTTCCTCTGAAAGGTTAAAAAGTTCGCTGTGCAGATAAAATGCAGTGTTCATGCGGCAAAGTGAGCACTAAGGACTATGTATCTCCTCTAAAGTTTACTAATAAGGGAAACCTGTCTGTTCAAAAATGTTGCAACCTGATCCTTAGCTCAGAGAATAGCCCAACCAACTATAGAATCATATATGGAGAAAAAATAAAGTCCTCTTTGAGTGTTAAGCTCATCTCCCAATGACTTATGTAGATGCATCAATGTCATTTTCTGGCATGATATGGAATGCTTGGTTCCAGTTTTCTGTTTTTTTGTTTTTACTCATCTATTAATCTACCAACTGTGGGTTTCCCAGATGGTTCCTCATCAATATACTAAGCATGGTTAACCCTGTTTAACTTTCTAATTTGATTAAAGCCAGCTAGATTCTCAACTCATTCTGAAGAGTTATTTGTGAAAGATTGAGGTCTACATTCCTATGGTTTATTATGGAAAAAAATATAAATACAATCTAATATCTATTACTTTCAATTTTCAACCTAGAGCTGCTTCTGCTTTTAATAAAGGGAACATATGCTAAAATATAAAGTGTACTTTACACATTATGTTTTAACATACTAATGATATGCTACATTAAGTATACTTTGTAGCATGCTAAAAGCAAATCACATTATGTGTTAGTATGGTTTCAAAGAAGGCTATTACTTTAAACTATAATGAGTTGTGTTTTGGCTTGGCATTTTGTGTGAACACATTCTTTCTCAGAAGTTAACTATGTTTTATGAACTAGTGTGTTATGTGACCATAGCTAGAATAATGTATCTCAAATAAATACATCTATGCATATATATTATATATGTATGCATGTACACTTCCAAAATTATTACAGACCCTTTGTTTCAAGATGGATACAGAGATGACTTCCACAACTTTCAAATGAGCTCTATCAAAATAGAGACAGCTTGTTGTTCTGATGAAGCATTTCATAAATTAATTAAATGGAAATTTTGGTCAACTGAAGTTTGAACAATGAAGACCAATCAGGCGAGAGTCTTAATAGCTTCAAAGAGATTGTGCATATATTACTATTGTAATTATGGAAATTGAATCTACAACAACATGAATAAACAACTGCCAACATAATATAATTTCCTAATTTCTTTTTCCTTGTTCCTCCATCTCAAAGATTAGCTTTGGAGAGTGAGATAATGGTGCAATGAGTTGGTTTTTTGCACATTTTGGATCCAACCCTAGATCTGTTGTGATATTATAGAATGTAAATCCATTTTGTCACTTATAGTGGCAAAAGGCTGTTTGAGCAATTTATTGGAAGGAAAGAAGGAAGGAAAAAAGGAAGGAAGGAAGGAAGGAAGGAAGGAAAGAAGGAGACAAATGCAGCCATCTCTGACTCTAGATTTTCCAGAGATGTCAAGCCTTAACAATTAATTATATTGTCATGCTCAAGAAGGTCAAATATTAAATCCTACCACAGTTAGCAAAGTAATTCTTTATTACTTTTTTATTTTCAAAGAAACCATTATTTTTGGTATGACTCACTGAGATGTTTCAAGCTGCTTGGACCTTAATTCAAATGTCTGGGTAATCCTTATTCTCTCTTTCTCTCACTCTCATACACACACACACCACTCCTCCTCCTCATCTTTGGTTGCTTCACCATGAGTCTGGTTGCCACACTCACATTTTAAAATATAATTAATGCATCACCACCCAAAATGTATGCAGAGTTTAGACAGCACACAGAAAATACAGGTTTGCCAAATGAGTAATTAAAGCAATGTCTCTGTGTTATCTTATAGTGGTGGGAACTATATACTGCTTGTGCATGCATTACTATTGATAATGTGTGAAATAACTTCTTAAAATATGTCTAAAGCAGACATGTCAAACTCACAATGTCACCATTGCCGGCAATGGGGTGGGCGCGGCTCTGGTATGATAAAACCGGCCCACGGGCCAGCAGTTTAACACCCCTGGTCTAAAAGCAAGAGCATGACAAGTAGATGTATAAACTTATAGGGATTCAGAAGGATCTCATTCCAAGAACTGACCCAATCCACATTTTGTGAATTAATCCTTTGAGTGTTTTACCTCTTCACATTCAGTAATGCTGTTCTTAACTCAAAAACTGTATCAGAATGCATACATTAATTGCATATTTCAGGGTAAAATATTTTAAACTGCATGTAGGATGGCAAAATCAATTCAGAATTATGTATTTTAGTATTCAGTGTACCACTAGCCCAAGATACATTATAAAACAATCTTAAGATTTTCTGTCCATTTGAAAAAAAGATGGGATCATATTGAAGTTGTACAATTGACAAACAATGATACGATTACTTTCTGAAAACCAGTGCATACTTCACCCGATGCCTCCAACAAGTTGGACTACAGCTTCCATCACTAAACTCAAAACAGTCTGGGCACGCTGCCCAGGGAACCTATGAGTTACCATTGCCAAGACTGATAGGCTCAAGACAGTATCATTAATAAAGGAATTTAGCATTACCCTTATCTGAAACACTGACTTTCTGAATTCTTTTAAGTTTAATACTCTAATATTCTGTCAACACAGAACTTTTATTGCCAAGCACTTCATTTTTATCTTGACACTGTTGCTTCAAGCTTTCTGGTATTTTCATTAAAATGGGATTTAGATGACTATATAAACCCTTTTTTTATGAACATCACTAGCTGTGTATAAAATCAAATATGGCCTTAACCAGAGTACCATCCTACTTACGATCAAATAATTTTCCAGGGAGTAAGGTTGGGAAGGGACAGGAGAGGGCTTTCTAAAAATAGCTGTAACATTCTAGTATATTTCCCAGTAGACAACTTAATGTAATCCAACCAGAATCAATTTGTCTGAAAATCCCTTAAAAGTTGGAGAGTAGCATTTGAATCAGACCCTTTATACCCCCAAAAAAGCTATATAGAACAGCTTTAATATGTAAAACTATCACATTTTTTTTTCTTCCTGGGCTTTGCTAGTCCACTCCTTTACAGAGGAAGCCCACTAATACCACTGAGCTTAGCTATGTCCAGTGCATTTTTTCTTTAAAAAAAAAAAAGGTGCTGAAACTCACACGTGTCATACAACCCGCCTTGCCTACCCTACAAGGTTCCATCCAAAAAAGGTGCCGGAACTCTGTTCTGGGCGTTCTATGAGAAAAAAAGCCCTGGCTATGTCATTACCAACTACATTGTCAGCTTTTTTAATTTATATAATAGCAGATATGGGGAAGTTCAGTTTTTATCTGAAGCACATATTTCAATCTTAAATATTTCGTATCTCGTACATTAATAAAGATGGGGACTTTAAAAAGATAAGTTGAGATTGGCCCCCTGGACAAAGGCAGCATGATAGTGATAATTGTATCAAGGAGCACTATGGTACTTCAATTTTATTGCTCTGATAATAACAAATTTGGCTTATTCTCAATTTGAACCATTAAATAACCATGATTTGGACATTTCTTATCCATAAGCAATACCAGTGGCAACTAAGAATATTCTGATTCTAAAAACTGTTCTGATTTTTTTTTTCTCCCTGAATTCTCTGCAGCTTCAGATTATCCTCTGGAATGTGAGAATACTGAACTAAAAAGGAAGCCAGGGGCTTTACTCTAAGAAACTAAGCTTCTTACATGCAGTGCAACATCTTTATATATGCCATTGCTCTGGAGCTCAAAAATACACTTTGTCCAATTTGTTCTACACTTCTCAGTGTTCAACCTTCTAGAATGAGTATCTTGCAAAGGAAGAGCAATTACTTTTTTAACACATAGCCTCTTCCAACTGGGAGCTTTGTTTCTTCTAACTATAAAAGCTGCAAGAAATTAAAATTACTGACAGATTCCAGGTAATGTACTATTCTACATCTGATATAGAAAACTATGGCAGCAAAACCACAATCATTTTTTTCAAAACAGAACAATCTGGAAAATAGTTGCATTAAGTATCTGCAATGGCCTGAATTCATCATGAATGCAGGCATTCCGTCTGGCAATTCCATCATCACCATCGTCATCAAATTTATAACTTCCCCCTCCAATCGGGCTTCTCCAAGAGCAGATTTCCTTCAATGCCAATTGGAAACCAGGGTACAGCAGAAACTTCCCACTCATGGAATGAATGGGTATCCATTCTTGCCCATTCCCATTTCACTTTAGCTCTATCCCATCATCTCTCCATAATATTAGGAGAAACTTGACAGTTGCTTTCTTGGTTATACATTTTAAGCACCAGCTTTACCATTCAGCTGGTTGAGATAACTGTCTGACACAGGAGATCTGGGGCATCATGAAAAAAATAGCATTTTTGCCATGTGATTTGTTATACTATAGTAATATTTTTATTACCAAGAATGAAAATAAAACCTTGTTGGGTTTTTTGCCTCATGAACCTTTACTGCATCTTCTCAGGGATATTTTAGGTGGCCACAACACTGGAAACTTTAAAAAGATAAACATCAGAAGTTTTCTTCCAGTTTGAGCAGAACTCCATATTCCGTTGAGTATGACAACCATGTCTTTTCTTACTTTTTTGTCCAGGGTTCTGTTATCTTGCTTTTCTTTCATCAGCTATTAAGCCTGACACCAGAACACAACAGATAGTACAGAAGTTGTACATTGTTTTCTAGGTATGTGACAAGAGACTTCCTTGGGAAAAAAAAATCATTCTGAAAGCTGGCTCTTTGCTTCACAGCATGCTAAATTCCCATTTAATTCATTTGTTAATTAAAATAAAGTGTGTGTATGTGAGAGAGTATGTTTATTTAGCAAACTAGGACAAGCAGCCGGGAGAGCACCAAAGAAAGTGACAGCAGGCATTTTGATGTCTGCAGGCACCATGTTGCCTAATCCTATTATGTAGAAAACTGAAAGTGTCACTTTTTTGTAGCCAGTTCTTGTGGGCAGTTCTTTTGAACGAAGAACGGTATAATATGAACTTTATACAGAGCATGAGTTTTGAGGAATAAAATGGTCTTTGCAGTGTTATTTGTTTGAAATCTGTGGCTTTGTATCAGGAGCATGTTTGATCCCAAAAATGTGAGTTGCCTCTTTGCAGTTTGTGAATGCTTTTTTCATTTTTAATTTTCCTGCTTGGGAAATTGGAAAGGCTCCCCTGATGCAGCTTTTGCCCAACAATACACAAAAGAATTTTCTTCTTATGCCCTGTCAGCCATTTTCAGGCCATATGCTAAAATAGGTACATACAATCTTTAACAGACTTTACTTAACATTTGAATCTCACCCTGGCACAAGCGGGGCCAGGAAGAAATAAAAACTGAATTTCATTTCAAGTATACATTTAACCATAATTTTCATTTTAATTGTAAAAAATAAATGTTTCCTCTCTATGTATTTAATAAGTTACGTATTTATTTGCACCAACATTATTACTGAGACCAGTTGTTATTACTGAGGTGAAGGCTGAAAGTAGCTGTGTTGCAGTTTCTGAGGACCTAGAAGAAGTGGACCTCTTTCAGTCAGGGCTCAGGCAGCATTGATTGCATTCTTGGATGACCTCTGGCAAGCACAGGATGTCATTACTCTTTTTGATCTCTCAGCAGCCTTGGATGCCCTCATTCATGGTATCTTTCTGAAACAGCTTGGAGGGATGGAGGCAGTGGTGGAATGAGGTTGTGCTGGTTCTCCTACCTTTTGTGATGTTTCCAATTGGTAGTGTTGGAGAGAAAGGTCCAGCCCGTGCTGCCACCTTGTGGGATGCCACAGGTTTGGTACTTTCTCCACTCCACATGAAGCCACTGGGTGAGGTCATCCAACAGTGTGAGGTATCATTAGCATGCTGATGATACTCATCTTCCTATCTCCACCCCAGGCCTGAGTGACAGTGTGGAAGTTCTGTCTCAGTCACTGGAAGCTGTGAGAGTATCTGGTTGAGGCACAACAGGCTTTGGTTCATCCCAAGCAAGACCAAGTGTCTCTTGGTTTTTAGATTTGGCTTTTGGTTTTCAAACTTCCCATCTTCGGTTCTGGAAGGGGTGTCACTGCCCCTGACAGACCCAGTGAAGTGGGGGTCTGGGAGTCTAGCTGGATCTGCAGCTCCTGACTGAGGATTATGGGGGCCTTTGTACAACTTTGGGTTTCTCCCTTTCCTGAACTAAGGGGCCCTGTTCTCAGTTTTTCATGACATTTAGACTAGACTATTGCATTGCACTGTACATGGGGTGCCTTTGAAGAGCGTTCAGAAGCTCCAGCTGGTGCAGAATGCACAGGGGGTTAATTATGCTGGTTATTCAACACATATGATGCCACTAGTCTGAAAGCTGCATTTGGCTCCCAGTGTGTTTCCAGCTGCAAGTCAAGATGCTGGTAGTCACCTTTAAAGCCATTCATGGCTTGAGATCGGGCTATTTGTGGAAACTTCTACTCTACCTGTGTTATCCAGTTCAACAGGAGGGGCATGCTCTAGCTGCTGTTGGTTAGGAGTATCAGATGGCAAAGCTGAGGAGATACTTTTCTGCCAGGATGCACACCCTTTGGAACTTCATTGCCTCTGAGATTATATTACCCCTGACCCTGCTACAACTATTAACAATGTACATAATCAGTGCTGTTTCGGTTCCATGACTAGATCTGAATCCCAACTGAAAGGATTCAGATAATCTTCTGCTTCCAGAGTAAATACTGGACAAAAAAAATCCAATGCAGTTAGTGCCAGTGATGGTTTCTTGAGGAGTGGGTAAGCCAACACCAATTTATGAGACAGCAACACCAAAGAAAACTTGCAGCTGGCAATAGATAGTTCAACTGCAAAATGCTTTACTAGCTGTGGTCAGAAAAATGCTCACTTAAATAAGGAGTCAAAATGTCCGGAGATGGAAAGAACAAAAGACTTTTTATTGGGATACACAGCTACAGTGATCACTGGCTAAATGAAGGCAAAAGAGCTCTGAACTAAACAAAGTTACAGATTACATACCTCAAGAAATGTTAGATACGAGTGATAATGAAACCAAAATAAACCATAGTGTGACTTTTACAACCAGAATGTAATATCTCATAATACTATGGGATGACTTTCCCATATGGCTATCCCAATAATTCTACATTTTTTTCTACTAATCAGGTTCGAATATGTCCTAATTACAGGTATATGCCCCCCACCTTCACATCAAAGAAAGACAACCATCTAGTTTCTCTTATCTGTCTCTTCTGTCTCCAGGAAACAGTTGGCTTTAGTTTGTCTGCTCCTTTATATTTCTATGCTTGTCCTCATGCTTATGTCATATACAAGCTATCATACATGCCAGCCCTCCAGAACTCCATTGTAATAATGGAATCTGAAGGAGAACTGGAGTGGTCCATACAGGATCAGACTATCAGTAGCTACAAATATAGCTTTTTCTTTCCCCAAACACAACTTCCCATAATACTGAATGCTGGGTATCTGTGGAAGAACTTTTGCACTTTAGCCAAAGTTCATGAGATTTCAAAGCATCGGTTGGCCATTGGGTAATGATAGAATAGATGGCTTAATCCAGTTGGTTTCTTATGGCCTTGGATCCACCCCACGCAAATACTAGGCAACTGCTTTCTGCATCATTTCCAGCTTTTGGACCATCTTCAAGTGTACAACTGGATAGAGAGCATTGCAAAGAATCCCATTTTGAGTTTATTGGAGCAAGCCACCTCAGTACAGATTAGGTTGTAATTGTTCAATCTAACCATTAAAACTAGGCATAGGTTGTCTTTGCTCTAAAATCACCACTATCTCAAGAGGCAGAATTAATTCTTTTCACTGGAAATAACCAACACAGTCTTTGCGGTACATTTACTCAATAGAGTAGCTGAAGTTTCATTCACTTTCTTTATTTCTTCTTTATTGCTGCAATTCTACAAAAGTGAAGAAATGAAGGGGAAAAAAGAAAAAAATACTGTAAGAGGCAAAACAAGATACTCAAAACAAAGCAAATTCAGAAAGGGTAAAGGAAAAGAAAAAATGGGGGAAACCAACAAATGACATTACACTAGAGATATAAGAAGAAGTGTTTTTAAACTACGAATTAAATCTTGTCCACAAAGAAACACTCTGATGATTTTTTTCAGTTACATCAAACAAGAGCCATTATAAAGGCCTAAAGAACATATTTCTTTGCTGGTTTCTTTCCAATAATGTACATTAGTGTGTTTTCTCTCTCTCTCTCTCTCTCTCTCTCTCTCTCTCTCTCTCTCTCTCTCTCTCTCTCTCTCCCTCTCTCTCTCTCTCTCTCTCTCTCTCTCTCTCTCTCTCACACACACACACACACACACACACACACACACACGGATACATATATGCATATATATGATTCACTCAGAGACAAAGGAATGCTGATTCATACAGGAAAAGATAGTAAATGTGTTGGGAAATACAGTAAGGATAACACATAGAAAAGAAACAAACACTATTTGTCAGCCTTAACAGATAGAAAGCATGACCAGATAATTCTACTTTATTATAAAATTACATTGCAAGTCTGAAAGTACAATTCTCTTAGTGTCTCTTTTACAGCCTAAGGAGGGTCCCTTCTGAGCCTCTTGCCCGACCCACTATCTCTGGGGTGTCAAACTGCTGGCCCGCGGGCTGGATGCATCACGCAGCAGCCACGCCCACCTCAGCTCCGGCAAGGGGAAAAAAGTCACAATACATTGTGACATGTCACATGACGCGGAGAGTTTGACACCTCTGCACTATCCAGATGTGAACTATGTGGATCTCTTATCTGATTGTTCCCTAGGAAGCATCTCCTAGGCCAGGGGTAGGCAACCTTGGCTCTTTTATGACTCGTGGACTTCAACTCCCAGAATTCCTGAGCCAGCATGGCTCAGCTTAGAAACTCTCACTTTCCCCTCAGTGTGGCGGGCTCAAGAATTCTGGGAGTTGAAGTCCACGAGTCATAAAAGAGCCAAGGTTGCCTACCCCTGCCCTAGGTCATTCCCTCAAGGTCTTTCCCACGTACCATTATATTATTAAATTGTCTAGTTCAGCTCTAGAGAAGCCATTATGTTCTCCCCCACCAACTTTGATTCTACCTTATTAATGTGTACAATTGTAATGCAATAAATTAAGTGCCAGTCTGATTAAGTGTATACTGTAGTGTAATCCATACACAAGAGTAGCATATGAACCCCCTTAATCTCATCCTTCTGCTTCTGGTAATGTAACAAGCTAATTTGTGATTCAGTGAAATTATGTGCTAATCTCCAGTTCTAAACAAACTCCTGGAAATTCTCCCAGAACTGCAAATTATTTGAAAAACAAGCACAGATTTGTCACAGAGGAAAAAGTTCAGATATTAAGTAAGTTCCATGTGTTGGATGTAATTTTCCCCAAATAACCTTTCTTTAAACCTGGCTTTCTTAAATTTCTAAAACATAACTTTCTTAAATCTTATACATTTGTTTCTTGAAGCACTCTACATAAGGTCTCTAAATTTACTTTTTTAAATAATATTTTGAGATGGACACAAATCAAATTGGTAATAATGAAACCATTGTATACCGGATTCTGTTTCGACAAACACACCATTTCCCTTTAAACCAGTGGTTCTCAACCTTTTTAATGCCGTGACTCCCAACCAGTCGTAAGTCGAGGACTACCCAACCGGTTGTAAGTCAAGAACTATCCAACCAGTCGTAAGTTGAGGACTTTCGCTGCCCAGGAGTGCCATGCATGTGTGGTGCCGCCCCCTGCACCAGCCGAGGCGTAGCTGGCAAGCGGATGAGACGGCACAGGCCGACCACCGGCTGGGCCACCAGCTGGCCCAGCCCAAGGGAGGTAAGGCACCCGCCAGGCCCCACGCACACCAGCAACCCTCCCTCCACCCGCCAGCCTCCCACCTCCCACCCCTGGCCATCTTTTACTTACATATTTAGTAGTTGTTCAGCAGGGAGGGGTGGAAACTTCCAGACAGCTCACCTTCGCTGCAGACAACTTGCAGCACCGTTTACAGACTGGGGCTTTTGGCAGGCTCAGCAGGGCAGAGACAGCCTGGACAATTCCTATTGGCTTTTGAAAGCCAATAGAAATAGACTCTATTCAAGCTAAGGAAAAGGGAGAAAAAATGGCGGACTGCGTTGTTTGGCGACCCTCATGAAATGGTCGTTCGACCCCAAATGGCGTCCCGACCCACAGGTTGAGAACCGTTGCTTTAAACCAAATCCCCCTTCTTTATGCCTATGGCACATCAGGCCATTTCACTGACAGAAAGAATTTTCTACCCAGCAATGTGTAATAGGAAAAGCATCAGTATAAATGCTCAAGAGTAAGACTGGAAATACTTGTTTGGATTCCAATTTTTTCTTTAAATCCTTCCTGAAGAATATTTGTAGCCTTGCCTCCACTTTTCATATAATTAGATAAAAAAAGAGAAAGAGAGAGATAATGAGATCCTCAGAAATAAAGGATCTCTTCTTTTCTTTCCTCCCTCTTCTTCTTTTTTCTCCTCCTCCCCCCCCCCTTTTTTTTTTTTTTTTTTTTTTGTCAAGGAGACCAGTTTGCTTGGCAATCAAATCCTAGCCCAGGGCAATGTAGCACTATGTTCATTGTTCTCACCTTGTAATAGATTAGGATGAGACATAATGCATTCTTTCCACCAAAGCTGGGGCCTTCTCACATTCTTGAATCATTGAAATTGGTGGCTCAGAAGTTTCTTTAAAAAAGAAAGAGCTGGTCTAAGACATATTTTTTAAAAACCGTGACAGCCAACCAAGGTTATGTGCTTCTGCTATTAAGTTTTGATGCATTTTATTTACTCGTAAGCATGGCCTTGTTGGATAAATTGTTAACAATATTTCCATAGTTTTGAACATAAATATTTGCTTGATGTAGCATTCACTGGAACCGGAGATTAGAATGCCAAAAGGCCACGTAAGGTGTGATGTAAAAATGCAATGTTTTTATGCTATAGAAGTCAATGGAAGAATCCCCTCAAATACAAAATAAGTATCTCTAATACCAGTAGGAAATAAAATAAATTTCCAGACCAGAGTATTTTATTCTTTCCACATAAGGAAGATTGACTTCTGCATGTGGCAGTGGAGATCAGAAATAGGCCTATTAACCAGACAACTGAATTTGGTCAGCTGAAATTCAGAAAATGGGTTTAGAGTAAAACTTGGTCAGTTTGTAATTTCACAACTGGAGGGACTTAAATGAAAAATTACCACTGACCTTTGGATCTCTCTAAATCTACTCGTCCATATATAAATAAATGAAGCCATGTAGTGTTATTCTTCTGAATTTGGTGCCAAACAATATATGTAAAATTGGGTCTAGCATACCAACTGTAATTTGTTAGATTACTCCAGAGGATTCCCCAATGGTTAGGAAAATGATTGGGATCACCCAGGTTTACAATTTTTTTTCTTACTAGGACAAAATCCTTATTTCCATGTGCTCTGATAGCTAGAATCAAAAGAATCTCTGTTCTGATGTGCCAGTCAAAACAGGCTTAAGAAATGTGACTATCTGAAATAGAATAGAAAGGGGCATTCACCATGTCAAAAATATTTAATATCTTTCCTTAATCATATTATTGTGGCATCCAAAGCATAAAACACTGCAAGACATCATATATTTTTAAGCAATGGTTCTTAACCTTTTTAATGCCGCAACCCCCAACCGGTCGTAAATCGAGGACTACTCAACCGGTCATAAGTCGAGGACTACTCAACTGGTGCAGCACCGTTTGCAGAATGGGACTTTTGGTGGGCTCGGTAGGGCAGAGACAGCCTGGACAATTCCTATTGGCTTTTGAAAGCCAATAGAATTAGACTCTATTCAAGAGAGTCTATTCTATTGGCTTTCAAAAGCCAATAGAATAAAAGGAAGTAGCACAGCTAAGGAAAAGGGGGAAAAAAATGGCGGACTGCGTTGTTTGGCGACCCCTGTGAAATGGTCGTTCGACCCCAAATGGGGTCCCGACCCACAGGTTGAGAACCACTGTTTTAAAGGGAGGAGGAGGAGGAGCAGGAGGAGGAGGAGGAGGAGAGAACAGCTTTCTGAATCACAAGGGGGGATCCTATATGATACGGTAGGTAGCCAATAATTGCAGATAATAATGAAGGAGGAAGAGGTTCCTGAACTATTAAAGGAGGAGAAAGGATATTTCTCAGTCCTGGTAAAGCGGACAGCATGAATAGAAAAATGTTTTTATCTGGTATAAAATGGGGAAGTGTGAAATGCTGACAGGCTTTAAATATTTTGCTATTCTACTTACAATAATAAAGCATCTTCCTGGAATCCTTGCTATTTCCTTAGCGCTCAGAAACCATTATTTCATAAATAACTAACCTAGAAGAGCCATCAAGCAATCCTTCATTGGCAGAACTCTTGCTTTGTGTAGAGCAGTGGTTCTCAACCTGTGGGTCGGGACCCCATTTGAGGTCGAACAACCATTTCACGGGGGTCGCCAAACAACGCAGTCCGCCATTTTTTCCCCCCTTTTCCTTAGCTGGGCTACTCCCTTTTATTCTATTGGCTTTTGAAAGCCAATAGAATAGACTGTCTTGAATGGAGTCTAATTCTATTGGCTTTCAAAAGCCAATAGGAATTGTCCAGGCTGTCTCTGCCTGCTGAGCCCACCAAAAGTCCCATTCTGCAAACGGTGCTGCACCAGTTGAGTAGTCCTCGACTTACGACCGGTTGAGTAGTCCTCGACTTACGACCAGTTGAGTAGTCCTCGACTTACGACCGGTTGGGGGTCACGGCATTAAAAAGGTTGAGAACCACTGGTGTAGAGAAAGTCCCAAGTTGAATCTCTGGCATCTCCAGATAAGGCTGGAGAAATCCTGCAGAACCATTTCCAGTCAACTTTGCTAAGACTGGTTTAGGTGTACTCTAGATCTTGCTCCCAGATTCCTAACTTAAGCTTGTGCTCAAATGATTTTAAGTACCATTTGTTAATGTAGGGATTAGTCTGCTTTGCACGTGTTTCTGTCCTCCAACCACATGTGTTTCTATTTTGTATGTAATGAAAACAAACTAGGGAAACACACTTCCTCATGCAAGTGATGTCCCTTTCTGCCAGTCTGATCTTTCACTGCAATCCTCATTTATTGTCTCTCAATGAAGAATGCAACTGGATGAGAGCCAGAATTAATGCCTGACATAATTAATAATACTGTATTGTAGTATTTATTTACAACAAGCTCAACCACATTCATCTTTCAGAATTATTTTTCCAGATGATCTAAATAAATATTGTTTGCACTGTTGACATTTGAAAGAAACAAATCAAATGAGAGCCACTTAATTAGATTTAAATACCACAAATCAAGAATGGACATATTATTAATAGATATATTGTAGTCCAGTTTTAGATGAGTGAAAGGTATGAGCAACATGGCCTGAGGAAAAATTAGACAATGAGTGGGTTAGTGTAACTCATTTTTAACAGTTTAAGAATAGCAAAACAGAATAACAGAGTTGGAAGGGACCTTGGAGGTCTTCTAGTCTGGCTTCCTGCTCAACCAATGGACCCTATACCATTTCAGATAAATGGTTGTCCAATCTCTTCTTTAAAACCTCTAGTTTTAGAGCACCCACAATTTCTGGAGGCAAATTGTTCCACAGATTAATTGTTCTGTCAGGAAATGTCTGCTTAGTTCCATATTGGTTCTCTCCTTGATTAGTGTCCATCCATTGCTTTTTGTTCTACCTTCAGGTGCTTTAGAGAATAAGTTGTGACAGACCCTCAAACCTTCTTTGTGACAAACCCTCAAACCTTCTTTGTGACAGACCCTCAAACATTGGGAAACTGCTATTGTATCACCCCTAGTCTTTGTTTTCATTAGATTAGACATATCCAATTCCTGCAACCATTTTTCATATGTTTTAGCCTCCATTTCCCTAATCATCTTTGTTGCTGTTCACTGCATTCTTTCTAGTGTCTTAACTCTGGAAACAGTTTCATTATTAATATAATATTTACATCTAGATATATATCAGAAGTTAAAAATACATTAAATTGGGATACCAAAATTGGCCTAATACAATAAAGCTGTCAGAAATCAGCTTTATTAGATAATCCTTATAGGTGTATAAATTCTGTATCTATTTGATCAGCTACATCTGGCACCCCCAGCTACTTCTTAATTTTTATTTTCCTGTTTGAGAACAAGGGTGTAGAGGCAAGGATAAAGGGCAGCCAGTGAATTGGCTTCTGAAAACTTTTCAGGAAATTGAACAAAAACACAGAAGTTGCATTTGAACAAAGTGTCCCAGTGATGTCTACTCATTTAAAGGGTTTACACAAATTAGTAGAAAAAATGTCTATATTTCTTTGTCTTTGAGTGACCTCCTCAAGTATTGCAGTTTTCAAATTACTGACAACATGATCGTCACCAGCTCTACTTCTTTATCATCAAACTGCTTGACTGATATTTTTATTTGATTGTTGTATGTGTCCACGACACTTTATCTTTTCTCCCAAGTTCTCCTCTTCTCATTCCACACATCCAATGACAATGCTTTCATCAAACCTATTCAGCAGACACAAAGCCCTGGTTTTATCACGAATGCCTCTCTTTCGTTTGTTCCCCACTGCCCACTCAAATTGTGTCATTTCTCCCTTTAAATAACAACAGTGCTCCTTTTTGTCTGATCTTTCGGCAAAATCTTCCCTTGTGCTCCAGCACTCTGCACTTGAATACAACAATCTCTTTCACTTGTTCTTTGTTGTTCCAGTGCAAAACCATCATCTCTGTCTAAAATTCTCATTAATCTGATCATTTGGTACCATTTGTTAAAGAAGCTCAGACTTAGTAGAGGCTTTCATATATCTTGGTATTTTTTGTTGTTGTTGTTGTTGTTGTTGTTGTTGTTTGCTTGACATTACTCAGAAAACCTCGGTTCAGAGTTTCCATTTTCTTTTATATGTTGAAAAATAGCCTAGCTGATGGAACATAAAGAAAGAAAGGTGGTTCTTGTTATCTGTATACCTCTATGAATGATAAAGTTAAAGAAGGAAGTTATTCCTGTGTAAATTTAATTAATAAGGATGCTGTCAAAAAGGAGCAGCAGAATGTTGTGCTATTTAATTAATGGCCACAACCATATTGGGTAAACACATAAGGCCATGGTAGAAAAATACCCAAGATAACAAAATGGATCACACTTCTATTAAGTTGCAAAGTCATAATATATTAATATTTTTGTTTTTAAGAATCTGCCTTTGGTAGAGGAAGGGTAGAAGGAGGATGATAGTTAATTAAGTTAATTAAGAGTGTTGACAATAAAAGGAAAAAAGAAGCTTTAGAAAAATTATGCATTATAAAAATAATATATAGGTAGCCCTCAATTTATAATCACAACTGGGACCATAATTTATGTTGCTTAGCAAAGTGGTTGTTATATGAATTGTGCCTGATTTTACAACCTTTTCTGTCATGATTGTTAAGCGAATCACTGTAGTTTTGAAGTGAATCACATAGTCATTAAATGGATCTGGCTTCCACCATTGACTTTGCTTGTCAGAAGTCTGCTGGGAAGATTGCAATTGGTGATCACATGACTCTGGGGTGCTGCAGCCATCTTAAATACATTCTGGTTGCCAAGCACCCAAATTTTGATCCTAGGACCATGAGAATGCTGCAACAATTGTAAGTGTGAGAACCTGAGTTGTGTGTCACTTTTTCAGTGCCACTGTATCTTTGAACAATTACTAAATCATAAGTCATAAGTTGAGAATTATCCATATAACAATTTTTCAGAAAGTTATTCTTGAAAAATATTATTCTTTAAAAGTTTTAACCAAATTATATGCTGACCTGAAATTTTGTTCTTATGGCTGTGTGGAAAAACTAGGAAAGATACCCACCAATGTGAACTTGTTAAATACAGCTTGCATTTTGGTGCAAAATATTAGAAGAAGGGGTTATCTGTTATAGCAGACTAGCCTTGAAATATTTGGCAAACCTTAGTGATGAGAAAAATTATTCCTTGCAAAGGATTTAGGCAGAAGAGAAGTTTACAGAAAGCTGGAGATTATTTTTGATGTGCTGCAACAAAATTAAACCATATGACAGTGTTTGCCAAGAAATAAAAATTCTGTGATAAGAGTTTTCAGCTACAACTTTTCAGAAAATGTTCTTTCATGAGCATATTTCTTAAATGGTGTGCTGAGTCTATGAAAATTCTCTGGTCAAATTGAGCCTCATAGAACAATAAGGGTGTTAATGCACTCAGGGAAATTCTAAGTCACCATCAAAGAAAGAAAGAAAGAAAGAAAGAAAGAAAGAAAGAAAGAAAGAAAGAAAGAAAGAAAGAAAGAAAGAAAGAAAGAAAGAAAGAAAGAAAGAAAGAAAGAATAGTATACTCTGTAATGCATACAGAGAGAGAGATGGTTGCTGAGTATGTCATCAAAGAGCACAAGAAATAGTTAAAAGATTAAATTTTTATGAAAATTTTAAAAAATATTTTCTGAAAGTGTTGAAGAAGGCTAAATAAAGATGAATGAAATTAAAATTGAGAATGATGATTTACAGTTTTTTAAATTTTTTTGTAGTGAAATATAACAAAAAATGTATCAGTCATTGTACAAAAAAGTATAAACTTTTCAGTGAATATAAAACTGGAGGAAGAAGCTAGGAAAAGAGAAAAATAGAATTCATGTAAGTATAATTCAATATTTAAACTTAGCATTTAAACCATATCATATAGCAACTTACTGTTCCCTTTTCTCATACCTTGAATCCATCACCCAACTTTTTAAAAAATATTACAGGTCATCCTGGAATTACAGCAGTTCATTTACTGACCTCAAAGTTACAACAGCACTGGAAAAAAGTGTTTTATGACCGTTTTTCACATTTTATGACCAATTGCAGCATCCCCATGGTCACGTAATCATATATTTATGATGGTTGCAATATCCTGAGGTCCCCTTTTGTGACTTTCTGACAAGCAAAGTTATTGAAGAAGCCAGATTCACTTAACAACCATGTTACTAACTTAACAATGACAATGATTTGCTTAATAACTGTGGCAAGAAAGATTGTAAAAATGGGTCAAAATTCACTTAACAAATGTATCGCTTAGCAACAGAAATTCTGGACTCAGTTGAGGTTGTATATCAAGGACTACTGTATTTTAATTATGAAATAATATTTCTGATGAATACTTCTAATTTTATTCTTAAAGCTCAGAAGTATATGGAATGAGGAACTGAAATGAGCAAAGCTGGAAGGAAAATTTTAGAGATTTGTAAGGGAAAGATACTGAGATATTGAATCATGGAACAAATATTGTCCAAATATGTTAAGAATAAAAATAATGAAAAAGAAGTTGAAAGTATGCAAGAAACAGTATAACTGAACAAAAGGTAAAATGAAAATTCAGTTTGCTTATTTATGGGGAGTGTCAATGATTTGTTCAATGTGTGTGAAGACTGCATGTGACTGAAGAATATATTGCTTGACAGAGTTCCAACTGAAAAGTGACAGTGGAAAAAATGTGAGAGGTGAAATGATTTTATGTCAGGCAAGCCAGATTTTTGCTCTTCAGGAGGTCACTAAGAAATGCATGAATTTAAGAATAAATATTTGTCATGGTTTTTTTTTTATTTAGAGAAAGTTTATGAATAAAAGTAGGTTTTAATGTTGGAACGTTTTACATGAATGTGGAACTGAAAGTTGTTTGCTGAATCTGAACACATTTTGTATAATGGGAGTAAAGAATAAATGGAAATAAATGAATGCTTACTAGATGGTTCACCAGTGAGCAAGAATTAAGATGAAGATATGTGGTATCTCCTTAGTTGTTAAATTTATTTATGAATGATCTTGGCTGAAGCCATGAATGTATGTGTATTATATGCAGATGATCCCTTGTTATGGCTCCCACAGTATGGAACAGCTTCCCCCATCCCTCCTTCAGAGATGAGGATAGCACACACACACACACACACACACACACACACACACACATACACACTCCTGGGTTTCTGGAAAACTCTGAAAATCTCTCTATGATCCCAGGCCTTGAGCTGAAGTTTATTATTATTGGTTCAATGGTCCCCTGTTTTGTTTTGTTGATTTTGTTGTTTATTGGAGAATTTTAGTCTGGGATATTTTTATTTTTTTAATATTGTATGTTGCTCATAGACCACTGGAGTTCAGTGGCCAATAAATTTTAAACAAACAAATGTTGTTTGGTTAAGAACCTGAAATGATTTCCAGCAACTGTCAGATAAATTGAATGATAAAATGGCAAACCTCTAGCTGAAAACTGATGCATCAAAGACCAAAGTAGTTGCATTTGACAGGGAAAATTGAGTGAATGATTTCAAGTTATAGCTAAACAGTAAAAACCTAGAGGAAGCAGGTGGCTTCAAAAATGGGGAAATAGATGGGAACAAAATATAAGATGTGCAATTACAGGTAGAAAGATAAAAGACAGTAGTATGTAGCTTGTGAGGAATGCATGTTTGTTGAGAGAAGAGAAAATGAAAATTGTTGAGCTCTTTTGCTCCTTTGATGAGAATGGATAAGGATGAGTTGGAAAACCAATATGTGAAGGAAAAATGCCTTGGTTGAGGGGAAGAGGCAAACCAAGACAGTCACATCCACATGGAATTTATGAGATAATTTTAAGGAGCAAAAAGCAATGTATGAAGTGATGGGTGGACCTGGTGATAGCAAGGATGATTGGTAAGATTGTATAGAGAAGCACAATGAAGGATGTTGTGCAAACTAGTTTTAGCTCTCTTTCCGTCAACTCAGCTTCTAACTTTTTTGATTATTTTTACTGATTTTTTTTTCATGCTTAACATGTTGCTTACCCACAAGATAAAACAGCATGATAGGTATGTATTTAATTACTATATTTCCACATCTCTGACTCCTCTATAGCATGCTTGACTTGCGACAGCGTAAAAGTCTTAACAGTTTCCTGCAATGCAACAAATACTTTTTCTCAAGGCCAAAACCTCTGAAATAATAATAGTTCAGGACTGCCATCTGCTGGTACGTGGGGCAGTTTTCAGGAAGACAATCTAATGAAGAAGACATAACTTTTGGATAAACTGGAAAAATAATACTTGAGATCCCTTAGAACAGGCATATCAAACTGCCAGACCGCAGGCCAGATGCGTCACGCCAAAACTGTGCCCACCTCATTGCCGGCACTGGGGGGAAAGTCACGATATATCGCGAGTTTGACATGCCTGCCTTAAAATATTATTCTTTTCATAATGTTTATATGATTTATTTACTCATACTTTTTGTTATAAGAGTAATCTCTATTATGTTTAAAGTGGGGGGGTTTCGGACCAAATGCATCCATGCATATCTGTAGACTGCATAAATATCATAGTAAGTTTAATCATTATGAAAACATTTCTTTTTATTAATAAAAAGGAAGAAAGACTATGTTTTTTTAAAAAAAAAACTTTGTTAAATCTTATGCCCTAAAAACAGCAGTACAAATTAGCTTATATTTAATTCCTAGAGAAAAAGACAAGTCTATGATTAATATAGAAAGTTTTAATAATATGCAGACCCCACCTGTGCTGTGCAGATCAATCATGCAGAGCTTATGAAAATTCTTACACTTCACTGGCAGTTTTAGACTAACTAAAAGTAACACGTAACACGCAACCTATTTATAGTAAATGCATTCCTTCCCTGGTGCTATTAATGATGTTTCTTGTCAATTGAAGAATTCCTTCCTCTGTCTCAAACCCTCCCAGGAATCTTATCCCATAAATATACAGATAGTCCTCAACTTACAATAGTTCATTTAGTGACCGTTCAAAGTTATAGCAGCACTGAAAAAAGTGACTTATGACCATTTTTCACAGTTATGACCTTTGCAGCATCCCCATGATCATGGGATCAAAATTCAGATGCTTAGCAACTGGTTCATATTTATGATCTCAAAGTCATGTGATCCCCTTTTGCCATCTTCTAACAAACACAGTAATTGGGGAAGCCAGATTCACTTAACAACTGGGTTTCTAATTTATCAACTGCAGTGATTCACTTAACAACTGTGGCATGAAAGATTGTAAAATGGGGCAAAATTCACTTAACACATGTCTCACTTAACAACAGAAATTTTGGGCTCAATTGTGGTTGTAAATAGAGGACTATCTATATTTGTGTTCACCATGGACGTTTCCAACCACACAACTGCCAAATAAACAAAGCCAAAGAGAAGTAGTTGCTATTAGATCTAACACATCCTTTGGGTTTTCACTTGGTGACACTCACATAGCAGAAATTATCTGTGGAGTGTGAGCTTACCATTTTCGGGGTGGACAGCTGCTGCACCTCTCTGAAACACAATGTGGGGATGGGCCTGCAAACATCAGTTTGAACTTGTGCAAGGCTCATGGCACCAGAGCTCACAAAACACAACTATCACTTTCCATAATTGCCAAACAGCTTTCAAGAGTAGGTGCGTGGGAAGCTTCAGGCTGGCTTCTTGAAGTAATCCAAATGAAACCCATTGTGCATGGTTGACAATGACCACGAAACTGCTGCTAGACTTCAATGGTCACCAATAGATGAAATCTAATTATAAATAATTTAAAAGTGTTCTAGGGTCCAAAGCTGAGATCAGCTACTCAGTGTTCTGATATATATACATTACCTACATTAATTGTGCACACTGACTTACTGATTACATAAAATTATTATGGTCAGTCACACAGTCAGACAGATGTTTAAACTGGATTTGCCATTTTTGTCCATTAATCAAATCCTTCCCAAGCACCAGGTAGATATTGTTGTTTGACGGTGTTAAATGTATTGTGGTAGAATATAAGCTCCAGGTAGAGCTGCCTTTTGCAATTGACTGAGGATAACTTTATCAATGCTGATGGTGTTTAAGTGCTGCTCCAGATGTTTTTGGATTACTCCCAAGACACCTATTACTATTGGTAGTATATTTGTTTCTACTTCTATTTGCGGATCTTTGTATTTCTTGGATTCTTTCTCTTCTATTTTGCGGTGTCCAGCTACTGCCACATTCACTATCCTGACTTTTATTTTAATCTTCTTATTGTGATATGGCAGGGACATGTTTGTTTGAATCTTGAAGTCCCAGAGAACTTTAGCTTCTTCGTTTTCTATTATTTTGTTTAGTTTGAGGTATCACCAGTTCTTGCTTGCAGGCAAATGATATTTCTTGCAGATATTACAATGCACTATTGTTCTACTTTGCCATGCCATTGTTTGTAATCAGTTTGTGTGATCTTCTTGTAGACACTAATTAGATGGTCCACTGTCATCTGCTTTGTCTGTTATTATTTTAATGTACTGGTCATGTAATACTTTACCTTGCCATATCTTTTTTTCTACTCTTACAAGATTTTGATCTGTCTTGTAAGGTAGTTTGGTTTCTCCAGTATTCAGTAAACCTTCATGATTCATTAGCTTCAGTGCATCTTCTTCAGTATTCTTCAGAATTCTTCTGATGTCCTTTTTTCTTCAACTGTCTGATGTATTTGCAACAATCCATGCTCACCTATGCTCCTTGGTAAGTAGAGACTGTCAACATCACTGCAAGGATGAAGGGCATGATTTGTCATTATTTTTCTGGGTCTCCCTATGCAGGGTCTTTAGTGATGTATGAGTCCAGTCTACTCTTCCAGCTGTGTATCTGATACCTGGAATTGGCTAAGTGTTGATTGCTTAGATGGTGTTTCCCCCATTGAGTTTGGATTTTAAGATCTTCTTCACTGTCATGATTTATTCACTTCTAATTTTCTTCTTTCTTCTGTCTGCTTGAGGTTATTAGCTAAAGGGATGTCCATTTTTCACCAAATATCAAGGAACTTCAAAAATCTACTGCGGTTGTTGTTGACCCAGGTGCTGACTGATCGGGTATGGGTTTCTATAAATTACAACTCTCTATATTTTTTATAGTGGAGGCATATTTTCCATCTTCTTCAGAGCACACAAGCACCACAACTTGTCAAAATAGTGCAGTTTTATTATTAATGCTATGCAATGAACCCAGCTTCTAGATATTTTTAAGTCCACATGCCTTACAATTGTCAAGGTTGAGAAACACTGCACTAGAGCCAGAATATGAGGGGACCCAATCTCTCTCTCTGTGTGTGTGTGTGTGTGTGTATCTTCAGAAAATGTTATGTGGTGCCCTCAGTTCTTACTTGTTTTAAATTTGAACTACTTTGTTTTAATGAATTATAGATTTTCATATAGTCTTTGTATGTATTATTCTAAAGGAAGTTATTTTATTATTCATTCACTTAGTTATTGCAAAAAAAAATCCAGATGATATTACAAATAAGCCATTGTGTTTTCTGTATTACCCAACTTTACTTTTAGGGTTGCCCTTTCTTTTCTGTGTACAGGCATCCAGCTGAAATGTTAGCTTATTCATGTTGGTTGACCATAGTGGCTTTGCAATAGGTAGTGCAAGGAGATGGTGTGATCTCCACAGCTTTGTCTTGCTCCATCACTTGCTATTTATTTCCTTGCTGCACGCCATTATCGTGCATTGCCTTCATAAACACTGTGTTGTTTGTTTCCTTTCATTTATTTTAAACTCTCATTTTATCTTTGCACAAATGGGATTTCAAAACAAAACATGGTTTTGCTCCGGTTCAAGTATAAGAATAAAATAAATGACAAGCAAATTGGGAAGGTGGATAGTTATGGCCACCTGGAGAAATTGTGCAATTAATGGTCTGATTTCATTAATGCTGGTGACTAGAAGGGAAAGAGTTCAAGAAATGATTAATAAAAGGGCCACGCACAGGGATGTCAATAGCTCATAAAAAAAAAGAGCTGCTTTAAACTCTAAACAGCCTGCAGAACCTTTATAAACTAAGGGCAGGGACTGTAGGCACACTTTCTAGAATAAAGTGGAAATTATTTAGGAAGAAACAGATGTAGGCTCTTGGCAAGCTCTGCTACAGTGCTAACAGGAACACTAACACCATGTTCTGTGTAGAATAGTAAGTGTTCATTCCATGTTCAATCAATTTCAGGACAGCAAGCCCTTTGCCCCTCTAAAGTAACGTTACGCTAAAACCTGACTCTAGTTTCTTTTTTCTGCACACATAGATTTCATTTTTGTACCTAGTTCTCGGATAGCTTTGGGATTTTTAAGAATTTTTTTCTGCATTTATTTTTATGTTATAAAATGGTAGAGAAGCTTGAGATTTTGTTATGTTTTACTGTTATGTATGTATTCTCTTGGGTTTGCATAGAAGGCTGTTGCAGACTACTGGATGGCGATCACACACTGAAAAAAGAAGATTTTCACATCAGCTGCTATTTCACCAAAAGTGAAGTCCTACATTTGATATATACAGTATGAGTCCAAAAAATATATCCTCTTTCAGGCATGAAGGAAAGGAAAGCAAGTTTTCCTCCACCAAACAGACTGGGAATGATGATAGGAAAACACATAAGGAATGTTTCAGACAGTACTATTCTAAAAGGTCAGAGTGTAAAAATGACCATAATAACCCAGGAAATTAAAAATGAAATGTACATTCTAAATCATGGTGATGGTGCACATGAGATAAAGATGGAAATCTGCCCAAGCATAGCGATGTTACAGACTAGAAATGAACAAAAAGAAAAGGCTGCTATGAAAGTTCCAATTGGTGTTTTTAAAATAAGACACATTAATGTAACTGAATAAATCATTTTAAAGTAGAACACACAGCTGGTGATTACTCTTGCCCATTTGAATCATAAAAACTTGGATTTGAGCAGGGGAAAAAAGCTTAGATAGGAGCTGTGAATTTCCCTTTAATATCTAAGATGCAAAGTTAAAGTATTATCTACAAAGAGATTTTTTTTAAAAAAAATGTGACCATATCCTTTTGGTTTAAATTAACTTCATTTCCACTTCATAAAAATGCTATATATTCATTTAATGATCAATAATGGTGTGTATATTCTTTGGCCACATTTCACAACAAGTTACTTTGAAAAGTCACCCACTGTATCAAAATTTTTAAATAATCTTAATTAAGAGACAGAGAAAGGGTATCTTAGAGGAACAAATATTAACATTTTCATTCTTTATCATGATGTAAGCAATCCAAGCTTAATTCCAAAAACTATAAATTATTTCATATCTGCTTTAAAAGCCAAAGCTAGACATGCTCTTTATCTGTAAAGATTTTGGAATGCACAGATCCCATAAACCATGGATGGACTTAGCATGAAGTGATGATGTGCTGGAGATGCTGTATGACTATGAGACTTGTAAGCTTGGTATATTCTCCCTATTAATCTATCCAATGCGTGATGGTTGAGAAAATAAATGGGGAAGAGCTGATCACATTTGACCCATTGACCAGAGGCATGGTTCCATCTGGTTCATGGAATTAAGATATCATATTTTCCAGCATATAAGATGACTTTCTAAACCATGAAAATCTTCTCAAAAGTCAGGGGTCATCTTATACACCCAGTCGTCTTATACGCCAGAAAATACGGTATTTTGCCTCCTTGGACTATTATAGTAAATGCTATTCTGCCACCAGCAGTGAAACAAGAGAAACAAGGCCAATTGGACTCTTTAGCTAGAACTAATTACATGTTACTTTATACCTACAAATGCATAATTAGCATTCCCTTTCTGGTAAACAACATGTGCAGACTAGGAATAAGAAATAACAAACAAAATGAAAAAAAAATATATGAAAGGAATGAGATTAAAATACAGCTAAATCAAGTTTTGAATATACCTCTAAATACCTCTTTTTGTCAATGCAAACCAACCTCTTTACTATCATATCCATGTAATGATTCATACAGTGGCTATGACTCCACAGATCCATTATGACCTAAGATTTGTCTAGTAAGAGCAGCTAATTCATGCTTACTACCCCACATATCTTTAATATCTTTTCCAAACTCTAAGATTTGTTTCTTCTCATCTTTTCAGAGTGACCTCTCCCCTATCATCCGATTCCAATGTCCTTGCAGGCTCTACTTTCTCTGCCAACGAGCCTCTTATCTCATGCTGTAGTCTGAGCTGTCAGTAGCATCACTGTTCACTCTCTCTCCCAACAGTCCCAGCCTTTTATTTCTACAATTGCAAGATTTTGTGCACATTTTTTGTGCATAATAGAAAGTGCTCAACAACACTGTGGACTGATCATCAGAAAGGGGTGCTCAGTTCATTTCCCATATAGGTCTGAAAGCTTATATTATCAGTAAGAGTAGAGCAACATAGGTGGCCCCCAAAAGCCTTTCTGTGTTTCCCAATGGTCTTCTAATTTTTAATTAGGAGACAGGTACAACCAGGGCTTTTTTTCTCATGGAACGCCCAGAACGGAGTTCTGGCACCTTTTTTGGATGGAACCTTGTATGGTAGGCAAGGCGGCTTGTATGACGCGTGTGAGTTCTGGCACCTTTTTTTTTTTTTTTAAGAAAAAAAGCACTGGGTACAACCTTCTGCCACAAATTCAATTGTAAAGAAAGAAACAACTTGTGATAAAGCAAATACTGGGACCAACCAGATTTCTACTCCAATTCTACTCTTGAAATAAATATAAAATTAAAATCAGAAGTTTTCGTTTTAGGTTTGATGGACAAGGAAGTTGAAAGAAAATTTGGAACTTCCTTATTATATATGTTGACAGCAGCAAGAATCCTATAGGCACAAAGATGGAAAGACACATTAATTCCCACAATGAAAGAGTAGATGGTAAAGGTGATGGAGTTATGGTGAGACAATTTGAATTAAAGAGAAAGTCGTATCACATGTTGTAATGTAGAAAAAAGATAGTCCGCAGTAAAATATTGTAACTCCTTTTTCATTTTTCATTTTTTATATATATAAAATCAGATTCTGTAACATAATATTACAGTCAGGTGCCAGCTAGGCAGAAATCTTCTCTTCTGTGACAGCTAGTATGATATAACAGTGAATATGTTGGATAAGACAATAAGATCCACGTTCAAGGCCATCTTTAGTCATGGAAGTTCACTAAATCAGGGGTCCCCAACCCCTGGTTCATGGACCAGTACTGGGCCACGGCATGCCAGCAACCAGTACACACAAATAAGCAAAGTCCCATCCATGGGATGCAGGCAGCACACAAAACCACGCACCCTCTGGTCCGCAGAAAAACCTCTCTCCATGGAACCGGTCCCTGGTGCCCAAAAGGTTAGGGACCTCTGCACTAAATGACTGGAATTCTCAGCCAACTTGCCTTATAAGATTGGTGGTGAAGGGGAATGGAGGAAAATATTTTACTTATGGGTCCTGAAAGCTTCTAGAGAAAATGTGGTACATAAGTCTAACAAACAACAACCATCTTTTCCAGTGCTGACTGTTGGTCTGTAATTGTCTGGTCATTGAGCACGTTCACTCCTCAGCTTTGGAAAGGATTTTGTCCCTTTCTCTTTTTTTCTTCATTTTTCCATTTCTCTTTTCTTTCATTGATTAGATTCTCCTGACAATACAAGTTCCTCTCTTTTTTGCATGAGCAATGCTATTTTAGTTATCCAGGTATTCTGACAGACAATAAGTACACTGTAAGTTTATAAGATGCTGCATTTCTGTCTGAACAAAAGTATTGCATAATAGCAGAATATTTTCCATTAGATCATAGATGGACAATCTTTTTATCCATGAGAGCTATGTGGGAAGTTACTTTGGGAATTGAGGATGTATCTGAGCATTTAACTCTCATCCTCTCCGATTCCCTCTCACCAAGCTTCCCGCTGCTTTTTTCTAATTGTCATATGAGAGAACCAGAGTAGCAAAACTAAATTCAATAATCCTGTCCTATTGGACACTGTTGATGGATTACTAGGGAAGGTATTTTGAGCTATCCACCTTCATCCCAAAGGCTTGCCAAAAAATGTGTTACTGTGCCAGAAAACAAATTATTTGTAAGCAAAATCCAATACACAATTAAAATTTCATTTTCCAATGATTTTCTCTGGCCATTCAGAATGATGCAATGCATTGCAATGGACATTTGGTGTTCTTTTTGGTACATTCATATTCCTGAAAACACTTACATCTCATCCATTAGAGTAGAAGAGAATTGAGGTTTTGCTGGTACAATTCCTGACATCCAAGTGTCTCATTAACATGGAAAAAATAGTAAAGGGTTTAACATAGTACCACTTTAAAAGCCATCCACCATCTCTGCTTTACCAAAAGACACACTGAGCCATTCTCTGTGATTCTTCTTCTTGTTGTTGTGCCATATCCATTATCGGACGTTGGCAAAAACGATCCTGTTTTTATCAGTAGCCGCACAAAAAAGTGCTGCTAAGCTTTGTCCAAACCAGTCCCTTAGATTTTGAAGCCATGATGTTCTTCTTCTGCCTGGACCTCGTTTGCCTTCAATCTTTCCCTGGAGGATTAAATGGAGTATGCCGTATTTTTCTGGATGTCGCATCACATGTCTGAAATATTCTAATTTTTGTTTTTTAATTGTTTTGATGATTTCCCTTGGCTTTCCCAGGCGGCTTATCACCTCCTCATTTCTGATCTTGTCAGCCCAGCTTATATGTAACAGCCACCTGTAAATCCACATTTCAAATGCTTCTAGTCTCTTCAGACCAATTCTCTAGTCCATAGAGCAGGATAGAAAAAATTTGTGTGATTAGGACTTGTAAATCACTTGATTTCACTTCTCAAACTACGTAGCTGCTTTTAAAGATCAAGCACATGATTCGATCAATCTGAAGCAGTCTGAATTGCCAAATCATTTCCAAATCTTTTAAAGCTTCATTTTGGTGCTTCATAGCGATTCTGCATCACACATTGGTCTAAATCAGCCTGCTTAAAAACTTTAATGGGAATTTAGTTGAACATGATGCAAAACCCTAATTATTTCTAAGGATCTTCCAAGAAAATATTTCTTGTCACAAAACAGTTAATTCATACCAAAATGTTGGATCATGCAACTGGCTTAAATATTTTGCACTAAAATTTCCAGCTTTTACATTATTTTCCCATACGCTGAGCAATGCATAAATATCCAGATACTATAACACCTTCTTTTTTTCTCCTGGCATCATTCATAATGGTAGTCATTTGCTTTTCAAACAAGCCCCAAGAAGGAAAACACATTAAACTGATCACAATGAAGCTGCTAGAGTAATATTGTTACCATTGGAATATCAAAGAACTTTGCAAGCACCAAGGATTTATTATCATGTGAAAACATTCAAATGTTAATGATACAAAACTGCACTAGGATACTCTTCCTTTGATTAGATGCCATGCATCAATCTGACACCCTTAATACTTTTCAGTTAGACTGAGAAATGAAATCAATTTTAAATTACATTGCACAGTATGCCTGCTGCTTAATTTAGAAATAAAATTATTTCCTTATAAATCTTACGATTATCAGCTAGGCAAGTGTAAATAGCCTAAAGGAAAGTTTCTCGGGAGGACTGCACTTTTCGAGTTGGCTTTCTCTAGAAAGCCCATGAGTTTAGAACAGGATTATAGGATATGTGTGGCTACAACCGAAATAAATTTTCAACATCTTGTCTTCCTCTCTTCCTATACTATCTAGCAATATACACAGTAGTGGGATACAGCCAGTTCGCACTACTTCGGCAGAACCGGTAGCTAATTTTTTGTTGCCCAGGCCTAGAATGGACTTCCAGAAGCGGCATCCACACAGAGAACCAGTTGTTCACATATTTGAATCTCACCACTGAGTATGTGGCATGAGATAACTAAAAAACGAATGGAGGCAAATATACATGACCCAGGATAATGTTGCAGGATCTGATCTGGTTCGGCCACCAGGACCAGAAATTTAGTCTTCCGAGCTTTTGGACATGTGCTGGAGCCCATCCTCAGGGAACTTCTCTCTCTACATTCCAGTAAAGAGAAGTTCCCTGAGGATGAGCTCCAGCACATGTCCAAAAACTTGGAAGATTGAACCTCTGGTCCTAGTGACTGACCCAGATTATATATATATTTCTCTGACATTGTTTATTTTATTGGTTATTATTACAAGAAATGGGGGACTCTGCACATTTTGCACTGCTGGATATGATGGGGAGACAAAAATGAGAAAATTTGGCTGTGACCTTTGGTAATGTCCATGTACCATACTTTCTGGCGTATAAGTCGACTTTTGCAAGCGTTATACGCCGAGTCGTCTTATACGTCAGAAATTACAGTAGTTTCCGGCATATAAGACGACTTTCTAGGCATGTGACTCAGCGCCAAAGACAGGGGTCATCTTATATGCCAAGTTGCCTTATACGCTGGAATATAAGGTACCTGTGTTGCTGGAATTACATAAGGATGTTCCTCTCCCCCTTGGCAATTCTACCTATAGAACCCTTACATATCCCTGCTGGGACCACATATTCAGAATGGGTTTATCTCCATTGTTCATACATCACAGTTCAGAGGCATTCCACAGAATCCAAGAAAAACAAAACAAGCAGTGTATTGTTCCTTAATTATATGGCATGTACAAAAAGGGATAGAACTGCATCATGACACCAATGTCATTGTTTGCTGAGTCTACCTTCCCCACCCAATTTGGATGCCATGCCTTAATTGACACCTCCCTGAACATTTTATGTGGAAATGATTTTCTGACACATCTTTGGCTATTGGAATTAGCACGTATAGGTCACCTTTGGCTCTGCCATCCTATTTGAAATGTTATACTTCCCATAATTCCCTTAGAATAGATATGGAGAACCTCTGGCCTGCTTTGTTGGCCAAGTCAGACCATAGAGCAGGGATCTTCAAGCTTGGCCCTTTTATGACTTATGGACTTCAACTCCCAGAATTCCTCAGCCAACCATGCTGGCTGAGGAATTCTGGGAGTTGAAGTCCATAAGTCATAAAAGGGCTAAGTTTGAAGACTCCTGCCATGGAGTCTTCTAGAAACTACTTCCCCTGCCTCACACCGAACCTCACTTCAAGATTTACAAACTATGATGGTAGGAGCTCTAACTGGAACAATAGAAAAAGTAGCATATATGAACCAGATGATCGATAAAAATCAGAAAACATTAAAATATAACCTAAGATCAGCTAATGATAAAACAGAAAGCATTAGCTTCACCTGCCTATATTGGAAGAAAAATATGTAGTTCCTGCAAGACTATGAGAAGAAAGTTTAGAAAATAAGAGGTGTAACCTCTGGGCTTCAACTCCAAGACAAATATAACAATCTATTTAAAACAGTTTTTTAAAAAACCTGGACTAGAAGAGTAATCAGAAAAGCCCCGATGATAAAAGCTTCCCATCATGACATATCAAGAACAGAAACAAGTGGTAAATCTCATGTCATGGTACTTTGACTCCTCAGTCAAATGTGATTACATGACACACAAATTATAATGAAGCAGGATGTTCATCATAAAAGTTATATTGATCTAATGAAATATTTATGACTATATGTTATTTTCATATAGTCCAATGCCTTAGAATTGATGATGAGAAGCAGCAACATTAGGTCTCAAAAGTAAAAGGTGGGGGAAGAATCTTGACGTTATTTTTTCCCACTAAATTATTATCTAAAATCATTTTATGAAGATCAACATGACCTGTACATCAGGGCTCATTGAAGGAAGACTTAATCCTGTTGACTGAAATAATTTGTGGAATCAGGCACATTTTGCTCTCCTGCAAATGGTTTTCCCATCCTGTTATCTTGAGATTTAGAATCAGTTCCAATAGCCCAGTTTTATTGTCTAGCTAAAATGGCTGCTATACAATTGGTATTCCCTATTTAGCTAGCAAAACCATCAGAACAACTCGATAACAAGATCAAAAGAATAAAGCAAGAATAATATCTCTATGATAAAGATTATAACAACTCCATAACACTTCCAGAAACTATATAGCGCTGATACCCCTTTATTATAACAAGATTTAGTCAACCAAATCCATTCTATAAGTTATGTCTGCCATCAAACAAAATTGTTCTAAGTTTGTTTTCTGATTCTTTTGTTATAGCTTATAAGTGATAGATAGGAAGAAAGTGGGTTTTTTGCCCTGAGATAGCAATTTTAAGACTAATTAGGCCATCTTCCCAATTTTTAATTCTTAAACAATAAGAAAAAAATAAAACTGATAATTATGCCTCTTACCCCACCTCCAAAACAGGAAGTAGCTGTGACAATTAAAAAAGGCTGCCCAAAAGAGCAATTAAGGTCTTCATCACTGATGCAAATTTATAAGTAACAATACAGATGAAATTTACAAGAGGAATGCTATTTGCTAAGTGAGATTTGCCTATTTCCAAGATTATAGGAGAATCTTGACTGTAAAAAAGGAGAGGGCTGGATGATATTTAATATTTATAGCAAAAATACTTCCATTAATTTCTGCTTTGAGATCACTGGGGAAAAATAAATGGCTCAGCAGTGGTAAATGGCTCTAATATGGAACCATCTATTATCTGCGGAGTCCCAATCTAGATATTGGGAAGAAGGCAGCAGCATATGCTTTAAATGTGCTAAAGTGAACTTAAAGACTGGCCCATGGCCAACTTCAATTAGTTTGAGCACAAACCCAAATGGGTAACTGTCATTCTTCATCATCTTCCTAAACATTTGTTACATAGTTAATCAAAAGCCACACACTGTGCTGATTCATATAAAATCCTAATATAATTCAAGATCCTATCTATGAACTAATAAATCACAGCCCCAAATTCAAGGTTAAAAAGGAACTCCAGGGCTTGCAATTATCTATCCTTGTAATTATATGTCTATCTCTATCTATCTATCTATCTATCTATCTATCTATCTATCTATCTATCTCTATCTATTCCAAAGGGATTGGAAAATAATTTATTTTTGGAAATACTATAATGATCTTAGAAATATACACTCATGCCCTGACCATTTTTTTTTGTCCCCATTGTCACAAATTTTCTTTAAATTCCAATACAATAATCTTATATCCCTGAACAATATGCTTCATTAAAGATGTCATAACAATATCATAAGAAACAAAGGATTAAAAAAGAAAAAATGTAAACAAACAAGAAGGCTGTGAGAATTCAAACAAGAAATAAAAAAAAAAGCACAGGGAAAGTGAATTGGGAAATGCCCACTAAAATAACATGCATTAAGACTCAGTATGTATGCATTTCCTCAAACTCCTCATTTCTTTACATTGCAAGATCCCCAATCATGTATGCAGGGGTCCTATCTCAACATGAGAGAAAAATATGACAATCTGAACTGTTGAACTATAACTCCCAACGTTTAACCCCATAATTCTTGCTGAGTAGGATGACTGAGAATTTCAAGTTCAATAATATCAAGAACTAGTAAAATGATCCTTCATGTTTTCCACTTTCCTAACATTGATTGGAAGTACATTTATACATCTTAGGTGATTTCTTGAGTGTCATATACCAATGGTACATCATTTTACAAAACCTCTCTTAAATTATAACACAATATGAATTCTAATCCTTTTAACAATTTTCTTTCCCATTGGAAAAGTATTATAATCAAAACTCTTAGCCCATTTGATCATGCACTCTTTAACCTGTTCTTCCTTTTCAAGACTCACCCATTTTTTCATTCAAACCAAACAGCAGGCTTCAAAGTACAATTTAAAGTCAGGTAACCTAATCCTGCTTGTTTGTTTGCATCCTGGAGAAATTTATATTTAACCCTTGTTTTTTTCCCATGTCATATAAATCTAGATACATCTCTTGGCATAGTTTAAAAGGTGTGTCATTTGTAAAAACAGGTATTGCTTAGAATAAAAGAATCATTGTACAGAGTACATTCACTATACCCAGTGGTGGGATTCAGCCAGTTTGCACCAGTTCGGCAGAACCGATAACTAATTTTTTGTTGTCCAGGCCCAGAATGGACTTCTGGAAGCAGCATCCACACAGAGAACTGGTTGTTCACATATTTGAATCCCACCACTGACTATACCACAGAAAAATGAAAGCTGTACCTTTTCCTCTCTTAGTGCATCCTTCTTAATTTAATTCCAAACCTTTACATATTTATTTTGAAATAACATACAATTCTTATTATATTTAAACTATGTAAAATTACATTGTAATATGCAGATATTTTGAGAGCCAGTTTGAGATATCAGGCTGGAAATTAGAAGGTTTAGTCCGATGTCAGGCACAAAACCGGTGGATAATCTTGGGCCAGTCACTCCCTCTCAGCCCCAGGAAGGAGGCAATGGCAAACTACTTCTGAAAAAAACTTGTGAAGAAAACTGCGAGATTTGTCCAAACATTATCTGAAAATCAAAGACAAGTGAGCAAAAAGCCAAAATGGTATTTTATTATCTGAAAACGATTTTGAACAGTTAATTCTTTTTGATTTTCCATATTTTTAAAAAATCTGCATTTTTTTCCTTGTCCATTAACCTCTATATTTCTTCTAGAGAGTTTTTCAGAATTAAAACCAAATTATCTGCAAATGCTGTTAGGTTATATACTTTTTTTAACTTTCACCCCAGCAATTCTCTCATCCTATCTCACATCTCTATTCAAAAGCTCAAGAGCTAGGATGAATGACAATAGCGAAAGGGGGCATTGTCCCTTTGTATATATCACCAGGTTTTATCAATTCCCCAAAGACTCTAATATTTCTCAATAAATGAAATATATTTTTTCTATTCAACATACTCAAGCTCCAGTTAAAGTATTGGAATATTGCTGTATTTGTTAGTTTTTGAAATAAAAAGAATTAAAAATAAGCTCTGAAACATTGTATTGCTACTTGGAGCAGATGTCGACTGCCATCTGCTGCTAAGCTTGAAAACTTCTGCATGTCCAACCAGCTCCGATAAGGTTTTTTCAGCCTAATAAAATGCAGGAATATTGTATGATTTCAGATTTCAGGTGGAAGGTAGGCTGAATATTCCATCACTACCATCACCATCACGTAAATTAGCACATCCTAAAGAAAAGTTTAGTCCTTATGTGTACCTAATCATTTACTTCATATAAAAGGTAAAATCTGTCTCAAGTCAAGCTCAATTCCTGATAACTACGTGGACATAGTTGCTATATACGTCTCAGCTGTAGGTGTTTGTTTCTTATTTTCTTCAAAATTAATGTATGTTTGTATGTATGTATCTATGTATCAAAATAGAATGAATTCTATCTCAAAAAGTCAACTCTCAGCCTGGGAATTACAGTACCAAATTATCTACCATTTAAACCAGGGAAGTTGTGTAACCTGCTTCCATAGGTTTAGTAGGCTAGCAAGTAGAAACTATATTAATTGTCATTCAGGGATTCAAGGCTGAATTTAGAATGTAAGCACTAAATAGTAGCACAATTGAAGAAATGATGCTCAGCAAATTTTATGAAAAGAAAGGAAGACAGTCTAAAAGACATGCAAAATCTCATATAAATGCCCTAACATTTGGGGTAATTAGAATGTCAGAGTCCTGTTTCAGCAACCTTTCCTCTGATATGAATGTTCTCATGTCTACTATGTTTAATAAACAAACACACAACATCCCTTAGACCCTTATAGAAAAGCCTTTTCTGTCATGGCCTCTGCTCTTTGGAATATCTCCCTGCCTGAGGTAAGGCCTGTTGGCCTTCCGGAAGGGTATCAAAACCAGTGGTGGGATTTAGCGGTTCGCACCACTTCAGCAGAACCAGTAGCTAATATTTTTTGCTGCCCAGGCCCAAAATGGACTTCTGCAAGTGGCATCCACACAAAGAACTGGTTGTTCACATATTTGAATCCCACCGATTAAAACCTGTCTCTGCCAGATAGCCTGGGATCTTGACAGGGGCACTCATTGCTGAAGGTGGTTGGTAGATTAACTGAGGAGAGGTTGCCCTAGTACTGATCTTGACCTTTTTTTCCTCTTGCCTTTGTATTTAATGCTTTAAATATTTTGTATATTTAGTGATCTTAATTGTAAGCCACTCAAGAATCACTTTTCAGAGTGGGATGGGCAGCATGTGAATAAAATAAATCAATAAAGTCTTACATAGATTTCTAAAAGCCATCAGTCAGGGCCATACTGATCCGGATTACAGATGAAATGCAATAAGATTTGTAGGCTTGACACACAGCTCTATCTCTACCCATTTTTTTAATGTGTTCAATTTAAATAGTTTAAATAAGTTTTTATGTTATTTTAATTTTTAATGGGGAACCACCCAGAGTTCCTTATAAGATGAGAAGCTATATAAATGTTTTAAATGAATAAGTAAACGCTGCAAAGAGAGGATGTTCATAGCTGCTAATTTGGGAGGGTGGAAGCTTGAATCTGAGTTTCTTTACAAGCAAGTCCTTTTACAGGCTGAGGAGGGAAGAAACTAAAATGCTACTATGACTCCTATATATATATATATATATATATATATATATATATATATATATATATATATATATATATATATATATATATAAAGATTTGATCTGATAATGAGTCTTGTGGTTTGCATCTTACTCTGATTCCAGAATCTTCCTACCATTTTTGAATAAGGAAGAACAGCTCTGTCACCATCAATATCTCTAATATTTTTCCCTTAAAAAAAGAGATCAATCAAATACAGAAATGTCCCCCAGGGGAGGGGGGCAAGAAACAACAGTACTACTTCAAAGGAAAGTATGTATTTAAATGTATAAGCAGATATTTAAACACCATTACAATTCTGGGTTGCATACAAAACAATTAAAACAATTTACATGAAGTACAAAAAAAAGAACCACCAATTCTTTACAGACAACCCACAAGGTGGGGAGTGGGGGTCAGCTTCCCATTCTAGCCCAAAGCCTGGGAAGAACCAGGTCTTAAGGAGTGAGCTAAAAGTTGGAGCATATAAGTCTCTGGAGGAATCTCATTCCAGTGGACAGACATCAGAAAAGTCCATTTTCTCAATCCCATCAGGCTGAGCATTGTTTAATCAATGGGGCCCAGAGCCTGATAGATTGTTTAGCATGAACAGAAACTACAGAAGACAGACAGTAACCAAGCCCTAATACTCATTATATTTACTGAAGCCCACAGGATTTGGGTTATTGTATCATTTAAACAACCTTTGTTGCTACAGTAGTTTTTGGAAGAAAGCCAAATATCTTTCTACATCAGTTTTATGAAGCAAAAAATGGGAAACAAATAATGAGTCAGGAGCAGAGTTCAAAATTTGTGGAGCCAAAATATCCTCCCGCTGGCATTAAGTAGCTTGTCTGAATTCCAAAATCAGAAGTATCTGAAACACAGAAGAATGTGAAATCACACTGTTTATGTAGCTCAATCGAGTTTTTGAATTTATCTTTTAACACAACAAAAAACATACTACGCTCGCCGGTACTCTTGTACTTTAGGGTGCAGCAATCTCGACGGAGATCTTTACAAAGGGAGATTCATGAAGGAGCCTCTGGTGTAATATAGGTTTATTATTTTGTTGGCTGCCTCCCACATACATAACGATATATGAATGGAAACGACATTACGGTATACACTCCAATAAGGATTAATTAAGGATCTTGCTACTTTCGAAAATCTAGGCAAATTTAGTTATAAGGTGACCAACTTTTTTACAATGAGAAGGAGGACATAAATAAATTGAAGAAAAAAATATCGTAAATAAAAGAAACATTTTATTCATTGCAACAATAATACAGAATACACTATACTATGATAAATGCATATTTGTAACAATAACATTTTATATTGTAATTATGTTTACATGCCTATTAATTATTATTTAAATGAGTACTTTTCCATTGAACGAATATTTTTTGTCAATGTATCATCTTCTAACAATATATTGGAAATATCTGAACAAGAAATATCCTTCATATTGAATTTTACGGCAAGTGCTGCAACTAAAGTATCAACATTCAATCTCGATTTCTCACTTTTCCAAAAATCATTAGCAACTGAAAAAACCCTTTCAACTGCTGCATTAGTTCCAGGGCAGCACAACGTAAATTGAACAAGAATAAATAAAATTTCACATGGAATATGTTCATTTTTGAAATGGTTGAATATTTCCACCTATCTTTTATCAATTTCAACATGTTTATTTTCCCATTGTATTAATTTTTCAGAATTTAAAAATACATTCTATCTTCTAATTTCTTCAAAGAGACAACTATCATCTATTTTAATATCTGGCATTTCTTTAGATAAAAACTCAACACAAGATTCAATATCTGTCCAATATACTTGCAATGAAGTCCAAAAACACCATTGAAAACTGTTATTTCCTGTGATGTTTGTTTCAGACCATTCTTCGATATATTGAAAACATACTTGGTAAAAATTCTGCACTTCTTTGATAAACTTTTCCGTTATGCCTGGATTTGATTCCTCTAAGTCTGACAATTTTCTTTTTATAACTAAAGTAAGAAATTTTTCTTCAAATCGAGTTTTATATTGAAGGATAAAGTCATTCAAAATAACACTACTTCTGTAGCTGAAATGTGTTCACCTTCAATCTTTTGAATCATTTTGTGAAAAATAAATGCTTGATTATGTACAAAATATATTAATATCTCAGATATTTCATTATTGAAAAATGATTCCAGGATTTTAGGACATTTGTCTAAACTTAAAAAATATGAATGGAGAGGCTCAAATAATTGTAGAACATGCTCTATAGCAGTGCAAGCCATCTAACTTTTGAATATCCTAAAACTTCCTTCACAAAATTGTTTTAAAGTAGCCACACGAACAGTAAAATGACTAAAATACAAATAAATTGTAATTATTACTTCTACATCAATTGGCATGGCACATGATGCCGTGTTGATTGCATTTGACAAAATATGTGCATTACAAACTATTCCTAGTATTTTCTTTTGGAGTAAATCTTGTAATTTTACATACACATTATCAGTGCTTTTTTTGTAAAAAAAAAAAAAAAAAAGTGCCGGAACTCACACACATCATACAATCCGCCTTGCCTACCCTACAAGGTTCCATCCAAAAAAGGTGCCAGAACTCCATTCTGTGCATTCTATGACAAAAAAAGCCCTGCCCATTATTCACCCCTTTGCATCTTCACCCACCAAAATTTGTGTTTGTATTAACAGCTGTTAGTCCAACAATTTTGGATTTCAAATTGTTTTCATTTATTATTCTGTATAGATGGTTTGACAAAATTTCAGCAGTTTCGCCCTCAATGGATTCTAAATTTAAAATTTTTACTTGAATGCCCTTGGTAACATTAAAATATCTTACTAGTATTGGATACAATTTAGTTTCATTATGATTGGATGCATCTGATAAATATACATCAATATGATAAATCTTCAGAGACAATGGAAACTAATTGAATAAGAAAAATACAGATGGTGAGAGTCAGGAAGAGATTAAGGAAGTAAGATAAGGCAAAAATAGTTGGGTCTGAGAAAGGAAGAAGAGAAGCTATAAAAATATAAAGGAAATGGCTAGCCAGGAAGGTTGAATGGAGAATAAGGAAAATAAGCTGAATAAGATAAGAAGAGAGGCACATTGAATTGAAAAGCAGGAAAAGAACTTATTGTTTAAAATGGGGACATAAATATACTGAGTTTAAAATAACCATTTAAATGTCTATTTTTTCTTATTCTTATTGTATATGTGAATATGATTTAGTATGTTATCAGGAAATGTGTATAGGCGGACGGAAAGAGTGTAACCTCATACTACCTCAGCCAATGGGGAAAGAGGAAGGCTGTAGCGGCCGGTGATAGGGATGAATAAAAGAAGGAGATATTTTGGGTTAAAACTTTGGAGAGAACCAAGCTTTGATAGCTTCTCTCCCCGCTTATTGCAATAAACGAAACAAAAGGCCTTCACTGTGTCTTGGCTGGTTATTGGTCAGTGAGCTTGCCTCTGGTCACGAAGGAAAGTAGCCAGGAGCACATAACACATCAGATAAAACCGTTACAAATGCTGCAGTTTCCAAGTTCTCTGTAAGTATTTTGTCACAGTAATTTTTAAATACTGATTTAATAATAGCCTCGCATTTTGTCCTGGCACATGAAAATTTAGCATCGTGAAACTTTTTCAATAATTTAGTTGTACAATCCATACCAAAAACTTTGATTGTGAATTATGGTATGTAATGCAAATGTTCCCTCCATTGCAGCTAACTGTTTTTCATCTTCAGAATAATTTGAAGTTTTAAAAAAACTTGTTACTTTACAACTGGAAGCAGATGCATCTGATGATTGCTTATGTTTCTTGGTGGTCAAGTGTTACGTAATAGCTGCTCTGCTCCTAACTGCAATACAAAATTCTCTGCTGCAAATATTGCAGAAACCAATGTTATCCTTCTTTGATATGAGGAATGGAAATTCCTTATTCAATTTATTGTTGAAATGGCATTTCCTCTTTTTTTATTTTTCCATCCATAAATGAAATTTAAAATTAAAAATAAAATATAGAGCTATACGAACGATGCAAGCACATTCATTATGAATAAATAAAATTATTAAAACTGAAACAATAACATAAGCAAATAAACTTGTAAATAAAATTATACATATTTGGAAATTATTAAATAGATAATGAATTAATAAAACATGAATTATTGTGCTCACCTGTGTATGATTGAATATTCACTGACAAAGAAATGAGTCTAATGCATGTGTATACCATGTCATGTTTTAGTAAGAAGTAAACAAAGCCTCTTGCATGCGGCGCACTCTTGTGCGCAACGCACTCTCAAAACAATTTTCCTGTGCCGAGCGCATGCCTCTCATTATCGCATCTCACTGCACTGTACTGAGCCTTGACAAATCATCATGTCAAATACAAATACGCCACATCACACGCAACAGATCGGATGAGAATTGATCAAACACGGAGATTTACAGATTAGTCTTCAGATATTGAAAAGGAGGACATGTAGGAGGGCACTTTTCAAGAGGACAGAACTTACAAAAGAAGGACTGTCCTCCCTAGAGGAGGACAATTGGTCACCTTACCAGTTAGGATTTGAACATAAAGTTGGAGAAGTTATAATAATAAAATAAAACAAAATAAAATAAAAATAATACAGATCTGCCTATCCCAGGTTTTTGGTAAGAACTTATTTTGTTAGGTAAACAAAAATGCCAAACCCAGTCTGAACATCTGGATGATCGTGTGATGATTAATAATAATAATAATAATAGTAGTAACAACGATGATGATGACCCAGAAGGCAATAGGAAATCCTTTTTTGCCGGCCCAGCTATAAACGTTGTAGGTATCGAGACTTCCCTGAAAGGCAGGCGTGAATACGGCACGCGTCGCCCTTTCAATCTCGCCCTAATCCCGCCCCCTCTTCCTCCCTCCTCGCCTGATTTCGCAATCCGAAGAACCCCGTGACGTAATACACAAAGAGCGAATTCTTCCACAGCCCCTCCCTTCGTTTCCCCCCCCCAACCCTCACGAAATGCATTGTGGGCGTTGCGATCTGCCGCCGCCGCCGCTTCCACGTCTGCGCAGGCTCGCATCCGTCTTGTGTTTCCTGCCGCTTTCTTCACTGACGGCCTGTCGCAAATCCGGGGCATTTCTTCCGGCCGAGCTCCCTCCCTCCCTCTCGTTTCGTCACTTCACTCGTTGTCGCCCCTTACCGCTTCTCACTTGCCGTTAAGCCAAAGCGAGCGGCTCCTCTCTCGCTCTCTCTCCCCCTCAGGGCTTCTTCCCCTCTCTTTCCCCCGCCCCGAAATGCCCCCGAAGAAACAGCCCGCGCCAGCGGCAGCGGGGAATAAAAAAGCGGATCAGAAGAAGAAGGAGAAGATAATTGAGGTGAGTCTCGGGCCTGAGTCCTCTTCAGCGGGGGGAGGCTTCACGCGTTGGTCCCGGTTGTTCCTGCCTTGCTGCCTGTGGCAAAATAGCATTGACGGAGAAAAGAGCGAAACGGGGCTTCTCCTCCTCTCCCTGACATGCCAATTTTCCGAGTTTCCGTCTGGAGAAGTTTAAATGGAGAGTGGTCCGGACCCAAATAGCTTTGCCTCCTCCTTGGGATTTAGACCACTTTTAGTAGAAAAAGTGTAGAGAGGAAGCCGTCTCTTCTCTTTGCGCGTTTGGCCTTCCTTAGGGGGGCGGGAACCAGTTTTAGAAAACTGACAAGGTACATGTTGAAACTGAAATTAGGGTCTAACATCTTTATTGTCGTGCCATTAACTAGTGAGATTTGGCTAGGCATCAAGACTTTTGTGGGTTCCATTATTAAGATTAAAAAATTGTAGGTAGATAACTTTTTAAGTAACAATTTAGAAAATGCAACAGATTGTATGTTTGTCACTACAGAGACTTTCAGGGGCCTTGTTTTCTTAGTCTTAATTTGAAGACTGGGATAATGAAAAAAAGGCATGTAAAGAAGGCAAGGCATCTGTTGACATTTGTAACTGATGCTGGAATTAATTTTGGACTCTTATGAAAATGTTCCTAATTGTAGGTAGCTTTCTCAGAATCGTTCTATATCTGGCTAGTATTATGGATTTATTACCCATATATCTCAGGTTTGGTTTGTTTAGGTACTAAAAAGAGTGGCATGTATGGGAATCTCTCCTAATTAGATTCTTATAATGACAGTCCTGTGTGGCCAGTGAAGCTGAGAGAGGAGGACTTGTGCAAAGTCACCCAGTGAACTTTGTGAGTGAAGGCCAAGGCCTCCCTGGTTCTCCATATTGGCTGACTGAAATTACAAGGATTTATGAAAGGTGGTGGTTCACAAGCCCCAGTGGATCTTTTTGTAGAAGTTAAAAATTAAAAAAAACATTTTAAAAAGATTTTTAATATGCTGATGCTAAAAACTTCAACTCTGTTAATAGCAACAAAGCCATAAGTCCTGAGTACAGCTGGAGTGCTTCTACAAAGACATGGATGTAATTTCAAGGAATTAACATCACCAATTAAAGTATCAAGCTTAAAGTTCTGTTTTGTACCTGTATACAAGAGAATGCACATTGGAGTTGGCTGTAAAAGTATATTAATTATGTGGAGTAACAGTTTTCCTTCCATGGATAGATTTGTACTGTGTGGGGGGGGGGTTTCGTGGGATTCTTTGACATAGTTAATGCAATTCATTTCTGTGAAGTAATTTGCACTGGCTTTATAAAAAGCTGGGACCAGTGCTGTAGGATACAGCATGCGCTGAAGCAACATTTCCTGGAAGATATTTGGTATGTACCTAAGGGGTTCCAGGCCTTATGGCTCTGTTGCTTACTGCAGTGTTCTACTAAGACCGCCTCAGCCTAGCCCTAGAAATACTTGGATGAGTGGTGAAGGAAGAAGACTCTTCTCAGTCTTCTCCTATAGAACTTGTGCTGGAGCAGTTTGCCTTGAAGAGGGCTGCAAAGCAGTTTTCAGGGAAACTGTGCCTAAATCTTTGAAATGAGCCATCTCTTTAAAGCATTACCCAACCTTCTATAATAATCATATGAAGCCAAATTATTTTGAATGATTTTATGATTTATACTGTTAATTTATGATGTTATGAGAGGGAATAATGTATGAAGCCTCTAAAAAGTTTCAGTGGTGTAATAGTTCAGTTGCTATGTCATCTTGAATCTTGGGATAAAACTGATAGGACTTGATTTTGAGCAAAAACAAATTCTGTTAAGGTTTGTTGGAATAATAACCAAGGATAGTATAGTCTACCAAAATGAACATTGAATACAGTAATGTTTTAAGACTACAGGCTATTCTATGGGCATGGATGTATTAAGTTACTCTATAGAGCTGTGTAAGTGAATGATGCTTAACTAATAAAATATCTCAGAAGTCCATTTTTCAAAGGATTTAAAATCTAAAATAGAGACATTGAAACTACCGAGGAAAAGAACTGGAGGCATGGGAAGAATATAGGATTATTTCAATTATCTTATATTTTAGCAAAATAAGATTTGAAGGACTAATTTTAAAAGATTCAAAAAAGAAAAGACTATTATGTGACTATTATCTCTAAGAGGGAGTAGTAGAGGAAGAGTAATATAGTGAAAAGGAATGAAACATTGGAAAAAAGTGTGGTTTGATTCTGTAATAGTTAAAATCTTAATGTAAGGATTTACATCAGTCGGCATACTCAGGCTTTTTGGGAATAATTCACATATTAATGCAGATCTTTAGCTATTGCAAAAATGCTTTGAATCACTTTATATCTGATAAAATAATTTCCTACTTTGATGATGGCAGTGTTAGACATGAAAGGCTAATGATCATGCTACTAATTTGTTAAAACTGATGTACAGTTTCAGATTAATTTACTAGGAAGAAAATGTTCCTTTTACTCAAATTTTAATAGTTCTCCAGTAAAGTCTAAGGTATCATTTTTGCTTCTGTCTCTCTTGTTAATTTGTTTATAAGGTATTATACAAAATATTTGCAAAATATTTTGTTTATTATTTGTTTATAAGGTATTATATAAAATATTTGCAAAATGTTTAAACCTCAGAATAAGGCAAAGATAAAGAAATAATTAAACCACATAGTGCTATGGATATAATAATAAAAACAAGAGAGTGAGAAATTTATCTTACTTTCTTCTAACAGGCTTTGAAAAGTTTGAATATCTTACTAAAATAGAAATGGATAACTTGATTGTTGTCAAAGAAGGATTAGAGACAGTTTTGGAAAGAATAATACATGGCGTCCTTTTAGCTACTAAGGAATATATTTTTTTGCTTTATTACAGGACTGGTATCTTAAAATTGTATATCATTTGCACTCAATCCTAACAAGAATGTCATATGTAATATCCTATCTAATCAGTAGTGGGATTCAGTTAATTTACACAAGATCAGCAGAACCGGTAGCTATTTTTTTATTGCCCAGGCCCAGAATGGACTTCCAGAAGCAGCATCCACACAGAGAACTGGTTGTTCACATATTTGAATCCCACCACTGTATCTAATGTATCTTTGGCATGGATCATTTAGAACAGACATGTCAAACTCGTGATGTCATGTGACATTGCGTGACGTATCGGGACTGTTTTGGCATTGCCGGAAATGGGGTAGGCGTGGCCAGCAGTTTGACACCCCTGATTTAGAAAAAGTAAAAGTTAATACCCAGTTCACCTTATTGATAAACAATTTGTGGCTTGTTTAATATTGTCAGTTTATGCCTGGCTCTGTAGGGATTAGGGGAGACACTGTAGAGAACCACTATAATATAGTTATTAATAGCAAAAACAGCTCTTAACCAAAAATGTGGGTACAAACAACTCTCCTTTTTCCGAAAATATATAAGATTTGTTGAATCATTTGGAGTGAAACCTAACCTACAAAATGTAGGATTTAACTGGCTTACCTGTAACACTGTAGCAGAGAAAAAACAAAGAGGTATTCAGCTATATTTAAGGCTCTCTATTATGTTTTATGAGGGGAAAATAAAAATGCTTGAAGGCTTCCATCCTAATTATGCTCAAATAAATAATTATATAATGCTCCATCTACTTTAATAGCCTGATATATTGCTGTTTATAGAATTATAGGATATATACGCAGAGTTCTGTTTCATATATTTTCAGTTTTACTGTCACCTAAGCATGTTTATCTTAACCCTGAGTCTGCAGGGCTTTGAATTAAAATCTTTCAATTATTTAAATCAATTTAAAACCTCCAAATTTTATTTATGGTCCAAGACCAAACACAATAACCAATTTTATTTATATGGCTACAATCACCAGACATTGTGTCTGGACAGAAAATTGAATATATATTGCAAAAAATTGGACCGATGGATAAGGAAGAACTAAGTCTACATGTTTTCTTTTGATTGGCATTTCTTATAAAAATGATGTTTTATTATTTAAGTGGACATATTTTTGAATATAAATGTATTCTAATAAAGCAAAAAAAATGTTATAGTTTATGTACTAAAGATAAATTTCAAAAACTGGATTGTTTTACATGAATTTTGTAAAATGCAATGCTAACTCATGCAAATGTTTCAAATTTAGGATAAAACGTTCGGCTTAAAGAATAAGAAAGGAGCAAAACAACAAAAGTTTATCAAGGCAGTGACCCACCAAGTCAAATTTGGTCAACAAAACCCACGGCAGGTAAGTAAATATTTTCTAGGCTTTCTTCTTTTCCCTTTGCACATATCGTGATTTGATTGCTTTTTTGTTATACCTATGGCTATAGCCAAATGGCTATGGGTAGTATTATAATTCTATAATACTAATGGCTATAAATTATGTATATTAATGATGATATGTTCTACTAGGCTGCTCAAACAGATGCTGACAAAAAAGGAAAGAAAGACGATAAGAAGAAAGAATTGCAAGAATTGAATGAGCTTTTCAAACCTGTAGTTGCAGCCCAAAAAATAAGCAAAGGTAGTTTACTTTCTGCATTTTTTTAGTGTTGCATTTCAGGTTTATTTATTTAATCTGAAAAAAAAATACTAAACTGTGTGCAAAATTTTACAGGAGCGGATCCAAAATCAGTAGTCTGTGCCTTTTTCAAGCAAGGGCAGTGCACAAAAGGAGACAAGTGCAAATTCTCTCATGACTTGTCTTTAGAGAGGAAGTGTGAAAAGAGAAGTGTCTACATTGATGCACGAGATGAGGAGCTTGAAAAAGGTAGGTTATTTCTGTAAAATAGGTTTAAGTTAAGTTCTGTAAATTAATATAAATAATATTTATTAGGGAAAGTATTCTTCTCTTAGATGAAGTTTTGTAAGTAGCAGTGAGATCTGTTTTCTACCATTTTAACAAGATATTTCTTGGCTACCTGTTTTCAGGACAATTACAATAAAAATAATAAATAATTAAAAACTAATATTGGTGTTAAAGGCCTTCATAATAACACAAACAGTGTTGTAGTGTTATAAGTGCATCTTATTAAGCATGGGATGGTGCTTTTTGTTTATTTTTTAGATATGTTTGTAAGGAGATCAAAAACATTGGATTTTTCTTTTCATGAGACATTTTGCTGTTCTGTCTAGATACAATGGATAACTGGGATGAAAAAAAGCTGGAGGAGGTAGTGAACAAGAAGCATGGGGAGGCTGAAAAGAAAAAACCTAAAACACAAATCGTATGTATTTTTGGTTTTTAAAGAATTTGTACTAGAATTCCTTTATGTAGATTTTACATATTATTTCATTGTATATTCTTTCTGTGTAGAAGAGAAAGCCACTGATAAAATGAACTGAAATACTCACTGTGTGCTATGGAAGGCTAGTGTAATAATAGCTGATTCCATGATTCAAAAGTATAGTTTGTTTTAGCCTGGACAAATTAAGCTCAGTAATGGCATATTAACATAATACAATGGAGGGAAATATGGAATCCATAGAATTAGAACTATCTCAGGCATATAATTATTTTGCCATAGATTATTTAATGATTTCTGGATGTAATTCCAACTTTGTTTTTACTACTTCTATTTTAGACATGAAAGGCATGAAGGTGGGCTGAGATTTATATAGAGAAAACAAATCCTGTTTCAAGGAATGATACTTACATGTGTCAGTATAAAGGAATAATTTTGGAAATTTAGGTACTGTATAAACTACCTTTTCCCAATCATAAATTAAAGAGCTACTTCAGATCTGTTCGGGATTATATAGTTACTAAGTAACTATGGATATACTAATATGAACAGAAAATGAGATAACAAATGTAGTAATATCATCTGAAGGGATTGGGGTCAAATACAAAAATAACTAAGAGCATTTTAAATAAGAGAATTGTATCTCAGAGAAAAATGAATGTAGACACTTTATTCTGTGCAAATAAAGCAAACATTGACGTATTACCTTCTCAACCTGCTTTGATATTGCTCCGGGTGAATTCATATGTTTGCATTTTGTCCCCAGGAATAAGAAGCATTCTCTTGTGGGTATAAAATAGAAAACAGAATTTGATGCTAAATGTTTAATGCAGGTGTGCAAGTATTTCCTTGATGCTATTGAAAACAATAAATACGGCTGGTTTTGGGTCTGTCCCGGTGGAGGTGACAATTGCATGTACCGCCATGCACTTCCTCCTGGCTTTGTGCTCAAAAAAGACAAAAAGAAAGAAGAAAAAGAAGAAGAGATTTCTTTGGAAGATCTAATAGAAAAAGAGGTAATGTAGCCACTTACCCTGAAATAGATAGAGTGGGGGAAGGAATGCAGTTATTTGGGCAATGAGAGGATCCCATTAATTGAGCAAAGCTGAGAATGTTAAATTTAGAGATATTGTTAAATTGCAATTATATTTTTTTAATTATTGAGAAAGATTTATAGAGTTGCACGCAGTATTCTATTAGCTTACTTTAAAAAAATTTAAGCTTTTTAATTTCTGCAACATTAGACATTATGAAAATAATACTAGTATTTGCCTCCAGGGGGCACCCATTTATACTGAATATCTTTATGATAATGAATTTGTCTTGTATATGTCATTGGATAGTAATAAATAATATGAAATTAATATAGATGGAGGTTTTTTTGACCTTAATTTTAATTTATATATTATATTTCCAACTGCTTGTAGGTTCTGGAACGTACAATTTAAAAACATGGAAGTCCTGTCTTTGGTTCCAAATAAGCTAGAAATTCAAGGGATCTAAGCCATATATACTCACAATCTTGCTGAAAAGATTTATGATAGATTTCAATTTTAATGTACTAGAGAATGCGAAAGGGGTGAAAAGAAAGTCTTTTAAGATCCCGCAAAGTGATTATTTTTTATCTTGCAGCGTTCTGCCTTAGGACCAAATGTTACTAAAATTACTTTAGAGTCTTTTCTTGCATGGAAGAAAAGAAAAAGACAAGAAAAAATTAATAAGGCTGAGCAAGATATGGAAAGAAGGAAAGCAGACTTTAAAGCTGGTAAAGCATTGGTGGTATGTTCTGCTTTTTTATATAGCAAAATTATGCCATACTTTTATTAATGCAAGTTGTCTTGAAATCCATCTGTCCATAATACATTTCTGCTTAATGTTGGTCCTTTTCTCCATGGCTAGATCAGCGGGCGTGAAGTGTTTGAGTTCCGTCCAGAACTAGTTGATGCAGATGATGAAGAAGCAGATGACACCCATTATATTCAAGGGACAGAAGATGATGAGGTAAAGCAGCTGCAAGAGCAATGAGTACCGTATTTTCCGGGGTATAAGACAATCCCCGACTTCGGAGCCGATTTGCATGCTTTAGAAAGTCGTCTTATATGCTGGAAAATACGGTATGTGATACTGAGAAAAAAAATGCCCTTCACAATTAAAAAATCCTATAGTTAAATGCACATGCTAAATTCCTCCATCAGTACTTGCTTTAAGGTTGTAGTCCAGTGCACAGGCAATTGAACAAAAATATTAGATACAGAGTTAATTAATTTTTATGTATTTATTTATTTATTGCTATAAGCAAGATTAGAAAGGCTAATTACGGGAAACCATGTTTCTTCTACTTCAGGTTAATGAACTTGTTGATGTAAATGATATCGACTTGAATCTTTATGTTCCAAAAGCTGTGGATGAGACTGGAATTACTGTAGCTAGTCTGGAACGATTTAGCACATACGCTTCCGCTGAGAAGGATGGTAAGGCATTTAAAAACCTGTTTTATGCTAATGGGGAAGATTTTGGTAATTTTTAGATTCTGAATATTATCCTATATTTAACAGTGAATCCCAAAATATGACTCCTTTTGCAAGTATGATTTGTTTTGATAATTGAGTTTCTTAACTTATCCCGAATAACATAAAAATAGGTGCAAAAACATGATAAAATTGTTTCCAAGTGGGAGAGTCAAAACCTCCTCTTGAAAATAAAGCTAAAGTCCTAAATCTGCCTCCTCATAAGGAACTTTTTGCATCTTTTGCAATACATAAATTTGTCTAGAAGGTGAAGTAGTAGATTTCTGATTTCTGAGAAGTTTATTTCTAAATATAATGCTTTGATGGTTTTACTTTGTAGTTCCTCAGCTTTGATGTATTTTTCAGGTACATCAGTCACGTTTAATGATATTAAATATGATTGATGCATAAATAGGTACAACTTTGTATAGCGATCAAGCCGCTGGCTTAGAAACTGAGACCTTGAGTTTGAATCCCACCTTACGCAGAAAGCCAGTTTGGGGATGTTGGGCTAGTCACACACTCTCAGCCTAGGAAGCAAACAAGGGAAACACCATTGCCAAAATTTAGCCAAGGAAATTGCAGGGACTACTATAGGCAGTAGCCAGAAGTTAAGAGGGACTGAAAGACACACACACATACACAAATAAGAAATGTTTTATTTTTCAGACAACAAGTTAAGTGAAGCTTCAGGGGGTGGACTTGAAAACGGAGAGCAAAGTGATTTAGATTCTGACAGTGACATGGAAGGCAACCCAGAAAACGGTGTAATTGATGCTGTACCTGTTGATGAAAATCTATTTACTGGCGAGGACTTGGAAGAACTAGAAGAAGAACTAAACACACTTGATTTAGAAGAATGAACAAGAAAATCAAACATTGTCTTCAACTGGTTTATCTAAAATTCTTAAATGGAGTATTCTTGGTTCCTCATGTGATTCTGGAAAGAACGTTAAAGCAGAAACATTTCGCCAATTTTTCTGAATCAGTCTTAACCAGTTTCATAATAAACTATTCATGTAATACACTGAAAAGATTCCTTTAATATGCAGGGATATTGTAATGAAATCAAAAATAGAAGACTAATTTTCCACAGAATATAAAGTTGAATGTTGCTGTCAGGTCCTTGAGGAGATCAAAGCACAACTGCATCTATGTTAAGTGTGTTTGAATGATTTAAGTTTAAGATATATTGTATAATGATAACAGATTGAAATGGCTGTTCTCTGTGCTGAAATTGATCAGAAAGTTTAAAGCAAATATTGCTCATGGTGGAGACTCATGAAGTGACACACTAGTATGGGGCTCTATTTTCCATATTAAACATAACTGACTGACAAAAGTGTAAAATAAAGGCTATCTGGTTGAAAATATTGATCCCAGTATACATGCATGTTTTGCAGGGAACAGTAGATTTGAACAAAAGCAGTTTTGCAGATGGATGCAGTTTATGCCATAATCTCGAGGTAGTGATTCTGAATGCAAATGCATATTCCTTCCTTTTGTTGATCCAAAAACCAAACCAAAAATCCACAACTTTATTCTTGTATCAATATCTACTGTAAATTTTGTGATAGCTTAGATTTCTGCTTTGAATCATCTGTTTTAGTGGAAGACTCTAGCATTCTTTATTATCTAGAAGTAAAGTAAAAACAAGTTGCACATAATTGAAAAATGAGTTACTGTATTACAGTGGCATTCAGATAAAAATGTATGAGCCAGGTGGATTAACATTAAATATTTGCTTTGCATTTTGTTTTGACATTAAGAAGCTATCCTAACATTTGATTGCAAAGCAATGATGTAAGAAGGGTTGTCTGACTAATGTGAGCTTTGATGTGTCTTAGAAATCAGGCTTTTGTATTCATTTCAAAAGTGTTGTTTGTGTCTAGCTTGAAATCAACAGCCTATGTACAAATCCAAGAACTTATTATTTGCAAAGAGGATTATGATCACTGGGAATTAAAAATAATTTCATTGCCTGATCTAGCTGGTAAAAGGCAACTCCTTGCCCCATATCCAGAGAAGTGTGTACTATCTTTTTCATGTAAATTGATATTTGAATGTAAAATAGAAGGTTGTAGATTAGTAAATCAAATCTTCCTGGAATTCTACTGGTTTCCAATTGGATTAAGGAAAGAAAACTGATACAATGTATAGTGAAATGGCTCTTCAAGATTGCCATTATTTTTATACTTAATGTATAAATTATACATAAATCCAAATCCAGTTTCTTTGTCAGTCCTTTTTTAGATTATTCCTCTTGGGGTTTTTTGGCCTTAATTTACCAACTCTGCAGACACTTATGGACTTAAGCTTACGTTTATTTTTTATATATGTTTTTTAACATGGCATACCTGTTTGCAAAGGGAATGGGATTTTAATGTAATTGGACATCTTAATATTTCTCCTTTTAAAAAAGTTTGGAAGAATCTTCACAAAAAAGTAAACATTCAATAAGCCTATTAATGTTATTTATAGAGAATGAATTGTGATGGCTCTATTTACTTTCCTAGAGTTGTTCATTTTTGCTACATCAAACAAACTATAATGAAATATAAACTCATTTATTTTTTTAAGAGATTTGATTTTTTTGACTAATAGTTGAAGTTATGCTTTTTTTTCCAGGAATCTAAATATTCAGCTCCATTTCTGCATATATGGTAATATATTAAGCAGGTTTTCATAGATTACTAAACAGTGATTGCCTATAAAATTCTTATCTATGGTTTCGGAAGGAATATATCAAATTTGGCAAATCACAGTATCTTGCTAAATTTGATAATGCCCGAAATCTGAAAAATAAGCTCTTGAATTAAAGATAAGACAATTTTGGGTTGTAGCTAAAATCACATTTGTCACATTCGTCATTTTCATGAACAAAACTCTTCCAATGAGCCTTAGGATTCCTTGAAATATTGCTTGACAAGTGTTTAATAGAATTATTAAAATATCTATTGAAATAGATCCAGATTGTCAAGATGGAAACCATGTAAATGGTTTAAACTTTAGTGAAATAGTTTGTATTTCTAGTAAAGGAATTTACTGACAAAGCAATTTGGTCTATTTGGTACTATGAGATGGTCCTACGGCAAATACATTTTATAATGATATTTCTTAAATTAAGAGTACCTTTCAGAGTCACACAGGAGCCTGAAACAGATTGAGTTGTTTTAATGTATATAACAGAAAGAGGCTGTAGTTTTGGAAGGCTCCAAGTAATACTTCTGAATTGTTTTTGAATCATGCACAGCCCTCCAAATACTTCTGGTGTAGTCATAGAGAGACTCTTTATTTGCATGTGATTTGTTGACTTGTTTCTAATTAGTTTTCATAGTATTTCCATATGATTTCAAAAGAGGTCTTCAGGTTCTAGCTTGTAATGTCAGCACAGAAATGGAATTCCATCCATGAATCTTTGCTTACTACAGCAACCTTCAGTTTCTATAAGATCATATGGATTTGATGTTTCACCAGGGCTGACATACAGAAATATAGAAGACAGACAGAGAGAGGCTAAATTGAAAATGGTTGAAAAGTTCTTCAAAAGTCAGAACATTTTTGAAAAGGTAAGTGCATAGGCCCTTAATTTTGTATGATGTCAGGATTGTAAATAATGTACTACCTGATATAATTATTTTAGAATGCCAGAAGAAATATTAGTAACTTCATGTCTACAGTATTATTCAAGGTGACTGAAAATGTGTCCCTATTGTATGAACCTTGCACTCTTAAACATATGCATTTTTTTAGCATAGCAAGACTTAATGTAGACATAATAAATATATGGAGGCTTTTATGTCAGGAAATAATGTACATGATTTTTATTGTGAAACAAAAAACAAAAAAAAATTCCATTGAAATATTTCCTTTTATTTTTTCATGTCTGATTTGTATCCATTCTCTGATTCTTCTTTTGTCTTCCAGTTTGCTATTGGCAATTGTTGACATGTTTATAGATATGTACACCCATGTACTTACTTTGGTGCCAGTAATATATATATGTATATGTATATGTACATATAAAATAGGAATATTATTAAATAGGAAAGTTTCCTTTTATACATTTTAATGATAGTTCTAAAAGTTACTTTTTTAAAAAAAAATAATGTAATCTAGCCTAATACAAACTTAAATGTGTAATTAATGTCTGTTCATATGTACCAATGACTCAGTCCTCACTGGAATGCTGGCGTGGAGAGTATCAACTTTAATTGATCGAAATATCAACCTCGATTAGTCTCTTTACATTTAAAATGTACATTTTCCCAAACAAAGCTAATTCCACCTAAAAATACAGCAGTAACGGACTAGATATTTTTAGCATGTAATCTAAAGAAAAACAATGTGCTTTGGTCCTAAATTGGCACAAATTGTTTTCAAGATAATACGTTCACTTTAAATTAACATATGTTTGTGGTTTCAGGGGGTATATTCAATACACATATATGTGCATATTGACTAAGTAGATTTTGTGGCACTAGTGAAAACAGTCATGAAAAAGTATTGTGAAAAATTAGTTAAAACTTGTCTCATTTACCTGAACAGCTTATACTATGTTAATATTAACTTATATAGCACTTCTTCTCAAAGCTATAGTGTATATGCAAATCAGATACTTTACACGGTAAAGTACAGGATAAGGAAGATGTTTTCTAATTCCAGCATGATGTTCATAAAACTGACTTATTTCTCCCTGAAATTTCTATCCCCTAAGCTAGCTCAATCCCTGGATCTGCCTATAGTGTAGTGATGGCAAACCTTTTTGAGACCGAGTGCCCAAACTGCAACCCAAAACCCACTTATGTATCATCGGGTGCCGGGTGAGCATGGCCCATTGGGTGGGCGTGGCTGTGGTGGTAATGGCAGCCTGGATGGGACTAAAAAGTTCAATCAATCAATTCCAACTTTGCGAAATCTTTTTTTTTCCCGCAAGAAGTTGAAATTGATTGAACCTTTTTTTTTTTTTTGCAAACGGCTGAGGCCTAAAGCAAAAAGGTTTTATAAAATCCAGCTGAAGGCCTAGGACGGCGTGCATGCCCACAGAGAGGGCTCTGTGTGCCACCTGTGGCATGCATTCGCCACCACGGCTATAGGGCATATTGTACTTGCAACAGAGAAAAATGCTTTGAATAAAATATAGTAATTAACTCTATATTTTTCATATTTACTAAGAGCTTTTTCTGTAACCAGTATAGTGCAGAAAAATAAGAACATGATCCATTACTATTCTGCTGATTTTACTCCAATTGCCATTTTAGTGGCATGCACGCTGATGTGCAAAATATTTCCTTCATTTTAATTATTGCTTATTAGTCATTACACTGGAACCCAAGAAATCTAAGTATGAGGATTTATCCCATAGACATTTGTTGCTGTTGTAAGAAATATTGTAAATAATTAATGAAATACTGGAGAATGTGGCTTTGGATGTAGAATACCTTCCCTGCTTCCATGTTGTTTAAACATTGTAGAGGGAGGAAAGTTAGTGTTGCTGTTTTGCATCCCCATTGCAAGCTTGTAAAATCTAAGCATGCTAATTGATATCTTTTTTTTTTAAAAAAAAGAAAGCAATAAGATTCAGGCTCAATGAAAGATCTTAATATAAGCCTTATGATCCTATTACTGTCTACTCAAGCAATGATCCTCCCCTTGCCTCCCAAATACTACTTGGTGATTGGTAGGCCTTTTGTTAAAACAATTCAAAACAGCTGCAAACATTTCATAAGGAACTTCTAATTATTATGGGCATTCTATTATGTAAATCTATAGTATTTCAGGTATGTTTGTGCTAAAAATCTATAAAGATATATAAAATTCTGGTCAAGTGTAGTTTTCAGATCATTAGCTTCACTTTTATAGAGAACTATAGTGAAGAAGGGGGTTCTGAATTGATAGGAAACTGACTTCATCAAATCGGAGCATAATTCCATTTTGTTTAACATAGGCTACCTTACCAGCAGACCTCCAGGATTTACAAACGGGTATATTTCCTATCCATAATGTCATAGCGGACATTATTTAAAGCTGCTTTTAAAAATAAATTCCACAAAAATGGATTCACAATAGATGTCAATAAATTCATCATAATACATTGTTCAAATATAACAAATGGAGTGAACTACGGATTTTAGCATATGAGCCATGCTTTGCTTAGAAAGGGTTTTATTTTATACACTTTTACCAGATTTGAGTGCATAATTGTGGAAGGGAGAATAAAGAAGAAACTGAAAATAGCAAAGTCCATATATATTAATATGTATGCAAATTAGATTAAAATATATGGCACATTGGAGAATTTTTAAGGTATTGATTCCACTGATGTAGCTTGTTCGGTGTCCAAACTCAAGAGAGATAGTTTATTGATCATTTTGGATGCAAACCTATAATAGATTTTAACTGGGATATTATAGTTTGAATAAATATTTTCTGCTGTACTTTATGTAATATATTTATTTTTATGCCTTCTTGTATGCGAAATACATAGAAAAAGAATCTATGTATTATATTAAAATGACTGGTAATTGAGTATTTGCAAATTTGGATAAGCCTTATATGTACTGTTATGAATCCCTCACTATATTCTCCTGGTTTCAAAAAAATCAAAAATCTGTTTTCTCTGTAAGATAAATTATTATGCAAGAATACAGTAAGCTACACTATGCAAAATATATTAATTTGATAATTCTCTTGATAAAACAGCATTAATGATGGAAATACTGCCTGTGGGATATTGGTAGGCGTGTTAGGCAGTTTTTATGACAGAAAAATGAAAATCTACTTCAGGTTAAAAGTGAAACTAACTCACATATCATTTTCTATTCATGCAAAAGTCCATGTTTGGACTTGATCTCACAATATCTATATTTTTCATATTGATTATATTAACTGCTTTTTTCAAGAAAAAACTAAAAATAGCAAACAGATTTTAATCCTGTGTATGATTTGACTGAATCATACCCATACAAATATATGAAGATTTTTTTTCTGTAAATAACCAAAGGTTCTATATAACAAATATGTCAAGCATCTGTCAGTATTTTCCCCTCCTAACACTCTTGCTGTTAACTTATATTATTTTACATACTATTTTTAGACAATTGCAGGAAAACACCTAACTGTATCTTGTGGATATTTGGACATTTCCTGAGGGAAAATAAGCTTAAGGGTCATGAGTTCTGATACAGATCTAATATAACAGAGCAGAGTCACTGTTCCATTTTAGAAGACAATGGAATTGCATGTGAGTCTGATTCCCGATTCTCGTCTTTGATGAAGTTTTGATGAATCATTTATTACTGAAATTAGAACAAGGAAAGGAAAGAAAGCAGGCAATACACAATTGGTTCTTCTCAGTCCAGTAAATGAACAGGAATCAAAGCAGGTGTCACAATGCAAGATAGAGCAGAAATGTGTGGCACATAGACTTTGGGTTATTGGGGAGGGGGCTATATTTGAATGATTCTGTAGAAATCACAATCCTCTTTTCCTGTACTGTTCGGAAATGCCACAACTCATCTACATAATATATGGCCTTTTCATTCTTGTGCCTAATCATAGCAAGAACATGTCCAGATGACCTCTTTTTCTGCCACGTCCTCATTATTTTGCCTTCATCTTGTTCCCAATCCATATCTGAAATAGCAGTTTTTTTCATGGGCATAATCTGGTATTTCACCAACCATTCAGGGAGCATCGGAGTCAGATGATCCTTGGGAGAAAGGTAGCTAGTAGCGCCTTAGGCTAGTAAGGGCAGACTTTCCTCTTCGGTCTTTGGGCATTGTTTTGGCAGGGCCATTCTACTTTGAGTGTTGGAGAAGCTGGCATCTTTCAAGCCAGATGTGAGAGATTGAAGAAACTGAGAAAGTTAAGTGTAAGAAATCTAGACATAAACAATCAACAGATGGCAGAGTTGTTAGTGGCTTTTCCAATAAGTAGCAGCTCAGTCCTGGTTGCAGGACAAAGAAATTCTAAACTTTCAAACAGAGTCTACTTTAATGAATTCGGTAATGAAACTGAAATAAGCTACATTTTCCAAGATTTGATACGTTGTTTCCAATTTTTGCATTTAAAATTTTTAAAATCAAAATCTCTTTGATTTTTGCTTGTTTGATGGTGGCCTGATGAAAGGGACTTGAGGTTGGGCTGACTTTGAGCTGATCCTTGGTTCAGAAATCCAGGTCCTTTGGAGCAGCAGCTGACCAATGACTGGAGGTACACCTGAGGGTGAGAGTGACCCTCTTTTCTGTGCTTCCTGATGTGACTCTCCCCCACTTATCACAATTGCTCTATATACTTTTGAACATGGATTTACTCTCTTCTGGGAGAGTGTTAAATCCATGATCAAAAGGTCATCATCTGATAATTCCAGACTGTTTGAATGCACCCACAAGCAAGTTTTGATAGATGGCTAAATCTGGTAGCCTTAACAAGCCCTCTTCGAAGAATGACTGTAGGCGGTTTACCTGCTGGCTGGTAATGCTTGGTGGGAGATAAGGGAAAGCCTTGATGGAACACCTTTTCCCATTGAGTATGGTACTTAATTTCCTGCATAGGATTCTAAGACTTGGATTAGCAATCCCATCAACAAAATATGTTTAGGCAGGACCTTGGAGTGCCCCATCATCAGTGTTTTTTCCTGCTTCCTTTCTTTGCTTTTACTGGTTCTTGAGGAATAGGGAATTACTGAGTTCACTCTTCAGTACTGAACTAAGCAGTCCTACTCATCACTTACTCTCCCCTTTGCATTTGTAAATTCCCTAATTCAGATGTGATTGACACCCTTATAATAACGTAACTAACTGTAAATGAAAGATGCATCAGTTAAGGCTGCACAGACCAACACTCGGGGCTACATTCTGAAATATGAGAAACTACTGTAGAAAAATGTCTTCTAGAGATTAGTCACAATTAAATATCCTGCCAAAGTAATGACATTTGACATAAAGGTTGGCAGATAGTTGTAACACTTCCAATTCTTTCCAAGGGCAGCTTGTCTGAGCATAATGGAAAGTTCCAAATAAGTTCCAGCTATTTGGATGCCCACATATATTTCCGGGGAATAAATATGGTTGTCCAGCCAGCCTGAGGGTGTTTTTTTTTTGTTTTTTTTGTAAATCATAATTTAAGGAGGGGGAAGACAGGCCCAGAGGGAGACATCTAGGAATGCTTTTATGCTTGTCGGCCAAAGTTTTGAGACAACATTGGTACTTCGGAAAAAAGAAGAATGAGCCTTAATTTCCAACTTTTAGGACATGAAACCGAATGTGTATCTGCCTCATGTTATCTCCACAACAACAACCCTGTGAGGTGCGTTGTGCTGAGACTGGCTGGCCCAAAGTCACCCAGACAACTTTCATGCCCAAAAGGGCTAGAACTTACAGTCTCCCAGTTTCTGGTCCAGCACCTTAACCACAACAGAAACTGGTTTTGTTTTTCAGTAGTGGAATCAGTACTTTGTTTCCAAATTGTTTGAAATCTGTTCTCTTATTTAAATAAACCTGCTGGTCTTGAGAAGGAAGAAACCAACAGCTATGGTCCACCATAATTCCTCAAAAGAATGGCATTAAGATTATAACTAATACAAATACAAAGGCTGCTTTCTATTCAGATGATTCCTGGGTCTGTCTCACATGATGCATGGCTATCCATGATAATCTCCCATTATCAAGCTTCCTACAAAGAAATCAGTGATTTTGAAGAAACTAGTGGAGCAGTTATACTACTGAGCTGGCAATTGCCTTTGCTAATCTGGTCACACAGACTTCTGTAGCTGTTTTTAAATAAAGAATAAAGTGAATACATTTTCATCTGTTACTTAAACATGAATTCATCTAATAAGAAACATTTGAGTTTTCTGCCAGTCTTGCTTCCTACTCTTTCATACAGCTTTGTTACTCTTTTTCCTCCCACATACTAAAAACAGAAATGGCATTATAAAATAAAAGAGAGAGAAAAATGGCAGCAACTACTGATAATTCTTGGCAGGATTTTTAATATATTTATTTTCAACATTCTTAGTGTTAGGTCAGTTTATACAATAGTGTGAACAGGTGTAATGATTATGTGCCATCAATGGTGTTGATTCTTAGCAATCATGCAGATTTCTTCCATATTTTTTCCCTAATCTAATTGATCAGGTCTGAAGGTATCCAATTCTAATCCATGTCAGTTCATTGATGCCTAAGTGACTGAGGGACCCATTGCAGTTCCAAAGGCAATTGGAAATTGTTCCTGAAGTTTTGCTATATAGCCCTACTCAGACCTTGGCAACTGCTTAGAATAAGGATATTGTGCCTCTGCAAACTATCTTGCCTTATCTCCAGTGGTTTACAGAGGAGTTGAGGGAGCTGAAAAGGATCAAGAGACATCTAGAGCAGGGGTGTCAAAACTGCCGGCCCTTGGGCTGGATCCGTCATGCCGAAACTGTGCCCACCCCATTGCCGGCAATGGAGAAAAAGTTGTGATACGTCGCAACACGTCATGTGATGTTGCACGTTTGACACCCCTGATCTAGACTAGAGCATCACTGGAGGAGGACAAGGGGCTAACCTGATCAATTACCAGTTACAGCTGCTATTAAGTCTACCTCATAGCAATAAGTGACAAAATATCAAACAGCCCTGTTTAGGGTTACCCAATCCTTTCTGAATAAAGGGACTTTGAGGTTCATCTTCAGGATCATGCTGAGAAATTTTCAGTACACCTGGTGAATAAAATTACTTGGATCTGTACTCAGTTGGAAGCCCAAGTATGCATGTCCTTTAGAGATTCCTGGGGAAGTGATAACTGGGAACAGTTTGATCTGGTTGGACCAAAGAAAGTGGACAGGATCCTCAGGACTATAAGCATATTCAACTATGATTTGGATCCATGCCTCTCCTGTTTGGTCAAGACCACCTGGGAGTGATGTGTAGGTCCTAAGTGATGGTTAATTCATCCTTCAGATGAGGTATTACCAGCACCATTTAGAGTGCACCCTCTTCTCAAACCATTGCTAGACCTTTCCCTCCAGTCTCCCACCTTCTCATTTTAGAGAAGGTGATTGAAAAGGTGGTTGCACTGCAGCTTCAGAGGATCCTTGGTAAGGAGGTTTATCTGGATCCTTTCCAGTCATGTTTAAGGCCCAGATAAGGGACAGAAACAGCATCAGTCATGCTTTTGGATATTACTTCTGGTGGCCTCTGCCAACTGGGAAACACAACACAGAACAAATATAAATATCTCAGCACATTTTATTGTCGGGAAGGAGATTCCAACCATGTTGCTTCCTCATTTTGTAGCCATGCTCGGCCACAAAGCAAATTACACTAGAAGTGTGATTTTACAACTATTTCTCTGTGATATAGAAATGGTTGCTCACAAGAGCTGTACTTAACCACAAATTGTTTTTGTCTGTCCAGACTGAAACAGGTATTACTAATATTTTGTTAGTCACTTATCTGTCAGATTTAGTTAATCACTCTCCAAACCCAGGCAGGATGACAAGCATTAATTTACACAAAAGCAAAGGATAAGAAGTAAATTGTTACCCTGTTTGTCTAGACAGGAGTGTGCAGTTTCCCTCAGTTGGAGGGGCCACACCAGGCTTTGCATGGCATGGAGGGGCTATATTTTAAAAGTGATTCTCTAGTGCAGTGGTTCTCAACCTGTGGGTCGGGACCCCATTTGGGGTCGAACGACCATTTCACGGGGGTCGCCAAACAAGGCTGTCCGCCATTTTTCCCCCCTTTTCTTTGGCCATGCCCCTGGCACCTGGTGATGTATAAGTGGTTGGGGGTCACCACAACATGGGGAACTGTATTATGGGGTCGCGGCATTAGAAAGGTTGAGAACCACTGCTCTAGTGGGAATGGAAGGGAAAAAACTGGTGCCTTACATACACGTTTCTAAGGCTGAAGGCAACCTGTTTGCTTCTTCACCACCATCACCCAAACTCACAAAATGCAGTAATATAGCCAAAAATCTCTGGATTCCCACAATGTGAAGTTTTTTTAGGAATAGCAAGGGATGTTGGTGAGCTGCATAAACCCTGACCAATCCCGAATTTTTCCACTCCAGGCTTGGGATCATTCTTTGTTAGACACAGATTCTCAGCAATGTGTATAGTAGCAAAAATAAAAGGATCCCTGGCCCCCAATGGGGGGTAGTTTAGGTAATTCCTTTGCCAAAAGCCAATTCAGCATTTACTTTTTTAGAAATACAACCTCTTTAGTTAGGTTATACCCCATTAGGATATACTGGCAGTGTTTGCCATACTTAAACATGGTAGCTTTTAAGACCTGATTCATACAATTCACTAAGCTACAATGAAAGATTTGGGGCTTACGGTTAGAGGTCATTTTTGGTAGTTTCAAATGCAGAAAAAAAACACTTGATATAATATTAGTCAAAAAATAAACTGTTATGAGATTTTCATCAGATTTCTTATTAGTGTGATTGTTTTCACACATTATGTTAAGTCAGAATGTCTTTACCTGGTTTTTAATTTAATTTTTATTTTATTTTATTTAACATATGAACCCAACCAAATGGGTAATTTGGTCAATAAAAACATGACTTAAGCAAGACATTGCATAAAAACATGATTTAAGCAAGTCATTGCTTAGCATGATTAGGGATTATAGATAAAGAGTTTTGAAATATTAGGTTGGGCAGACATAACCACACAGGACTGGTTGGCTCAAAGCCAAACAGACGGCTACAATATTTTTACAAGAAGTGTAAGAAGTCCATACAGTAACAGTTCTATAATTTCTTTTCCAGAGTAATAGTGACTAAATCGGGTGGGAGATGAGTGGGAAGTGGTTTTATTGACTCAGCAAACAACTGCTTTAATGAAATCAGCTGTTTGTGACAAGTATCAAAAGATAAGTAAGTAGGGAAAATAATGTTTGCAAAGAAAACCCAGAAAGGAAAAACAATAGTAAACCTCTCTAATCTTCAGTGCTTAAAATCTTTTCAAATCTAGTATGCTTTGTTTATTTCAAGAAACATGTCTCTGAACAAATTGCACAAATAAGCAGCTGCTTGACAAAGCACTACAGTAGTTCAAACTGAAAGTAAATTCCTCAAAACTCAAGCCTTCTCACTAAGTTTGATGCAGATTTAAACAGATATATATATATAAGATCATTCAATAACATATGGTCCAGAGACTTTTGGGCTTAATGGACAAACAAATCTTATCGAACCTTGCTTTTATGTATGATAACAGAAGTGAGACTTTTATATCCACAAAGGTGGAAGGATCTACTAATATCTAAAATGGAAAAATGGATGGTGAAGCCGATGGAATAGGCAGAGATGGCAAAACTGACAGCTTTGATTAAGGAAAAGATCTGGAATAATTTTGTTTCTACTGGGAAATCGCTTTTGGATTTTTAACAAGAAACTTTAAAAAATGAAGTGTTAATTTTAGGATTTGATGAGACATATATGGGACTATAGAAATAATATAGATAAATGTTAACCTTAGAGTAAGAGTTCGGTGTACTTTTTTTTAATTCATATCTGTTCCAAAGAAAGTCAAGAGTCATTTTTTTTTTAATTCATATCTGTTCCAAAGAAAGTCAAGAGTCATTTTTTCTTGTCTTTTTGCACCTCTTTTTTCTTTCTTTATCTTTTTTTTTTTCATTCATAAAATTTTTCTTTCTTGTCAGTTTATCTTTTAAATTTGTTTTTGGAGATCAATAAAGTTTAAAAGAAGATCACTGTGGCATAGTTCTCAACTCAAGGATTCAAGTTTATAAACATTTTATTTTTCATTCTGTTGCAAGCAGTGTAATTCCTCCTTTTAGATTTACTGTTATCTGGGTCTCCTTTTCCTGAAGCCATTGAACATGCTCCTGTGTGCATCCATATAACCTGATTTCCTTAAATAAAAGGACTCCTAGTATTCAATGTTTCATCGATTGCCTAGCATTGAATCTACTGAGAGGATGACTGCATTTGCTTTTTACTCAAATTCCTAATTTACCACAAGAGTTGGAAAACTTCTTTCAACTGCCATTTCTTTGCACAGGAAAACCCTCTCTTAATTTTAGGATTTTCTAAGTACATAACATTTTCTTATACACATTTACACAAGCAATGTACATTTCACTTAGTAGTCTAGTGATTTAGTCCCCTTCTTCCTCCTATATTCTCCACAACAGCAATCCTGTGAGGTGAATTGGACTGAGAGAGATTGACTGGCCCAAGGTCACTCAGCTGGATTTCATGATGCCAGGCATAGGGCTATCTAGCCAATGTTAGTACACATCTAGCAAATGAAGCCTACCACTTCTGTCAATAATTGGGTTTCAACAATAAATTGCACTGATTATTAGGGCTATTTCTTCTAGAATTCAGTATCTGCTTTCCTGTAGTTCCATTCTATTATTCCTTGTTCTGAACTCTGGAATAAGAGACAATAAAATTTGATCTTTTTTTTCTGTGGCAGACAAGTAATTTTAAGAATGCTATCATATGTCCCCTAAGTCATATTTTTCCAGGCTAAACATGCTCATCTCCTGTCTTTCTTCACATGACTTAGTATCTAGTTTTCTAGTCTAATCACCCTTGTTGCCCTTCTTTGAATCTTTCCAATTTCTCTGAATCTTCTTAAAGTGTAGTGTACAATACTTCAGATGGAGTGTAACCGAAGAAGAATGAAGTGATTTGGAAAACATACTTTTGTTGATACAGCCTAAAATTTCATCTTCCTTTTGTTTTTTGCAACCCTATCACACAGCTGATTTATATTCAGTTTGAACTCACTTGAGTGCCCATCACTCAAAGGCAGAAAAGCACCAATAATATCATGTTTTATATGCTATTCTCTTGTTCCTCTAAGGGAGCTCAGAGCTCTTTCCCTCACTTTTATCTTTACCATTGTTCTATGAGACATTGATAGTTGTCATGGTGCTAAAGCTGTTTGTTTAATTATAATTAATCCAATCAAACCACATTATAATTAGCATGATGTGTGAACTAGCCAATGACTAGCTGAAGGTAAGGTTTACAAGGCTATATAATAATCTGCAATCAGATCTTCATACTCCAAACTAGTATTGGTTCATGTGATTGGATGATGTCAGTATGTGATGACCTACACATAGGAAATATTCAACAACAACAAAAAACCCACCCCAGACCATTTCACTACATACCCTATTTCCACACACTGCTATTCCATACACTTTATCTCCAACATTACTTCACTGGATATTATTGGAATTACAATCCAAAACATATAGAGGATACCAAGTTGGATAAGTGTGTTTATTTAAATTTAAATGGTCCTCATTCAAATGAAACTTAGACCCAGTACTAAATAAGTTAATTAGGAGGTGATAGACTAGAGATCAGGTAAAGCACATTCTCAGCAAGTAGAAAATCCCTGGCATTTCCACTTAAAAGAATTTTATGTAATTGATAGAAAAAAAAGACGTTTGCCTGTTTTGCCCAAAGTTGCAGGGTGTCAAAATAGGCAACACTGAAAGGAATGACTGGCCTGTGCTATAGCAGTTTCCTATGCTGAGTGAGAAGTAAATTCCACTGAACTCCATTGGATTTATTTAGGCTAGGTCTCAGGAAAGTATGATTAAGAGAATTCCTATGTTCTCACTTATCCCAAAGATAGGAAGTGCATGAGGGGTAGTTGCATGGCCTTGGATTGGAGATAGTAGGATGGCTTTTGACCCTTGGTACATATTATCACATTTCCTAGCAAACAATGTGTGAAAAGGCATTTTGGTAATAAGTGTATTTTCAGTTTCAACTTATAAAAAGAACCTCACCAATATGCAGGAATAATTCACTATGGAGAATTATGCATAACAGGTAGCTCATCAGAACAAAACTATAGATAGTTCTCGATTTATGACGCTACTGAGCCCAAAATTTTTGTTGCTAAGTGAAACATTTGTTAAGTGGATTTTGCCCCATTTTAGGACCTTTCTTGCCACAGTTGTTAAGTGAATCTGGCTTCCTCGTCTTTGCTTGTCAGAAGGTCTCAAAAGGTAATCACATGAACCTGGGATACTGCAACTGTCATAAATATGTGTCCGTTGCCAAGCATCCATATTTTGTTCACGTGACCCTGGGGATGCTGCAATGGTTGTAAATGTGGAAAAAACTGTCATAAGTCACTTTTTTCAGTGCTGTTGTAATTTTGAACAGTCGTTAAATGAACTGTGGTCATTTAGGACTAGCTGTAATTGCAAAAAAGTCTAAGCAGCTTTCTTCATAAAAAATGATACCATTTTTGGCCACACTTTAAATATTTAAGCTACTGATGAAAAGTTACTACTCTTACGAGTCACCATTTCATGTAGACGTTTGGGGGGGGGGGGAATCACCTGAATAATTTACCAAAGACCCCGATTTAAACCCTGCTTGTTGGGTAACGAAAAGGAACTCACCCCGGCGAACGGTAGGAAGGCACAAGTGACCACTATATTTCCTTGCGAATTGTCAATTTTGCCTTCCCCGCGTACGGCCTTTGCGCACATAGAGGTCGTGTGAAAGGTTCAGGATTAACGAAAGAAGCAATCCAGGAGACTCATCGTCCCCAACGCACTTCGAAGGGCGATGGGACGTCCAGGAACTATCCCCGTCTGTGGGGTGGCTGAGGATCGAGGGCACAGCGTTTCTTCCTCCCCTCCTCCTCCATGTAGACCACCCTGGGACTCTACAGCCGATCCAATTCGGTATGCTCATTTTCCCGATGGACAGCCGTGGGTTGCCCTGCGCATGCCCAGATCGTGCGCATAATCTTACTCTTCCCAGTTGCAACTCTCGAATTATTATTACGAATCCTATTAATAGCATTGTTTAAAAGCGTGCAGCTCTCGGCCCAGCCATCCTGGAGACTTCCTCGAGCTACCTAAGGTCAAACCCTAGTCAAACGACCGCCTATTCCCGGAGTTTAAAAAAAAAAAAAAAGGACCTCAGGATAACCCCAGCCAGTTCTCCCCACCCCCACCCCCTGCTCCGGCACCAGCGCGCGCCCGTCCCCGTTCAGCGCCCGCAGAGCCCGCGACGCGACGCTTTTCGTTCCTTCGCTTTCTTTTCCTCTCCCCCTCTTCCTCCTCCTCCTCTCTTTGGAAACGAAAGGGGCGGATCGACCTCGCTTAGGCTGGCGACGGAGGTTACTGATTTCTCCGCCCACGTCCTCGTACCCGTCCTGGGGAAATAGGGAACAAAACAAAAAGGAAGTGCTGAGCTCCCCGCCGGCTAGGAGTCTTTTGCAGTCCATCGGAGGACACGTCGGGTGATTGTGGGTTTTTTTTTTTTTAATTTTATTTTTCTTTCCCTCCGCCGCCACTGCTCGGCGTTGCCGCGGCGCTTTGCTGCTGGGCATCGGATAGGAGGAGGGGGAACGGCGGCGGCAATCAGAAATCCGGGAAGATCCGCCTCCTCCTCTCTCTCTTTTTTTTTCTCTCCCTCTCTCCCTCCACGGTTCCCTGGGGCATCCGCTGGGCATTCCTGGGCTAACTATGGTCGCGCTCTGTCTGTTACTCTTCGCCGGTCTCCTGCTAGCGCCGGGGTACGCCTTCAACCTGGACGCGGAGAGCCCGACTGTATACTCGGGTTCCGACGGCAGCTACTTCGGCTTCGCGGTGGATTTCTTCGCCCCCGACCAGTCTTCGTAAGTCCCTTGTCAGGCGCCGCTTTTGCAAGACGTTGAAAATCTCCGCCGCTTCCCAGAGCTCCTTCTTAGTAGTAGGCGGTGGACGCTAGAAACTCCTTTGGCGAAATCCCAGGAAAGTTCTTCAAACAGAACCGAACCTGGGTCCGCTTCGGTCCCTATTTGGAGCGCAGCTACGCTTGGGAAGGATCCCACTTTTGAAAGGAATTGCCGGGGGAACTTCGGAGCAAGTGTCTATCCGGCTAGTGGGACTTAAGATTCTCGATTTGCCATTCTTCCCTGCCCTCCTTGCCAAACCGGATTAACCTTTTGTTACGTTTCATTAAAATCCTCGCTTGCATTTTGAGCAGAACGTATTTCAGCCTTAAGGAGAAGTACTGCTCTGTTTGGGAGGGAAGATAATCCTGTCGATTTCAATGGAGTTTACTCCTAGGTAAATGGTATGGGGATGCAGGCTTCCCTTCCCTTTTTACCGGAGAAGCACAAATAAGAGGATTTGGTAAAATCCAAATACTCTCTTCTTTTTTTGTAGATTGAAGTCTTCTCATCCAATCTATAGATTTGTAGTAGGGAAAGATAGCTGTGCTTAGGTGAAGAGTTATTGGATGCTATATAAAACATGTAGAAGAAAAATAGAGGGCTAATGTTTTGCTTTACTGCCTTTAGGACTTACATTTAAAAGCACTTTTTCTTCCTAACAATGTGTATCTAATTTACTTACTCTGTGCTTTGAGATGTGGCAACAAATCCTATATACATGTAAACTGTATATGGATAGATAGATAGATAGATAGATAGATAGATAGATAGATAGATAGATAGATAGATAGACCCTTTCAGTTTATAAAGCCAGTACTTTCAGTTTATAAAACTGGTGTCTCACTGAGCATTGTTTTCACTCAAAGCACTCTCATCCAGTAAATTTAATTTATCTGACAGTGCTTCATTTTGATTATGGTGGCAAAAAGTTCAAAGTGCTGGGAAGTGGGGAAGAGGATGCCCCAGGAATAAATATAAATAGATATTTTCCTTAGGCTTCTGTTTCCATAATTACAGCTAACTTCTTAGAGTATTCTTTTGATTTGAATAGAACTTTCTTCCTAGTTCAGTGTTTGAGGTGGAGACTTTAACTCTGAGCAATATTTTGAATGTAATTATGTTTCTGTATGCAATGACTACATCTGCTGGTGAGATCATACAATATGATTTGCTGTTCTATATTCCCCCCCAAAAAATATCCTAAGAGTAACTTTTAGCCTAAAACTACATTTCTAAGAGTTTTTCCTGGTTGTTAAGTCCAAGTAGTCTTTAATCAGAAAAAAAAAAATGACAGCAGCCCAACAACTATTTTCTCCATTGCTGAGTCCTATCCTGTCTGTGTTTCAAAGTCATGCAGTCACCTGACTTCTCTCCAAGGCAATAGGTGACAAAGCCTATATCTTAAAGCTTCCCTAGGACCTTGACAGTATAACAAGAAGATACTGTTTATCCAGCTGAACATCTTATTCATGGGTTGGGAATGGAATGTAGACATTCCTCAGAGATATGGCAGAAAAAAGATGTTGCCAGTCATGTTTGTGCCATTATTAAATGAAAGTGAGGGAAAGTCATAAATACAATATTAGATTTAAATCCTACTGATCCTAGGGGATTTACCTTTGTTTTATATATTTTCAGAAAATGAACATTAAAAATGAAAACAGTGAGATACATTAACTATAAATACAATCCTTGCCTATAGAGATTCTCAATCATCTAAGACATGGTTGGCCCAAAGTTGTTTTTTCCAAAAGGCAACCAGACTTTCTTGGTGTTTTCTTTGATAGATAAAATCAAAATGTTATTACCAATGGATAACTGGGCCTCTGGTTCAAACATGCATTGATAACAGAAATAAGTGCTAGGTTCACACACATATTAAAACAGAATTAAACACAATTAAGTCTGACTTATCAAGCACATTAAGCCATAAACCAAAATGACTGGGTTCAGACAACCCAGTGAACTATTATGTAGCTGTTGCTTTATTAAGTATTATTATACCTGTATTCAGGTAGCATACCAGAAGAAATAATAAATGTATTAGGACAGGGGTCCCCAATCCCTGGTCCGTGGACCGGTACCGGGCCACGTCATGCCAGCAACTGGGTTGCACAAACAAGCAAAGCCCCATCTGCAGGATGCAGGCAGCACACAAAACCACGCCCCTTCCTGTCCCCTCTCTCCACACAACCAGTCTGGTGTCCCAAAGTTTGGGAACCTCTGTATTAAGGGAACTAAGCTCACTCCACTAAAAAAAAACCTTTCCCAGATTACTTTAAGTTAGCCTGTCACCACCTTAGAATACTCTCATATTGCCTGTCTTTAAAGTTCAACTCCTAAAGGAGCTGAAATATTTTGCTCCCTAAGATGTAGGAAAGCATGGTCCCCGTATACATAGTCTAAAAGATCTGGGACATGACTCTTTGGTGCTGACCAAAATATACTCCCCTCCCTTTATAACTACTTCAGCGGCTCCCAACCTTTTCTATATCCCGCACCCCTAGAATGCTCCTGATATATTCTCATACCCTTACAAAAGTTTGTAATAACAGCAACAAATTATGCATAAGCACTATAATTTTGAAAAACTAAGTTTTCGCACCCCCTGGAATATCGTCTCGCGCCCCCAGGGGGTATGAGCACTCCTGGTTGGGAACCCCTGATCTATAGATAAATAGTGAAGGCCCTGAGAAGAGAAAAGCTAGCTGGCTACCATTTCTGTGGTAGTCTTACTAAGCCTAATAATGAAATGACTCTATCACAGATCCAATTGGCTTACTTATGCCAAGTGTGGTCCCAGGAAGGGATCAGCTTTTTCCTTCAGAAGCAGAAAATGTCTGGCCCTGCTCTTGTTCCTGGTGATAGAAATATAATAATAAATGAAGTAATTAACCAGTGCCTTCACTGGTAGTTCAGAGGTGCTGAGATATGAACTATCCAACCATTTTCAGTGGTCATATTGGAGTGTCTTTGCTTCTTTCCCAATCCCAGTGGGCTCAAAAGCTTGCATGCTGTTTTGTGACCTTATGGCTTGTTCTAACAAAGGCATGGCTCATTAAAAAAAAAAAATCTCTGAAGGTTTTGCTGTTTCGTCGCAGGGTAACATTTTTTGCTTTTTATGGTTTAATTCTGGCAGCCAGATTCACTGAGATAGTCTAGTCAATATTTTCTCCTTAACTTTTGACATAATACCTCTAAACATAGGGATTCTGTGCATGGTAATTATTGTAGAAACACTGTATTGTGAAAGGATTTAACACAAAGCAAAAAGTATGAGCCAATCCTTCAGTAAAAGCTGTAAAGACCAACATCCCCATTATGTGGATATGGGCCCATATCTACCATATCTATATACTTATAACATCCAGATGCACCTTTCTGTGTGATGGGCAGCATATAAACAAACAAACAAACAAACAAAATATCTAGCCCTTGAATGCCCTTTGTTTGGCCTCAGAAATTATGTCTCCAAAAGAGTAGAATTCCTTATTATCTGCAGCAGGAAATGGAAAAAGAGAAGTGTGGTAAATGACCACATAAGTTATCCAAACCTTTAAAGACATTTTAAAAATCATTGAAAAATCCATAAAACTATAGAAAATGCTAGCTGTAAATTTCTGCCCCATCCAGTAGTGAAGTAACATCATGTTGGTTGTTATGGCGTTTGTCCTCCGAAACACTGAGTGGTTTGTCCCCTAACTATTTAATAGCTAATTGTTTCTGTTCTCTTCTGATTATTTCTTATTTTATTTATCAAACTAGTTTTACGGCTAACTATCCAACAACTCCAGGCAGCATAACTACAATATATGTAAAATATTCAGAAATACGAGTATCCGATGATCTGGAATGTTATATAATTAAATAAGTATTTATTTATAGTTATATGAAAATCCTTGTTTCATTTTTATGAACACATTTATTTGAAATGGCTTACAAAGCACTACAGTGCATCATTAAGTTGTTTAAAATACAACTGCAATTGTGTAATAAACCTAGTGAGAGCGTTATTATTATATATCTCATTAAAGTCAATTAAGGCTATATTCCTCTTTGAAGTGAATCTCAATTATGATATTCAAAATTATAAACCAGCAATGGATTCCACCCTAATCTGAACACTATTAAATACAGTGGGTTTATCTTCACATATCTTTTATCTTCATCGGTTTTATGTTATAAAATTATGCATACAGGTAGTCCTCGACTTATAACAGTTTGTTTAGTGACCGTTCAAAGTTACAAAGGCACTGAAAAAAGTGACTTATAACCATTTTTCACATGACTGTTGCAGCCTCCCCATGGTCACGTGATGAAAATTTATGATTATTGTGGCATCCAAGGGTCATGTGATCGACCTTCTAACAAAGTCAGTGGAGAAACCAGATTCACTTAACAGCCATGTCACTAACTTAACAATTGCAGTGATTCACTTACCAAATATGGCAAGAAAGGTTGTAAAATGGGGCATAATTTACTTAACAAACGCCTTACTTAGCAACAGAAATTTTGGGTTCGGTTGTGGTTGTAAGTCAAGGACTACCTGTATATTTATGTATAATCCAATATTAAAATTCTCTGGATAGTGCACTACATATTTATGTGTTTTTACTCCTTATCAAAAATAGAAATATAAACATTATAGGAAAGATTGAGCTTTATTTATCTTGAGTGCTTTTAAGATGCTTTTATCATGTCTCTATTGCAGGGATAGGCAACCTCGGCTCTTTTTATGACTCGTGGACTTCAACTCCCAGCATGGCTGGCTCAGGAATTCTGGGAGTTGAAGTCCACGAGTAATAAAAGAGCCAAGATTGCCTACCCCTGCTCTATTGTAATTGTAACATTCTTGTTAGATGTCTTATTAGAAAAGATACATTTTGTGTGTTTTAATGCTCTTATACTGACCATTGAATACATTGTTATACCTTATTTGTTCCCCACTCAAAAGTTATCTTTGGTCTTGTTCGATACATACAGTTGCCTGTTGTGGTTATTCCCGTTTTCACATATCTGTAATTGAATGAACTTTCACATGAATGAACATATATAGGATTGTACTCTTAGAATAGGCCCATACATTTCCATTTCGTTTAATTGATTTGTAATATGTAATAGTAGTAAAGTTGGAAGGGACCTTGGAGGTCATCTAGTCCAACCCTCTGCTCAGGCAGGAAACCCTACACCATTTCGGACAAATGGCTGTCCAGTCTCTTCTTAAAAACTTCCAGTGTTGGAGCATTTACTGCTTCTGGAGGCAGGCTGTTCCACTGATTAATTGTTCTCACTGTCAGGAAGTTTCTCCTTAGTTCTAGGTTGTTTCTCTCCTTGATTAGTTTCCACCCGTTGCTCCTTGTCCTGCCTTCTTGTCCTGCCTACAAACTTGATATAATGTCTGGTTATTCTATAAATTATGGTAAATCAGAATTAATTCTATTTGATGTCAATAACAATTTTGACAAGTTTAAGGGTTGGGGATTTGGATCTTGTTCTGCTTCCTTTGTCTACCCTAATATGAAGACTTGTACAAATTTTCTCACTGGGTAAATTTGAATTTGTGTTCAAAGGAAAAGAAAAAAAAGAAAGAAAATGGTCCAGATCCTCTTTTAACATTTTTTTTTTTTTGAGAAAGATAAGGATAATATGGTTTTTTTTTACTTTGAGGTAGATTTATATTATAAAAGACCTTACTGTTTTATTCTTTCTCATTATTTTATGCAGACTTTTATATAATGTCACATATATTTCACAGGGACATCTTTTTAAGGATTCCGTAGCATAAATTCAATTACATGATCAGAGAAGAGGACTTAATTTTTCACACCTTCAGGCCTGTCACTGGGTATTTATTTTAGTTTTGGTCACTGATTGGAACAAAAAAATTTGGAACTTAGTTCCTATGTGGAATCAGCTTGAAAATTACTTGACCCACTGAAATGCTGATATTCTTATTTATATGAGGATTATTATTAATGCCTGCACTTACTGGTCCCTTTTTTCATTGGAAAATATGGGACTGTATATACCCCTGGTATATACAATGTTGATTGTAAGTTTACATTATGGGATTATCTTAGTTTTGAAACAGCTGGTGCAGAGGCACCACTGAGTTAGTAATATGGAAACAAAATAATATGGAAAGCTAAACTTCTCAAATTACCTTTCCAAGAAAGTTTCCTGCCTCTGAGGTGAGACCTTCATATTGCCTGCTCCCATCATTGCTTTCAAGGAGGCACCTCACCTGGCATTTCCCCTTAAGGCCAGTGTATAAGAGAAATGAGATTCCCCAAACTTGGGCTGCTTTACTGGCAATTGAAACATTAATTTCTATAGCACCATTTCTTAACCCCATAATGTCAAGGGATGCAGCAAATGAAATCAGCCACTCTTTCAACTTTATGAGAGAGATCTCACCAGAGAGAAATAAAATTAAACCTTTAAAAAAAGATAAATGTAACAAGTCCTTTTATCTTTAAATAAGAAAATGCAAGCAGTAACTGTTAAGAGAAAGAACTAGAGCTGCCACAATAAAGCTTCTTAGTAAAATAAGAACAGTTTATATTTTTCATAACTAATTTAAATATAATTGACAGTAATAGGCTCCCCGCTAGCATAAAACTGAAGATCTGAATAGTGCATGTTTTAAAATATACTATAAAGCTTTTTTCATTTTTGATTCCTAGTGACTGCATGGTCAAGTCCTTGCAATTTTCTTGGGAAGATTTCAGAAGCGGTTTGCCCTTTCCTCTTTGCTAGGGCTGAGAGAGAGTGGCTGGCCTAAGTCCCACCCATTTGGCTTATGTCTAAGGCAGGACTAGAATTTATGATTTCCTTGTTTCTAATCTGATGCCTTAATGACTACACCATACTCAGTCATGCCATAAAGTATGCATGACCATATTGTAAAGGGATGCAGCAAATTTAAGATTAATAAAGAGGAAAGCTCATAAAATAGCTTGTACCATAACAGCTCTGTGCAAATTGCATGGAACAATTTTCCAGGACCTAACAGTAAAAGGAATTTGATGGAATCCACAAAATCTTAGTTGTTTGGGTATTAACTTCTGCTGGAACCCACACCCTGCATTACCACAGACCTGGGTTACATGAAAGCCATTGCAAACACAAAGATTTTTGGGGGAGAAACTTCATTTAAATGATATGTGTGGGAAGTGGTTATTTGGAGCCATCTCATGATGTGAACTTCTGATTTAATGTTGTTTAAACAAGGTTTTATTTACATTAAAATTCCTCTTAGGTTTTCATCCTGTAAAATGTGAGAGTTCTGTTAATAAATTTAATCTTACTTGTGGTTTGTATACATAGTTGAGGACTGCTAACTGCAGTTTGAAATGTTATCTAATAAATTTGATTTGAACTGCGCTTTAGTTGAATGAAATAGAATATACTAGGAACATACATAAATAATTGCTGAAGGATTCTCAGTTCTTTTACTACCTTTGAAAAATCCTGGGAAATAGGTGAAATCTTCACAACTACAGAAGAAGGGGAGGAAAATGCAGGAAACTCAGTCTTAAAATGTACTGATGAGTAAATGCTAATACAGATTTGTCAAAAATAAATAGTGCCATATTAAACTTTTTTAAAAAATGTATTTATGGATTATGGTAATTCTGTGGCATAATTTCTCCAGTGAAAGGTGAAGTCTGCATTATATTTTAGATAACAAGTTTATAATTGACTTTAATGGCTGGGTCAGCTTTTAGGTGGGTTTTAAGGTTAGCAGTAGCCTTTCTGCCGTATTAAGTGTGGGTTGCCTGATTGATTAATTTTAGAGTTAAAATTTCTTTAGGATTTCATGTAAAGCCACTTTGTCAAAATCAAATACGTTCAATGAGGTTTTTTCCTAAAAATACCAGGGCACTAGAGAAGGAGCAGCACCAGTTGCTTTGTTTAGTAATGGTTTATTGGTTTTTTTTTTAAAAAAAATGATAAATTGGTGTTTGGTAGCTTATTTTCTTGATTTTGACTCACTGGAGACTTCTGCACAGATGTTGGGAGAGAGCTTTAGTTTAATAGGTCTTATATTGGTGGACTTGTGACAAACCATTGTTTACTAAGCCTCAGTGGGCTGGGTTTCATAGATAATGCTATGCTTTGAATAATGTGTTATAAAACCACAGTGACTAGATTCAGATATAAACCAATGAAACCTCATTATATAACATAATATATGATTTATCTGCTTGGTCCTGATTTTACCAGGGGTGGGGTAACATTTCTTTTCCCCCAGATCTCAGGCTGTTCTTCAATATTTTTATCCTGAATATATGTAAGATGAACATGGCTCATCAGCATAGTATAATATATAAATAAGGCCTTATAAGAGTTCCTTTTGTTTTCATTTTGCGCTTGAGACAGCAAAGCCAGGGGAATGGCCAATACCTGGCAGGCCACTGTAGAATATTTTTGGCTTGGTAGATTGCAAATTATGTTGGCCTAGTTTTAATCAACACACATACTGTATTTATACTCATTTTGTACTCTACTAAAACCTTTGCTGTAACAGTTTTTGAAATTTGATGAGCCATTACAAGATAAAAAAAGTTTTTGGAAAACCTCAGTGCAATTTTTGCACAATTGTTTCAGTCTGCTTGCTGGATTGTATTGCTCCCCTGAATTATTGGAAGATTTCACTTTAACTGTATTGCTTAGATCAGTGGTTCTCAACCTTTTTAATGCCGCGACCCCCAATCGGTCGTAAGTTGAGGACTACTCAACCGGTCGTAAGTCGAGGACTACTCAACTGGTGCAGCACCGTTTGCAGAATGGGACTTTTGGCGGGCTCAGCAGGGCAGAGACAGCCTGGACAATTCCTATTGGCTTTTGAAAGCCAATAGAATTAGACTCTATTCAAGAGAGTCTATTCTATTGGCTTTCAAAAGCCAATAGAATAAAAGGGAGTAGCACAGCTAAGGAAAAGGGGGGGAAAATGGCGGACTGCGTTGTTTGGCGACCCCCGTGAAATGGTCGTTCGAGCCCAAATGGGGTCCCGACCCACAGGTTGAGAACCACTGGCTTAGATTAATTATGCTCCAGGCACATCAAATCCATATTCAGAGAACTATTTTCTCTATGGTTACTTTTAATAGTAGAAGTTGTATTTCAGGTGTATATTTCCTGGATTCTGAGGCCAGGAAATGAAGACTTGTTCAAATAACTGATTACCGTCTGAAAAGACTAGGATCTATTAAAACATAGGACAGTTTTATATGCCCAGGCCAGGCAACTTTTATCAGCAAAAAGAGTTTTTGAAAGATGGCCAGAAAGTAATACTGGATGAGTTGAAAATTCAGTAGGTGAGCCATTTATTCATGTTTAACATCTGGTGTTGAGATTTCAAAGTGCCGCATTGGATTACAGAGAATAGTTATACTGTTGCATTTTTACACAGTTTTTGCATTCTTTTCAACATGGTTTATGCAGCGAGATTGACTGATGAGTTTTGTCTTGCGGATCACTCCTACAGTGACATCAAAGCTGTGTTGTCTGAGGCATCACAGCCACGGCTCGTTGCTTTATGATAACAGTATGGTTGTTTGGATTGAAAGAAGTCCTTTACTTATAAAATATTTGGCAGTAGCCCAAACACTTAGTTTCATTTAGTTTTACTCGCTCTGGGCATTTTCTTTGGCTTTTAGCCTTTGTTGATTAATTAGTGAAAGTGAGAGAAGGATGTGCACTTGTCTCTTTGACTTTTTCCAGCATTAGGAATCCCTGGTGCTGATGTTGCTTAAAGAGTATGGAGCGGTAGATAAGCTAAAACAGCTAAGTATCTGAAAATTGTCCATAATCTCCAGCTATTCATCATATAGAACAAAGGTCCCCAACATTTTGGACACTGGGGACCGGTTACGTGGAGAGAGGTTTTTCCGCGGATCGGAAGGTGCGTGGTTTTGTGTGCTGCCTGCATCCCACGGATGGGGCTTTGCTTGTTTGTGTGGCCTGGTACCAGTCCATGGACCGGGGTTGGGGATCCCTGATATAGAACATTTAGGATAGCTCTAAAGCTCATTAAAACGAGTTCACTGTTTTAAGAAAAATAATAATAATAGCAAGGGCTGGTTCTTTCTATAGGTCTGACCATCACTCTGTAAGACATTGGTTTGACTAAACATTCCAATTTAAATCCACTATACCAGTGATTTATTTATTTATTTATGAGATTTATATACCGCTTTAAGTGCAAGCACTCTCTAAGCGGTGTACACCAGTAAGCACTGTGTGTGTGTGTGTGTGTGTGTGTGTGTGTGTGTGTGTGTATATGTGTGTGTGTGTGTGTTTTCTGAGGTTTTCGCGGGTGTTTGTATGTAGGTCTTTGGTTGTTCGGGTTTTCTCCCGCGTAAAATTGGAAGTGTCTTGGCGACACCACTTGTCCCACCACATACATCGGACAAACCAACAGAAGAATAAGTGCACGCATTGAAGAACATAAGAACTCAGTCAAAAAAGAGGAACCAACATCTTCCCTGGTCCAACACCTTAAAGCCACAGGACATGAAATTGACTTTAAAAATACCAGAACCATTGCCAAAAGTGAACATTTTAATAACAGAATAATCAGAGAAGCCATCGAGATAGAAAAACGCCCACACAGCATGAACAAGCGAGATGATACCTCCCGCCTACCAGCCATTTGGAAACCCGCCCTTATTGACAAACGACTCCCTAACACAAAAAATGATACCAGACCCACACTCACAAAAACCACACAGGATGTCACCACCACACATCCACGCAAAAAGCAAACCCAAAGCCACACCGATGATGAGGCACGACCACAAACCAGAAGCCAGACCAGAGCTGCATCATTAGCCACTTTAAAGCCCTCCAATCCATACATGAAGCAAACTGACACCCTCCATGAAAATGAGGCACGACCACAAACGCGAAGCCAAAAAATAGCAAGGCAGCCCAAAATCTTAAACCCCTCTGCAACTCAGACTAACCTGAGCACAACCAAACAGAACACTCCCCCAGCCAATCAGAGCACAGCCAACCCCCCAGCCAATCAGAGCACAGCCAAGCCCCTAACCAATCAGAACACACCTCCACCCAATCAGAACACAGCCAAGCTCCCACCCAATCAGTTCATACCCCCACTGGCAGTTAAAAGGAAGAAACAGCTAAGACCACACATTGCTGCTCGAAGCACGAAGCTGAAAACACCAGCCTGAAGATGACGAATGGGACTTCGTCGAAACGTCGCCAAGACACTTCCAATTTTACGCGGGAGAAAACCCGAACAACCAAAGACCTACATATATATATATATATATATATATATATATATATATATATTAACAACCAAAGACATATATATATATATATATATATATATATATATATATATATATATATATATATTTACATTGCCCCCAACAATCTGGTGAACCTTTTAGAGACCAAGTGCCCAAACTGCAACCCAAAACCCACTTATTTATTGCAAAGTGCCAGGGCTGCATCAGCATTGTGGTGCCCTTGGGGGGGGCAGGGATACACCTCTGAGTGCCGCCTCTGGCATGCAAAAACCGGGGGTGCAAAAATGGACCACCATGCTGCAAGGTGCAAAAACGGCTGCCGCTGCACCACAGGATGCAGATACAAGGCGCTGCACCACACCAGAATGGGGCAGGGCTAGAGAGTATCACACAGGCACTAGCCCTGCCCCATTTGCAGTATGTGCGTGCTCGTGACCCCATGTGCGCATGGACGCATGTAAAATGCTAGTCGGCGCTTCGCCTCCTTTGTGCTAGGTGGGGTTCCTGCTCCAGGTGGCGGTGGCAGCCTGATGGACCTGCTGTTGGTGGTGGTGGTGCACGTGCCAACAGAGAGGGCTCTGAGCCATAAGTTTGCCACTACTGCACTATGCTCTGTTTTTTTAATGGCTAAATGAATTACACTATATCACTAAAATAAATAATAGAGTGTGATTCAGGATTTTATTTATGCAATTATTTGATTTATACAATTGCCCAACTCAAAATTCCTGACTTTTATTCCCATTTAATTCTTGCTGCTGCTTTGTATCACCCTCTTCCCACATTCACTCAGTATTTCATAACTCCAAACAACATGCAGTCTATACTACTATTATTCCATTCCCAACTGTCACAGTCTTTCCTAAAATACATGGAAGATACTTCTAAACACATGAAGTTTGCCAGGACATCATCCCTTTTCATATGTGACTGTATAATCAATCATACTTGCCAGACTTTATTTTTTTTAAGGAATTGCTTTGTCATGAATGGTTAGTTCATAACGTTCTCTCAGTGATAACAGCAACTTTTCTGCCAAGACATTTTAAAAATGCAATAATCAAGATTTAAGATAAGGCAGCAATCCAAAGAAACAAGATGCACGTATGGCTGAAATTCTTTTGGTAGTTGCACACATAGAAACTACGTTTTCAGTTTTTTTCTTTCAGCATTTATTTAGGAGATTGTTTCTTTAAATATGGTCCTAGGACACTGCAGATCTCCCAAGGCTTTCTCAATGCTCCTCAAAATCAAAATTATTTGGCAACCTATGTTGAGAAATAATGCAATATTAAAACTCTATCAAAACAATAGTGAGAAATGATAGCAGCAGCCAATGCATTGATTTTAATTTATAATATGAAAAATATAACCCATAAGCTTTTGGGGGGGTTCTCCATAATTTGTTTATGGTAGAAAGTAGTCCTGAGAGAAAAATGTTTAAGAAACACTGATTTAGAATATCATTATTCCAAGTTCACAGAAGAAGAAGCTTATATGGTCAAAAACTCTTCAATAATTTATTCTAGGATAATGAGGAATAAACATATATTTAAAATCTGCTATGGGTTCCTAAGGGATGGATAAACACATCTTAAATTAAAATATAATAAAGAAAAAAAATAGAACTAATGAGCATTTGATAGCAGCACAGATGTGGATACCATTTTCAAAGACAATAACAGAAATGGTATAAGTGAAATATCTTCCTTCCTCAGATTTTTAAGAAAAGAAAAAGAAAAAAAACACCCTCATTTCTGTTGGATATATGATCCTCTTACAGTGATACAATATATGCCACAGTCTCTTAATTTATCCAGCAGCATCAGCAAGCAGCAGTCTCATTCATATATTGGATCCAATCCATACATTGGCCTGCATCATTGTCCCTTAGCAGAATATTCTGACATGACGTGCTATACTATGTTGGGTAAAACATATATTAGGTAATTTGCATTTTTTTCTGGCATTAGAATGAGGGTAGAACAAATATTTTGACTCTTTGTGCTCTAATTTTTTTAAGACCCAGTTTGGTATAATATAGATCGGGGTCCCCAACCCCTGGTCCGTGGACCAGCAGCGGGCTGCAGCATGCCAGCAACCAGTCCGCACAAACAAGCAAAGCCCCATCCATGGGATGCAGGCAGCACACAAAACCACACACTCTCTGGTCTGTGGAAAAACCTTTCTCCACGGAACTTGTCCCTGGTGCCCAAAAGGCTGGGGACCTCTGGGAAAGATAGTCTTCAACTTACGACTACAGTTGAGACCAGAATTTCAGTTGCTAACCGATGCAGCTGTCAAGCAAGTCATCACTTGATAGGACCCAATTTTACAACCATTTTTACCACAGTCATTAAGTGTATCACCACAATCATCAAGTAAATGCCAATTGACTTTGCCTGTCAGAAGCCAACTGGGAAGGTCATAAATCACAATTAGATGACCATAAGATGCTACAACTCTCATAAATGTGAGTTAGTTGCCAAGTGCCCAGATTGCAATCACATGACTGTGGGAGCGGTGTCATGGACATAACTTTGAGGACAGCTTGCAAGTAACTTTCATTGACATTGTAAATTCAAACTGTCATTAAATGAATAATTGTAAGCTGAGGACTACCTATACTTAAGACATCAGGGTAGAAACCAGGACACTGGTGCAATGTGCAGACACGCAGGAGGGAAGGAGTCTTTTCCGAAGAGCTAAAAGACAAATCAACCTGGAATGCTTGATATGTAGGAAGAGGCCCAATGTGGACCCACCCTAACCCTTTCAATCTAATAGTTAATGCAGGTTACCCTTTCGTCTGGCAAGATTCCTGTCTATGGGCAAGCAGCAATAAAGAAATTCATCCGAGTAAATCACCTTGTCATTTTTGGTTTCTCTAGTCTGACGGACACTATAAGTTTTAGTCTTACTTTAGACACAGGCTAACTCAGGGGTAGGCAACTTTGGCTCTTTTATGACTCGTGGACTTCAGCTCCCAGAATTCCTGAGCCAGCCTTGCTGAGGGGAAAGAGAGAGGTTTCCAAGCTGAGCCATGCTGGCTCAGGAATTCTGGGAGTTGAAGTCCACGAGTCATAAAAGAGCCAAGGTTGCCTACCCCTGAGCTAGCTGAATGACCTTAGGCTAGTCACTCTCTCCCAGCTTTAGGCAGAAGGAATGTCTCCAGGCAGTCACCAGGAGTCAAAATAGATTTGAAGGCACACTTTTCCTTTTTTTTAAATTTTTCCAATTTAAACTATTATAACTTGGGTTCATTGAAACAAAATATTAGAATTGTGTATGAGTTAATGGCTGAAATGTTATTTCTGTGGAATATTATGGACAATAGTATTGTGAATGAAGGAAAATATACCCAGTGTTTTACAAGCATAATATTTTATAGAGGAAACACCACAAAGAGCATGGTTTAAGCTAATAGTTGCCAAAAGCCACTTATTTTTGTTTGAATTTAAGTGTAATTTTCTGGCTGAGGAGGCTAGACAATTTTGATGTATCAAATTCAATAAAATTTAGTTCTCACGAGGCTACAAAACTACAAAACAATACCAGTTGCTTACTCAAATATGGCTCTTGGAACTATTTTGTTTTTTTCAAATGACCCAACAATCAGGCAAAATTCTCCTTGGTATTTCTTTTCTTTCAGTCTTGCAGCTCAGTTTTATTAAATTGCTGTCTTTGTGTACACGGAGTCCATTTGAGCAGCTAATAGTTTTTAGGTAGGCTGGCTAGTATTAAGACTTCTGGGAAATAATTTCCATTTGTTTGGAAGGCATATAAGTACTGAATAAGTCACAAACTGAGCCAAATGTTACATTAGAAAGATCAATCACTTAGGATTTTAAAATATCATGTAAGAGGAAGAGGGACTTTCTACTACTATACCTGTTTATACTTACATCTCAACATTTAGCATGTGGACAATATACAGACCTTCCAGATCCTAGCCACTATGGAATCAAGGTCAGCTGCAGTTGTTAGGTATTCTAGTATTCCAATTTGGAAGGCGTGATCTGCATATGTTTTTTAAAAAAATTGCATTTGCATTTGAAATGGTTGACAAATATGCTTTGTCATATGCATTAGATGTTTAAAACGTACAATTCTCCTTTCATCTTTTGTTCTTTTGGGAGGGGATGATATATTTCACAGGTTGGGGGAGGCAAAGTATAAACGGAGAGCTTAGTTATGTTTTTCCAACAATTCCTGCTTCTTGATGTCATACTTATGGTGGCATAGAAAGCCTTTTGGGATAACAATGCAGTTCTGTTATAGCCAAACTCCTCAGGAGAAAAATGAAATGTAAAAAGAAAAGCAGGAGGCTAAAAGGGGGATCGGGGCCTTCTGCCCTGCCCATGAGGGTCCCAATCAGTTGAGTATCCACAAGTCTTTCCCAGAGAAAATCAAAGGAAATAGCGATATGTAATTTATCTGAGCAACTACTTTAACCCTCGGTCAAGCAGCAAAACAGGATATTTAATGAATCTCTATTGGGCTGGATTCTCAGATGCAGCTGGTGAATTACAATGACGTGCTAGAACTGAAGTCATGCATTCAGCAAATCTGCTTGCATGGAGGAAAATAGGTGGTCAGAAATACTAAGTCCTTCTTCTTCTTCTTTACTTCCTCTTATAAAATGGCCATTAGTGTTTTGGCCCTTTCATTACATTTGCTTTCCTCCTCTTTTTTATTATTATCACTGCATTTACATGAGGAATCTACTACATCCTGTCTCAGATTAGCCTGTTTCAGGTTGAAATGATCAGATTTCTCACTCGTTGTTTCTCCCGGCAGGATGTTTCTCCTCGTGGGTGCTCCAAAGGCCAACACTACTCAGCCTGGGATTGTAGAAGGAGGCCAGGTGCTCAAGTGTAACTGGAATTCTAATCAAAAGTGTCAGCCCATCATATTTGATGCTAGAGGTACTGTTTAATCTTTTAAGATACGTTTTTATCCATTGAGATCTGAATGAATTGCAGAGATGAAAGCAGTCTTCCACTCGTTAAATATTTGGTGCTGATGAGGAATACTTTAAACAAGTATTGCTTGCTATGACCATTTTATGGCATTGACATCAAATAATGCCATCTTTGCAGGCTAGAGGATTTTATGGTATGAATTAAGTTAGATTTGTATGATAGGCACCTAAGTGACTGTGGACTGCAGAAGGCCATGACTTTGTTGGGTGGCATTTAAACCTGACCTGACCTGACTATTCTTGCATTCCTCTGATCTAGGGTGCTTTCTGGCAGTCATTAAAGAATCCTATAATCCCAGGAGATAGAATTACTCTTAGAAGAAATAAAGGGAATTTGTGTTATGCAAAGGAACAAGTTTAGGCCCGTGATGAAAGATTATACCGTATATGAGCCAAGTTAAAACAAATCTCCAAACCCAACTACTTATTATAGCCCGTATGAACTGATGTTGCCTGTCTGCTTGGGCTGAAGTTTCTGACAATAAATATATAACATGTATAAGCAATGTTTACTAATTGTGCATTGAATATTTAAAGACATGTATAAGATATTCACATTTTAGATGCCTGTGTGGGAAATACTAGCATAACTCAGTGCATTTAATTTCCACTATCCCTTCCAACTATTATTATTATTATTATTATTATTATTATTATTATTATTATTATTATTATTGATAGATTGTCCTTTCATTTGCATTAGTTTTCATGTGGTTTACAAAAATTAAATATAGACATTCAGGATAAAAGGAAAGAGTAATAGAAAACAGATGTAAGATGAAATAACCATGCTTACAATGTCCAAGAGAAGGAGGAAAGGGATTTAGCCTAATTTAGAAACCAAGGATACTTGTACTAGGTGTTACCCCCGAATGTTCAAATCCTATAGTTGGAAGGACCAGTTATGTCATCATGTCCAACACTTTGTTCAGGGCAGCAATCAGGCATCCTTAAAAAAAGGCTGTCTAGCTTTTATTTAAGTCAATTTAAAGTGACGAGTGATTGGTTCTGCTCTTCTTACTGTTAGGAAGATTTATCCATCAGTCAATCAGAATCTAACTTCCTGAAATTGTTCCATAGCACATATATAATAAAATCCCCAAATTCTCTTCCTCCCTATCTCAGTCAGTTTTCAAGTCTCTCACTGCTTAGAAATGGGTATGAGTAGAGGAAGACTCATATAGTATTTTAAAAAATAACAGCCATGAAATTCTATATTTTCAGGCTACATCCTGTCCAGGAAAAGTACACGGATGTTTCTTCTCTCCTTAAAGAATCTTAAGCCAGACTTTCCTCACCTACCCTCCCTACAAATCAAGATCTGTTTTTACTTGTTTTTGTTCAAAGGATTGCTGTTTTGGATACAGTGTTTTTCAAGCTTTCCAACCAAAATATTTGCAATTGGGAATGGAAGAATTCCTCACCCCTAGTTACTGAGTCAGAAAGATTAATGTTTTTAATACTCAAATCCATCATGAGTAGAAAAGGGGAGGGTGAGAATGTATTTTTCCTCCATTTCTAGTGCTGATGTTGCTTACTAGAAAACGAACAGGGCAAATTTGGAGCAAAATGTCCTGCTGCAAATGGTTACGAACTAATAGCATCTTTGAGAAGGGATCAAAATCTGCAAAAAAGTGGGTGTGATATCATGATCAAAGCTGTGTTCTTTTTGTATGTACAGCAATACTGCCACACCCTCTCTCTTGCAGATTGGGCATTTCAAAGATGGGAATAACAGCTGCTTGATTCTGAGAAATGACTTTATCCCATTTCCATTCTTGTTGGCCATCCCAAGAAAAATCAGGCTTGCTGAAAAAGGCTTGTTTTGCCACTCAAATTCAATATCATAATCTTGGATGCTAGGTAGCCACAAATGGAGTGTTGGAAAGTAGTTGTGGCCTGCGTGACATCTTCCCCTATTTATCCTGTGTGGTATAAATGCAATTTATGTCCTTGACACCTCCAGTGATGGACTTGTTTGTGCTGCTGAAACCCAACTCTTAGCTCATTTTAAGCCAGCATGTGGAATGGCCTTTATAGATCATGTGAGGATGATTAGTAGGATTTTTTTTATGTAGACAGCCCTTTGTCTGATTTCATTTTGCTTTAAGATGTTGTGACATGATGCAGGTATTCTTAGTTGTTGGCTGAATTTACTCTGGCTTGCTTAGCTAATGTGTCTAATCTGAGGACCTAGGCTATTTTTAAGCAGGTTTGCTGGTTAGAGTATTTTAAAGTTTTATGTTGCAGCTTTATTGATTTTCTGTGGGCCTGTATTTCTGTTCTCATATACCAGCACCTGGTATCTTTTAAGTAAGAATAGTATGTTGTTAAAAGGAATTAAAAACTCTCCTTATTTTAATATCCCTCCCTTAGGTTTTTGGATTGTTCCTTTTCTACTTCAGGTCTATAAGTCTAATGCTGGGTCTCTGGCTGAAGCAGTTCATGCCAGCCTCCTCCACACTCTGGAGAACATGCATTTATTTTTGAACACAGGCTCTCATCTCATGACATAGAAAGAGGTCCAACAGGCTTTTCATCCAGTCTCATCTTATGGAGTTGTTAGACAGTGAGTAATATCCGTGCATTAGTCAAGTTGTAGCTTGTTTTATATGTGAATGGGAAGAGATTGTTTAGGACTAGGAGTGACATGATAACAGTATTCCAATATCTAAGGGGCTGCCACAAAGAAGAGAGGGTCAACCTATTTTCCAAAGTACCTGAATGCAGTACAAGAACCAATAGATGGAAAATAATCAAGGAGAGAAGCAACCTAGATCTAAGGAGAAATTTCCTAACAGTTAGAACAATTAATCAGTGGAACCACCTGCCTCCAGAAATTATAGGTGCTCCAACACTGCAGGTTTTTAAGAAGAAATTGGACAACCATTTGTCTGAAATGGAATAGGGTTTCCTGCTTGATCAGGGGGGTGGACTAGAAGACCTCCAAGGTCCCTTCCAATTCTATTATTCTGTTCTATTCTCTTATACATTCTATGGAGAGCAGTAAAAGTGGCTTTCAGCAGTCTTAGGTGGCTAACTCTTCCTTGCCTCCTAAAGACATAGAAATTCAGAATTCATTGGGGGCATCCAATTTGGAACTAGTACATACGTTCCTAACCGAGTGCACCTCCAAATGGTGCCATCACCATATTTTGGGAACCAAATGGTTACTTTTGGAAATATTTTTGTTTTGTTTTGCCACTTTTACCAAAAATCCTGGCTGATAAGAGATATTTTAAACTTTTTCAAGGTGAAGTATCTATTTTACCCATTAATATCTACCTTCCCCTAACCTGGATGATCCTAGATACTGTTGGCATTGACTCAATGACATCACCACATCATCAGAAGTATTCCCAGAGCCAGGAAAAAGAAAATTAAAGTAAATTTTCTTCATTATTTCTTTTAAAAGTCAAATAAATAAGTATCCCTGATTTAGAATATGTTTTAACATTTCCATAGTCATTTTTTTTTCAAATAAATGTTTCAGGTGAAATTTTGTCCTTTATGTTCATAGCAATGTATTATTTGGGTTAAATTAAAAAATGCCTTATTCCTTCTATTATTTTCCAAAATGAATATGCAGAAATACAGAATGGATTCCCCCTTACCTTCCTCTTTAAATTGCATAACATAAAGCTATGTCACCTGGCATATAAATGTAACATCCACTCCCTTCCAAAAAAAGAATTGGTTAAGTTCACATGTTGCCCTAAGCTATAATATAGTTGGCTGGTCTGGGGGATTATATACCAGGGCCAGTTTAAAGAAATTGCAGGGCGCAGTGCTAAACCAATTTCAAGGACTTATCTGATACACATACTCCTAGATCAGTGGTTCTCAACCTTTTTAATGCCGCGACCCCCAACCGGTCGTAAGTCGAGGACTGCTCAACCGGTCGTAAGTCGAGGACTACTCAACTGGTGCAGCACCGTTTGCAGAATGGGACTTTTGGCGGGCTCAGCAGGGCAGAGACAGCCTGGATTATTCCTATTGGCTTTTGAAAGCCAATAGAATTAGACTCTATTCAAGAGAGTCTATTCTATTGGCTTTCAAAAGCCAATAGAATAAAAGGGAGTAGCACAGCTAAGGAAAAGGGGAAAAAAATGGCGGACTGCGTTGTTTGGCAACACCCGTGAAATGGTCGTTCGACCCCAAATGGGGTCCCGACCCACAGGTGAGAACCACTGTCCTAGATTAACACTGCAGAATATATTCATGCTATGATTGTACTAGCACTTAGACATATATACCACTCCTTAGTGCTTCACAGGACTCTCTAAACGGTTTACAGAGTCAGCTTATTACCCCAACAACCTGGGTCCTCACTTTACTGACCTCAGAAGGATGGAAAGCTGAGTCAACCTTGAGCCCATCAGGATCAAACTCCCGGCAGTGGGCAGAGTTAGTCTGCAACACTGCATTCTAACCATGGCGCCACCAAGGTATTGTATATTGTGTATATAAAACGGAATACTGAGATAACTTAGCTAAAAAGTACATAGAGAAAGGATCAAAATCTAAATATAGATTACTTTTTATTTTTTTTAAAAAAAATCAAATTATGCTTTTTTTTAAAGAGAGACAGACATTTCCCTTGGCAGAAAGAGAGAGAGAGAGAAACTATTATTGTTTTAAATACTATTTTCTTTGCTTTCTATCCTCCACACTTCTACAAAACAGCTGTAACTGTTCCTGTATTTCAGTCATATGGTTCACTCTGTCTGAGTTGTCCTCACTGCAGTCTAAGGCTGGCTATGGTGACCAGATGTTCAGAGTTATGTCTGATAATCTGAAGCTCTTATGCTTTTCAACCACCAACATTAGTGCCCTGCTCTTCCTTTCTTGCCTACTTGTTTTTGTGCATTCGGGCAGTGCAGGGAAGGAGTTAGGAGCATATCCAGGAACATTGGCACAAGCATTGGCGGCAGTCTCCTGTCTGTGACAGGAGATGTAAAGAGTGGTGGGAGAGTCCCTTCTTAGAAGACCACACATTTCTGGGACCCAATGAAGATGCATACCTGTAATCCCCTTAACCCTAGTATGAACCCAATTTTTGTAATTCATACAATTGTTTATTTACCCCTGTTTATTTCTTAGTACCCTGTTTATTTCTTAGAACCATAGTGTCAGAAGAGCTGTTTAGGCTGTTGCGTAAAAGTTCTTAATGCTGTGCCCAGTCCCCTAAAACAGAGGTCCCCAACCTTTGGGCCATCAGGGACTAGTTCCGTGGAGAAAGGTTTTTTCACAGACCAGAGAGTGTGTGGTTTTGTGTGCTGCCTGCATCCCACAGATGGGGCTTTGCTTGTTCATGCAGCCCAGTTGCTGACATGCCGCTGCCTGGTACCGGTCCACAGACTGGGAGCCCGTGCCTTAAAACTATGACTAAGTACACTGTGGCTGAATGTATTGTTTGAATCCTGTCATTCAGTGGACAGAGGTTGAGTAGATCCCCGTGTAATGTAAATCCTCCCCCCCCCTTTTTTTGAATACCTTGGCTGGATGTATTCAGGACAAGCAACTCTACTGCTCAAATTCCCATTTAACGTGTGTAAATCAGCGTTTAAAATAAGGGTTTCCTTTATGCGGCAACACAGCTCAGTTCTCATTGAACTGTTGAGAGCACTGTTGATCACAGCGACAGACTGAGCTGACAATAGACAGCTTTGTGGGGGGGGCAGGGGGGATGACGCAGGCAGGTAGGCAGGCAGGCAGGCATAGATATTTCTGTAACCCATTTAGTGGGTGGCAATTTTTAAAGGGGCACCATCTTTTCAACTTTCTCCATCTCAGGAATTGTGCTGATGCTTTTAAGAAGTCATGCAGAAAATGTGTGGCAGAGGGCTGGGGAAGGGGAAATTGGTGAAGAGTTGCTTCCCCTGCCCCCATCATGAAGACTGACAGAAATGTGGTTGAACTAATGCAGAGTGGGTGGTTTAATTTGGTTTAGTACTGTTTTGGGAGCAGAGGGAAAAGATAGTCACAGGAACTATTTTTTTATAGTTCATCATAAAAATGTTTTCCCACCAACATGAGCCTCACATCACGTTCTTGTGGGGATAATCAGCAAATTAAAATAGAAAATATGATGATTCAGAGAAGACATTTATAGCATAAAAACTGCAAAAGGCTTAAAAGTCTTATTTTTTTTAATATGACTGATATGTTTATTGCTTTTAAACTTTTTTTTTTTTTTGCTATACGCTGCTCAGGGTCACTTCTTGTGAAATGGGTAAATTTGATAAATAAGTAAAAAGAGTACACTGGTTTGGATAATTTTGCTAAAATACTGTTAGGAACAGCTGATTCAGCTGAAAAATCTTCCTCTGTTGATATATCTATTTATTTGTGGCTTTCCCCAAAGCTCTTGCTGAAATAGACAAGCTTTTTCAAGATTGTATATTCACTCTAGAGAAGAATTCTCAATTATGCTCTCCATAGCTTGAAAGTTGATACCACTCAAAAAGCAGTATAGTGTGTAAATCTCTGAAAGCCTTGAGGGATCAGAATTTAACTAATAGAAAGAGGACAGCATGGCAAAATTCAAAAACAGCTTAGCTCCACGCTCACTTTTTTTAAGTTAAGAAGAATTGGGGCAGTCAGAAAAAGTTTTAAGGTTCCCCCCCCCCCATGCACCTTGCATGCTTATAAAAATGAAACATTTTCATTGGAAATAAATAATAAAATCCTACCGTTTTTTTTTTAACCATCATTTTTAACAGAAAGATGAACTTGCTTTATTATGTATAATTCCTGAAGTCTGAGTTTTCCTTTTGAGACAGCTGCTTGCAAATGGGTGGGTGCAGCTTGCCAGGTGTGAGCCATAAGATTTGCATGGGTAAAATTGGAGCCCTGTCAGACTACGCTGAGAACTTTTGTCTCTGCTTTGCTTAGACAAACGGGCAGCCGGCTTGTCCAGGCAGAATAGAAACAAGTTTCTGGTGTTTATGTGCCTACAGCTCCAAATTTGCAACCTTTTCATGTTTGCTGATGCCAACTTGGAGGTTGCAGTCTATCTGAGAACTCTTCATGCAATCATATGCATGGTTTTTCAGAAACACTCCGTTCTATGTTCAATACTGCTGTCTGGTATGTTCTGTTAATATTCCATTAAAAAAAAAAGCTTAAAAAAGAGTTAGTGTTAAGATCAGAGTTGCTTGACATTTGAGAAGCAATTTATAGCGAAAGACATACATCTAAAATGTATACAGGGATAAACTTTTTTTCTAAAAGTCTCAAGTTGTCAGGTGCAAGAAATCAGGAACCATAATAAGAGTTCACAAGTACTGCAAGTTTATTTCATGCTACCTATAGGCAAGAATCTGAATTACAAACAGTCAAGTCAGATTGGCACCAGATAAGAGTCAATGGACTTCAACGGGGATTGGATTTAGGACTCTTATGGGAGTGTAGAGGTTCCAAACTGATGATGCATATGACCCCACCCTCAAGCTCAGCCTGGTAACCACTTATACAAATATTTTGAAAGTTCTATTAAAACTTAATATCTAAAGTTGACTTCAATTTTCAGGATGTCTTAGACAAATTTTCTCCCCCAAATCAGTATAGTCAATTAAAGATTGATTAAAATGGTAAATTGATAAATTTGAAATATTGGTTCCTTTTTTCAAATTGTTTTTGGAATTGTTTGTATGGGATGTTGGCAAGAATGCATCTTTTGTCTTAATCTGGCTAGATTTATTTATCCCATGTTCTGTTAAGATGTGTAAAGAATGTTCTATTAAGATGTTCTACTGTCATCCTTCCATTATATTCCCAAAGCAGAAATAAATACTATTTACAAAAGATATAAAAGGTTGGAAGTATATTGGGGAGCAGTTTATATCTCAGTGTTGTCTAGAGCTTTGGGAGGACTTCCAATCTTGTGATGATGCTATCAGAAAACACAAAGCTGATTTAGGGGAAGGGGCACTTGTCTAGCTGTGTTTTGTTTGAAGAAAGGGTAGAGGAACAGAAGCCTAGCTGAATTTTAACATCTGAGGAATTTAAATAAATTTTTGCCCAGCCTTAAACTGAAAGGTCAAGTCATTCTTTTAAAACAAAAGCATCAACATCTCAGGAAGGTAAAAATAATTAAAGAGAGCATTGCAAGTATAACTTATTTAAAAGTAATTTTATGCAGTCTCTGTGATTTTAGTTTCTACACCCTAATTGGCACTAGCTTAAAAGTGGCTACTTTATAAGATATGGTTCACTAGATGCTACATTTATCTTGTGAAGTAAGCAGATGCTGTGTTCTGCTTACATATTTCAATAATGATTGAAAGCAATCCTTGCCAAAATTGGATGTGTATAGGTAGCACGCCAAGGAAAATAATTGATCTTGTCCAATAAAAGCTGTTTTTTTTTTCAATGTATCTTTCCTTCAATTTTTTATCTTCTCTGCATGCTGAAGCCAACACTGATATTCTTGCTAAGAGACAATGATGTCATAAAAAGAAAATGGTTATGAGTGTCTCTCATTGACTTGCAGTAACACAGTAATATTTACTATTCTTTAGTAAAGTACTTTTTTTTTTGTTTTGGTTCAGCTTGCCCAAACATAAAGTGATGAATTTTTTATTTTATTTTATATTGATTAAAATATTACAATCCGGCCCTAATTGAATCCAAAATTTATCAGACAAACTCGTTAAGACATAATGGTTATCTTTCTTTCATTTCCACTATAATGTATGATATTTGATACTGTTTTATTGTTTGATTAGTGCACACATTATATACATTATTGCCTAGGATTATTTTAATGGCTTAATGGGGTCATTATTATATGTGGCGAAGTTCCTGAAATGTCAGTAACTGTACCTTGCCCACTGTCCACTTTATTAAATCAGAAGCTTTCTATTTTTCAGTGAAGGCTAATTCATATTCGGTGTTCAGCTTATGCTGGAAAAAAGTTTGTGTCACGTGATATCACCACCCCAAATTGTTGAGAAATAAATTATGAAAAATGTAAATCTAGTACCTTACCTGTATATAATTATTATTATGGTTGATCGCAGGAGCCAACCAGATGTTTAGACTGTATTTGACATTTTTATTCAGTATCACTATCAAGGACCTGAGATAGGCAGATATTATTGTTTGATGGTATAAAAGGTATTGTCACAGGATATATAATTTGTTCAAAGTGAAGCTGCTTTTTGCAATGGATTGTGTTTTTGTCAATGCTGACGGTGTTCAAGCAGTGCTGCAGGCATTTTGGCATTACACCCAAAGCACCTACGGTATTATCATCCTTGTTTCCTTTTGTCACAATACTTCTATTTGCAGATTTGTATTTTGTCGTTTACTCCACTTCTTCCTTTTGTAATCTGCTGTCTCCAGGTACTGCAAAATCTATTATCCAGATTTTTCTTCTCTTTTTTTAATCAACATTAAGTGTAGTATGTTATATGCTTGTCTGTTTGAATTCTAAAGTTCTGAAGTATTTTAGTTTTGTCATTTTCTGTTACTTTGTCTATTTTGAGATACCACCAGTTCTTGCTTGCAGGCAAATGGAGGTTTTTCAGAACATCCAGTGTACTTTTGTTGCTACTTTTTCATGCTGTTGTTTGTAATTAGTCTGTATAATCTTGTGGCAACTAGCTAGGTTGACAACTCCTTCTTCAGTTTCTTTGCAGAGATGACATTTGCTGCCTTGTCAATTCTGGCTTTATATGTATTTGTTCTTAAGGCTGGGTCTTATGCAATCAGAATTAGCTCCTCTGCCTCTTTCTTTAATTTTCTTGCTCTTAAGGTTTGCCCAGTCTTGAAATTACCTGCTTTGCCTGTCAGTTTTTTTATGTACTGGCCATGTAACATTTTGCTGTGCCATGTCTCTTTTCTATTCTTTATTTGGTCTTTCTTGTAGGCCAATTTGGTATTTCTGGCATTCAGTAAGCCTTCATAATGAACTAATTTCAATGCATATTCTTCACTGTCCATCAAATATCCTTCCAATTCCTTTTTTTTTTTTTCTAATTCAACTGTCTGGTGTATTTACAATATTCCACACCCAGTTATTTTCCTTGGTAAGTAGAGTCTATCAACATTGCTTGTTGGATGAAGGGCATAATTCATTGCCATTAATTTTCTGATCTTCCTATCCATGGCTTTTAGTCCTGCTTGAGTCCAGTCTACTATTCCAGCTGTAAACTAATGAATGGAGTTCCGCAGATGTTAACTGCCCCTAGATGATATTTGCTCCACTGAGTTTGGACGTTAAGATCTTCTTCATTCTCATGATGTGTTCACTTCTAACCTACCTCTTGACTTGTGTTTGATGCTGTCAGCTTGAAGGATGCCCAGGTATTTGTAGTTGCAGACTTCATCTGATGCTATTTCTAAAGGCATCTTGATTCCTTCAGTTTTCAATGTTTTCCCCTGTTGATTAGTGAGGGTGCCATATTTGTAAAATCCAACATTCATTACAATATCTTTTGTCAACTTTCCCACTGGAATCTTGAAGAAAAGAAAACACTATATACACAGACAATGTTGAATATTAATTTTATTTCAGAGTTTTTCCATGCACTTCAGATCATCCAAGTAAAGAAGGCAGCCTGTCAAAGGTTTTTAACATTTGATAACCATGACCTGACTTGTTCAGTATTGTTGACAGAGGAATCTATTACTATTATTATTATTATTATTATTATTATTATTATTATTATTATTATTATTCAAAAGTGTATAGCAGCTCATCTCACCAAAAGGAACTCTGAAGATTGACTTGAACAGGATATCTAGCTCACTACCAGGCCCAGGGCAATTACAGATGCAAACTAGGCCACTGTCTGGTCTATTGATATTTCCAGGTCATTCAGAGAGAGAATCTCTGTCTTAAATTTTTAGGGCAGAAACAGAGAAACTGTAGCTGATTGGCCAGGGGAATTGCATTTCAATGGGCATTCTTGAGAGCTGTTTACCTTTCCATTTTCTTCTTCAGACCTTGACATGATCCTGAAGAAAAAAATCAAATAAAAAAGTTAGTTTATTGTTTGAAATATTTTCCTTCCTTCCTTCCTTCCTTCCTTCCTTCCTTCCTTCCTTCCTTCCTTCCTTCCTTCCTTCCTTCCTTCCTTCCTTCCTTCCTTCTTCTTCCCCCAAATATATATTTTATCCTAACTATATTTACTTCTGTTATTAAAGCCTACCTAGGAAAATTGAGTTCTTAGCATCATGTGGAGAAATCAGTGTTCTTAATATAGTCATAAACCTCTTTTTGCTTTCACTTCCTACTTTATATTTGATTAGGCTTGTCCCCTATTTAAAGATGCAGGACTACTTTACCAAATGTCATTTGATTCTAAGTGGTCAAACTGCTTTATTTTGTGTAATTGTGATAATAATGTTGCAAAACAATATATTCATGCTGGAAGCATTTTAAATAAGGTGCTGCTTTCTTTTTTTCTTGACAAAAGTGCAGGTCTCTGCAAATGAACGATCTGAATAAAATGGTAAAAAAAATCTTATCATTTGTGATGGGATTTCTCCTTCTTTTTGAGCATTTCCTCCTTGATTTTCCATTCACGCTGAATGTTTGGTTGTTGTTGTTCTATTCTAATGCTTTTCAGTAGTGTCAGAATACTGTGGTTTAGTAAAGGCAAGTTTAGATGATAAATAGATAACCTTTATTTTCATTTTTTACTGTGGGCACAATGGCACACACTGTGACTGAATCTGGATGTTCTGCTTCGGATACCATGAAGTCTTCTCCCAGAAGATAACAAGGAAAACAGATTGTGAAGAGGATGTGTAGTGTTCCAGAGAATCACTGCAGCTGTTAAGTTAGTAACACGATTAAGTGAATCTGGCTTCCCCATTGACTTTGCTTGTCAGAAGATTGCAAAAGGTGATCACATGACCCCGGGACACTGCAACTGTCATAAGTATGAGTCAGTTGCCAAGTGTCCAAATTTTGATCATGTGACTATGGAATGCTGCAAGTGTGAAAAATGGTCAAAAGTCACTTTTTTTCAGTGCCATTGTAATTTTGACCAGTCACTAAATTATGTTGTAAGTTGAGGACTATCTGTATTGCTAGCACTGGCTTCTAAACCTGATGAGTGCAGACGACTGCTATCTGGTTGAAAAATAGTTATTGCTGTTCATGATCTGTTTGAGAGGGCTCCCCACAGACATCCAGTTGTCCACTCTCAGAACTGAGGTGCTGGAATATTGTAGATCAGGGCTTTTCAACCTTTTCACCCATTGTACCACTTTTAAGATATGGCAATATCCGTGTGCCACCAGTCGCCTAGCAAGGTGTCAAAAACTTGATGACCAAAAAAAAAAAAGAAGGAAAAAAGTGATAAAGTACAGGTAGTCCTCGACTTACAACAGTTCGCTTAGTGATTGTTCGAAGTTACAATGGCACTGAAAAAAGTGCTCCTCAAGCCACAGCTAAACAAGACAGCGCCTAGCGGCGCTCTTCCTCCTGTCCAAGGTTTTCATTGTTGTGAACATTTCTGTTGAGGATTGGCAGTAGGGGTGGGGTGGGGAGTGTTTGGTTTATATTTCCCCCATCTGCTGGGTGGTTGCGGCAGGTTTTGGTCACTTCACATGACCCTGGGACACTGTGACCGTCATAAATATGAATCAGTTGCCAAGCATCTGAATGTAAATCACAAGACCCTGGAGATGCTGCAACATTCCAGCTGATCGGAGCTTCTTCTGGGTTCAGCAGAAGTGCCAGGATCAGTGCTGCTTTCCAGCTGATTGGTGCTTCTTCAGGGCCCAGCAGAAGCGCCAGGATCAGCGCCGAGCTCCAGCGGACAGCCTTGCAGCTCCAGCCATCTCTCGCTCAGGCTTGTGCGGTGCTGCCGCTGGTTCAGCTCATTCCCCTCCCCCGCTACTTTTCTAGGATGGTCACGTACCACCTGCTAGGTGCCAATGTACAACAGATGGTACCCGTACCACTGGTTGAAAAGCCCTGCTGTAGATAAATTTCTGGTCTGAAATAGTAGGACTGTTCTTATGGTCTCCTTAACATTTGTCCTAGAACAGGATTAGGCAACCTTTAGTGCCCTAAATATTTCTGAGTTGCAACTCCCAGTGCCTCTTAGAAATATAACTGATGATGAGGAAGACTGTGTATTTTATTTAGCAACATTTAGAATACAGTGAAACCTTTGCCCTAAAACGTATTTTTGCAGTCTGGAATGGAGATGGCATTTTCAAAGTTTTATCAAAAAGTTAACTAATTTTGAAAAGTGCTTCCTGAAGTTGTAAAATGTGAACGTTACTATAATAGATGGTTTCCCTCATCTTTAGTTTATAGTAGGGTTCAGCTGTGGCTCTGATAAGTTGCTGGCTTTGTGTATTGAGATTTGTGCAGTGAAATGTTACTGTATTTGGAGATAAATGAAACCCAGTTTTTGAAGTTCTGTTTTAAATACTTACATCTATAGGGAAATGAGCCTTAAGAAAAGCATGGAATCTCAAAGATTAACTGATGTGGCAACGAATGTGGCATATGAATTTGTAACTGTCAGCAACTGGTTGTGGATCTCTGCTAATATGAGAATACACTAAGACAGACTTTCTGGAATCCCTCTGATCAAGTTGTGAAAATTCTGTGTGTCATTTCTTGTTGTGGAAGTCTTAAAATACAGTAGGCTTAGGGTGTGGATTGGGTTTCCAATCCAGACCATTATGGTAACCCATAATAAGAACGCAATTATGTTTCTTCCCAGAAATTTTTCACAATTGACAATGCAGAAAATTACGGTAAGTGGTAGAATTTCTACTATCCTATACTACATGAGTATAAATCACTGATAAGATTTTTGGGTATGGGAAAAATGGATAAATTTTATACAATTTAAATTGGATATGAAAAAATACCATTTAGCTTTTTTATAACTTGTATAAAAACTCTACTTTTTCTTTTTCTTTTCTTTGCTTTTCTTTTTTAAATACCTTTTCTTTTTAAGGTTTATAATTCTTTTTTCATATATATTTTATTTTTAATTATCTTATAATTTTGTTAATTTCTTTTAATTAAGCCTATATTCTGCTCTGGGAAGCTCGGGGGGGAGGGAGGGGGTGGTTTGGGAGGGGTTGGGGGAGGGTTGTATTGTTTTGCTTTTTGTTGTTGTTATTGTTTTTTTTCTGTTTTTGTAAAAGTTTTTAAAAATTTTCAATAAAAAAAAAATTAAATCAGCTGTTCTTTGTTTTGGCTGCTGGCAAAAACAGCCATTTCTTTGGGATTTCCCCAACAGGAAGTAATAATATGCCTAAAGAGGCAGCGATTTCCTTACATGGTGGATAGAGTACAAAAAAGTTTTGATTCATAGCCAGCAGTCTACCAAGTTAACAGAGGAGCTGCTGACTCACAGGAAAGAGGACTTTTAATCATTACCGTCTATGCTTAATGAGAGCATTGTTTAGCTGGTATAAACTTTGGAGGTAGCCTGAGTTGCTTTCCAACAGTAGTTAGTGGATAAATAAATATAAAACTTGGGGATGCTTCAGTGAACTCATTGGATCATAGTGATGAATGAGTAAAGCTTGAATCATGCAATATGAACAGACTGGCCATTTTCAGTAAGGTTAAAGATTGGGTGGTAATGTCTCAGAGCAATCTTGAATGTCCTTGACTATTTTAATCACGTTCCTGAGCGGTAACTTAGACAGAAGCTTTTGTGATTGTCCTAGTAGATTATTTACTTCAGGAGAGAGATGGATAGACTGCATTTTTAAAATATATTTTGGGATTTTCATAGCTTGGAATACCATCTACTATGATGTCTTTCTGACTTGTTTCTGATTGGATGTTGTTTCTGATTGGATGATTATGAAGTACCTCAAGGTTCCATCTTGGGCTTTCTTGCCTTTTAGCATCAACATGAATCCACAGAAGAAGTTCTCAGCATGAAGATAATACATAGCTTGATGTATGTTTTTCATTATTTTATCACAGGGGAATGGAATTGCTTAGTAAGTTCTTGAAACGGTTTGGAAATGGATGAGTGAACCCAAGCTGAGGATTAGTCCTCATCCCATAGAAATATGGATTGAACATATGCCTTAATCAGTGAAGAATTATGTGATAGTGGGAAATATCACTAGCATAGGTAAATAATAAATCGGTTTATATAAAGGAAGACGTTGCTAGCTCAGTTATATCTCATATCAAAATCTGGTATTCATAATGTATTACATTGATATGATATCAGTTTCACTAGTTGTCAGTTTGTTTCCAACAGTTTAAATTGGCCTTATTCTTTAAAACTCTGAAAAATATAAAGAATTTCTCTACCAACGTGGATTTCTCTAGTGCTGAAGTTCTGCTTCCTGACCTGCCATCAGGATCCATCTGGTAGATAGTGTTTCTCTGGTGTCTACATTACTCATTAGGGCATCTGTACTAATCTTTAAATGGATTTCTTGTTTCAGTTTGCATTTCTGAAGTGTTATAAATATAGAATTATTTGAACAATTTTTAAAAATAGTATGGCCTGCATCAGTTTATACCAATTTCAGGAATGGCTGATAAATTTGCTGTCCAAAAGCAAGAAGAGTTCAGTTTGAGAACCTGATTATTCTAAGTTGCTGAATTACTGCAAGTCACTTTTTGCTGATAGCCTTCCTATCTCTAGAGTGGATGACTTTTGTCATCTAGTTTTCTGCCTATCCTTTACTTCCAAACATAATACAATTTGGGACCAGGAACCATATTCACATTTTGAGCTTGCTAACATTTGTCATATAAACTCCATTTGCACCCTTCTTTCCTTCTGTCTGTATCTTTTGCATGATTACATCATTCATGCAGCATCACTGTGGTTTGCACTGACCACCTGTGGTAAAGAAATTAGTTTTTTTTATTATTAAAAAGTTTTATAAATTTTACAAAAAGAGCAAAACAATACAATAACAAAAAACCACATATACAAAGAGAAAAAAAACTAAACATTACACAACAAAACCCCCCTCCCCCCACCCCCACCCAAACACCCCCCCTTCCCCCCCCTGAGCTTCCCAGAGCAGGATATAGGCTTAATTAAAAAACAGTTAAAAAATTATATTTATAGAAAGAAAGAAAGAAAAAGAAAAAAAATATAACATTAACATATATATGTATATATATAAAAATAAAAATTATGAAAAAGCTATATGATATTTTTTATATCCAATTTAAATTGTATAAATTTTATCCATTTATCCCAAACAGCAAGAAATTTCTCTTGCGTTTGTTCCTTTAAAAAAGCCGAAATCTTTGCCATTTCCGCCAAATAAGACACTTTAAGAAACCATTCCTGCAATGTAGGCAAAGATTCCTTCTTCCAATATTGTCCTACTAACAGCCTCGCGGCTGTAATCAAATTTAACATCAATATAACCTCCTTTGTATCACAATCAGTAACTATACCCAACAAAAATAATTGCGGAGTAAATTTTACCCTCCTTCTAAAAATTCTCTGGATATTCCACCATATCTTAATCCAAAATGCTTTTATCTCTCTACACGACCACCAAATATGATAATAGGTAGCATCCATACAACCACATCTCCAACATTTAGGTTGTAAGTCAGGGTACATAAGAGACATTTTTTGTGGATCAAGGTGCCATCTATAAAACATTTTATAAAAATTCTCCCTAAGGTTCTGTGCTTGTGTAAATTTGACATTTCTCACCCAAATGGTTTCCCAAGTGTCCAATGGAACTGGCTCACCAAAATTCTGCGCTCATCTGATCATACAATCTTTAATTAGTTCCGTTTCTGAATCCAACTCAACTAAAACCCCATAAATCCTCTTAATGTGGGTTTGTCTTTGATCCTTCACTTGCTTAATAAGATTTTCATCTTCTCTAAGAAGACCCACCTTAAAATCCACCTTCCATCTATCTACTAGTTGCCTATATTGGAACCAAGAATAAATAATATTTTCTTGTGCTAACTCTTCCCGTGATTTTAACTGCCAGTTTTGTCCATCCCATCTAAGTAACTGTCTATAAGATACCATATCCATTTTAGCACCTGTAAAGAAATTAGTTTAATAGGTATTTCCTAATTATCAGGGAGAAATGGCTTTTAAAGTGCGTGTTCCACCTCAGAACATCTGTCTGCAATTATTTGCAGATGATACTCAGTGGACACTGGTGTACATAACAGGCAATCAGAGCTCTCTCTGTGGGCACGTGTGCCATTGCCCCAGCCCCGCCTCCCCCTACTGCCCCCTCCTCACCAGCAGCTCCCCCAAAGGAAACTTGCTCCCAGGCGCGGTCCACGCAGAGCAGCGCAGCAAGCACATGGCAGCTGGGCAGCAGGGACAAGACTCTGCCCTTGCGCCCCGTCGCACGCAGATGATGCTGCAGGGCACGGGTGGAGGGCATGACCACTATGGCGCTGCTGGGCCACCTGGGCGATCTGCTGTGGTAGGCCGTGGAGGCGGGTGTGGTCCTGTAGGCGGGTGGGGGCGGTTTTTGGGCACTTGGTTTCTAAGGTTCGCCATCCTTGGTGTATAATGTTATGCCATCTGAAAGTTGTGGTAGGATAGGAGCTCCTAATCACACCAGTCACTTGGGTTTCCAAGGGCAGTGAGGACTCAAGAACTACACTCAAACTATGCTACCTCCTCCATTGCCCCATTTACAATGAAATCAGAGGGAAATTATAGTTGGTAAGTTTCAAGGGCTTGGACAATTGAACTCTCTTCTTGCAGACTTGTTTCTAACTTAGGAATCAAGTTGCTACTCTTGCTCTGCTGTCATTTAAATTTAGAAAGAAATGTTTCAAGTTCTTAATTGTAGTTCTGGCTTTGGGGTCCTGGTGGTAGTAGAGACCAATATGTATCTTCTTGGGAGTTAGTTATGCAGTACTTCAGTTATTTTTATGATTATTTTTAATTGTATTTTTTGATAGTGTTTTATCACATTGTTTTTCTCTCATGTATTGATTGTTGTTGTTGTTAACTGCAAAGTCATGTCCGACCCATCGCGACCCCATGGACAATGTTCCTCCAGGTCTTCCTGTCCTCTACCATCTTCTGGAGTCCATTTAAGTTCACCCCTACTGCTTCAGTGACTCCATCCAGCCATCTCATTCTCTGTCGTCCCCTTCTTCTATTGCCCTCAATCTTTCCCAGCATTAGGCTCTTCTCCAGTGAGTCCTTCCTTCTCATTAGGTGGCCAAAGTATTTGAGTTTCAACTTCAGGATCTGGCCTTCTAAAGAGCAGTCGGGGTTGATCTCTTCTAGGACTGACCGGTTTGAACGCCTTGCAGTCCAAGGGACTCGCAGGAGTCTTCTCCAGCACCTAAATTTTCTAAATATTTATTTATTTTTTTAAAAAAAAAATGGTGACACATAGCTCCAAGGTCCTTAATGGACACCCCAATGATTTTATGTGGTTATTAAATAGCACTGAAGGCAGAACATTGCCTTATGGCGCCCCACATCATACCTTCCAAGATATGGAAACAAGGCTGATAGAAAGTCACTAAGCAGCAGGGAAGCCAATACAGAAGCAGCAATCCCTTCTATTTCCTAGGTACCAACTTCACAGAGTCTCATATCTGGTTATCTGCAGAACAGCATCTCATAAAGCCACAACGGTCTCCTGAATAACAAAAGTAATTCTCCTAGCACTAGGCTAAAACTGATGCCACATGTGAAACCCAAATGGATACATTGCCAAGAGGGGTCACAAACACCCCCAAGTCCGTTCATCAACACAATAATAAATATCAAATCATATTATAGAGCTTAAGTTAGCATGGGGTAAAGCAGAGAGTATCTTCCATACAATCAGGCCAGATAAACCTAAATCTGGACTCAAGGGTCTATTGGATATGATATATATAGTATATTAAAAACTAATATTTGATATGAATACTAGCAATTTTATCATATTGTTTTGCATATTTGTTGCCTAAGGTCTCTGAGGGGTTTAACATTGTTTTTTCTAGGTCAAACAACAATAAATAATAGCCTATAGGCCTTCACAATTTAAGGATTAATATTATAGCTTAGGCTGTGTTCTTGTTTACGTGCAATTGATAGATTGGCTGCCAAATTATGAGTTCAACATAAATTTTATTTGTTATTATTTTATTCTAGAAATTTTAACTAGATACTCTTTGAGTAGTTTTAAATGCACTGATTTTGATTGTAATAATAAATATTTGAAATAAATAACAGTCCTTGCGTGACAATTGCAGAATTGATTCCTTTATTCATTTGTGAGATTTATACCTTACTCAGCAATGGTTGAGAGTCCACTGAAATCTAGACTGCCCATTCACAATTAAATGTGTTAAATTCTATGTCATACTGGCCTCTTATTTTCCAATTAAATATGTAGACCCTCTGTAGTTAGAAGGCCTGAATTTTCTATCCTTGCATTTCTTTACTAATATTTTGCTTTATTGTCATAAAATATAATTAGGTTTTATGTACCAAATCTACCTTTCCTTGTGTATAATTTAAATATTAGGCTTCTGATTTTTTGCATACTTTTTCCATGTCTTTCCATGGGAAGGAAGGAAGGAAGGAACTCCATTTCAGTTACTTGACACAGTGAACATATCACATAATCACATACTTTTAAATTTATGAGGAGAATATATGTACTTCAGTCATTTTCTAATGAACTTTGATCCTTATCAAGTCCCAGAGAAATGTATCTCAGAGTCTGTGATGAGACAGTGTTCAAGCCTTTGCAGGCAAGCAGGCTGATAATGGCTTATATTACTTTTGAAGAATGTGCTCTTTGCAAATGAGTCATTCTGGATTAGTCTCTTCAGATACAACATTTACTATGTCACATTATCTCAGTCGCAGGATCTTTCAGTGGCATCAGTTCGTAAGCTCAGCTTTGAAGTTATCAACTTGTCAAGTGATGAAAAAACTAGTGATATTTGGGTGTACTTCTATTATTACTTCAGCGAGTTTGATATTCATGAAAAAGTTAGGATGTTGTCACATTCCAAGGTCATGTTCATAGAATTCTGCCTAAATATTTTGTCTTCTAGGCAACAGAGAATTTGCTGTAGATGATCTTTTGGAATTCAAATCACATCAATGGTTTGGGGCGTCTGTAAGATCTAAAGAAAATAAAATTTTGGTAAGTCTTCATTTGAAGGCTTGTCACATATTACTACCATCAATGCATAAAGTGAAATATAAAATACAAACCAATAAAAACATTTAGGGAATATTAATGTATGTTTTAAAGGCTAAAACATATGATAATAAAAATGAATCTAGCAGCAAAAAAAAAAACCCCACAACACATTAAATAAAAAAAGAACCACAAAAAAACCCAGTGTCTAATCTAAAAGCAATCATAACATGCTTAAGGGACTAAAGAAATATTCAATTGCTGTGCCAAAATTAATCACTACAATAATCCGAACATAACTTCTGAAAAGGGGAAAAAAAGTTCTTCCTTACAGGTCACTTCATTAGTCAGAGCCATAGATGGCTTTAACATCCAGTAGATAAATATAGCTTTGTTAATTCGGGCCAAAATCAATTAGAGCTACAAGGTTTAAAAGCAACATTTTAAATCGAGTCTGGGGATGGATTGGATTTGTGGACTTCAACTCCCAGAATTCTCCAGTCAGCATGCATAAAGGGTTGGCTTGGTTTGTACTGAAATCTTAGTTCTATGAACTGTTAACTCTAATAAGTCGGCATACTGTCTCTCAGCTTGAATGCCAGAGATCAGCATAATAGCTCATCTACTAATTGGGGATAGCAGATTCAGCAATTTAGCACCCAGTCAGTGGTTTCTTCAATGGTTACTGATTGGTTTCTGAGACCAATTCAAAGTGCTAGTTTTCCCCATTAAAGCATTTCATGGCTTAATGCATCTTCTGAGAGAAGATATGATAAAGGTCTCCATCCCATGTGAGATGAGAAGAATGAGAGCTTGATCATATACCTTCTCTGTAGCTCCTGGGCTCTTTGTAATACCCTCCCCCTTAAGATAAGGAATCTCAAGGAAGGTCTTATATATATAGCTATGTTAGCAACCCAGAGTTGATGTTGCAAGAATGTGTGTGTGTGTGTGTGTGTGTGTGTGTGTGTGTGTGTGTGTACTTTCTTGCAACATCAACTCTGGGTTGCTAACATAGCTTAAAAAGAACAGGGCATTAAAAAATAATAATAAAATATAAAATGGCATAGGGTTGATAAGGTAACCATATCATTGTCTGTAAAAATTTCAGTGATACTTTATGGATAATCTTTGACTTAGAACCACAATTGAGATTGAAATCTCGTGCCATTAAGTGGGATGTCCACATGATTGTCTCACTCAACGATCTCAAGTTCTCCTATACGCAGGGAAGGGAACTCCTGCAGCAGGCTTCAGGAATGGAATTTGGGATTCCCACTTTATTACTCCAGCTGGCACAGGAGTTCCTCTCCCCTCTGTGATCAGAAGTATACACTTATGCGCCGGGCTGGAGAAACAAAATGGGGAATCACAAAGTTCCCTTCTCTGGTTTCTCCAGCCCAGCACATGAGTTTCTCTCCCTTTGTGTACAGAAAGGAACTTGAACAGTAGGATGGAGAAATGAAGTGGGAATCGCAAAGATCCTGGTTTCGTTTCTAGAGTCCAATGAAAGATTTTCATCCCGCTCCCCCCCCTATGCATAAAAGAAGGGAAAATCATTTGACAGGTAGCAGCAGTTTGCAACCTTCCATGCCAGCTTCCTCACTGATTCCAGCAGAGAAGATTGCAAATAGCAATCGTGTTTTACTTTTTCAGGGTATGAATATCAACCATTTATGCAATGCGGAAGAGAGAAAATATATTATTTGGACTATATTGGGAGGTTTCTTCTTATCCCTTGAGATGTACCCAAACTTCTGAATCTGTTTCTTAGAAGGCGCTGCCATTAAACCATGAAGTGTATTTCTCAGTCATACTTTATGGGAACAAACTGCCTTTTAGATACATGGAGATTCTCTCAGCTTTATTGCACATCAGCATAACAATGATATACAAGCTCTTCCCCCTGAATTTTCTTGGCTCATTTGAACACATGCATGAAGCCACAGCTTAACTGAATTGCAAAATACATTACATCAACTCCTCCCACTTCATAGTTTAGCAATGTAGCAAACTCATAGTAGGGCTGATTGCAAATTTAACATGCTTTTTTTTGGTGGTGAGGGGGGGAAGATCTGCATCTTGGTTCTTTTAAAAAGCACATCATGTATCTTATTTGAAAAGCGCATCCAGTATGTACATAGCCATTTGTTCAGAGGCTGCTTGCTGTTCATAACCATTCTTTTCCCTTGATTTTTCTCACGGCCATGTCCCTTTTTAAAGAGCTTTCTGAATACTTCCATCTGCAGGCATGTGCTCCTTTGTACCACTGGAGAACTGAACAGAAAGCGCAGAGGGAACCTGTGGGAACTTGTTATCTTTACGATGGGTCTAAAGCTGTTGAATATGCTCCTTGCAGGTCAAGTATGTAGAGAATGTCTTGTTAAAATTACAGCGCAAATTCTGTTTTCTATGTACCATCATCTTTCATGCATTGTTTGAAGGAATGTGCCTTAAACCCCCATATTTCCCGTATTGTTCCTTCATGACTCGTTACAATCATTTGGGGGAGATCCTTAACAGAGAACACAATTGAGAGAGGGCAAATCTATCTTTTTAGCGTTTTCTCTAGAGTTGGATTTCATAGAAAACACTATGAAGCTCTGAATCTGGAAATAAATGGAAGAGGGTAATGGGAGTATGATTATTTGGATTTGCTTGTTCTGTACCCCCACCACCCCCACCGCAGTCTCTGTGATTTCACAAATCTATATCTAACCACGATGATGCCAAAATGATAAAACTCAGATTGTGACATCAGAACGCAAGCTCTGTCCTTTCATACTTGCCCCTCAAAAAAGGAGTCCTTTTTTTCAACTGAGCAGGAATAAGCTCATCCGTTAGGAGATTTGGGAAAAATAATGCAGCAAATTCAAATTATGTATGAACTGGAGTGCATGTGGCCCATTCTGACTAGGATTCAAAAGAAGTCAGTGAACCATTTTGGAGTTGGCTGGACATCTGTTTAAAGGATAAAACTAAAAGAAAGGCCAAGATCCAGTGAGCAAACAAATGAAAAGATTGTTTTGTGAAGCTTTATAGTCAGAGGATTAACCATGTCATAAAGAGCTTTTTGGACTCTTTCCTAGCCTTCAAGAGGAATGCCTTTTCCTTCTTTAAATGCAAACTGTATTTCTTTGCTATTTCTGGCCATAACTGCATTGTAAATATAGAAGAAAAGAGCAATTTGTCATTCGAGAGAATGTTTATCTTTCACATTTTTATTTTGAAACAGGCAGTATTTTAAGCCAATGGTGTTTGTAATAACTCAGAACAAACCCTTTTTTCATTAGTTCAGTATGACTGTAGATCATACCTGCACAATATAGGATTGACAAAGCCCTATGAAATCCTCTCAACTGATGTCAGAAGGATGGTGGCTAACAATTGTGCTTTCAGTGCCTGAGTTCACCCTCAGAAATGTGGCAGAACAGAATACATGGATGGCTGTGCTTCTCCTAGCAGGTTGCCAACTATGTGGTTTTATTGGAGCTGTAGGAAGTACAAGGTTACTTGTCCCTGAAATGCATTCTCAAAAGCAGCTGGTGAGCTGATCCCCTTGTTACTGGCCTACATCACCTTAAAATGTAAGTGAGGACTGAATACTCCCTCTTATCATCTTCTTCTCCCCCCAAGAAGTCCTTGTGGACTAAAAAATAGGGAGGAGGTAAGAATGAATTATGGGCTCCCCACAGTGATGTGGGGAAATGGAATTGAACAACAAAAACGTTTCTAAGAAGGTAGAGTAAGAAGACCTTAGCACCCTTTAACATGAGTCTATCCAGAAAAGTTACAGCCTCCAAAGATATTTCCTATAAGAACTGAGTTTTCCTACGAGTGTTATTTTGAAAAAAAGGAAAGGATTAGGATTAGCGCTGTCCCTCTGTTCCTCTCCTCTTCTGAAGATTTTGAGATTCCATAAGAGATCCAGGTTGCAGAACACTGATTATTCATTCCATATTTTATTCATTCAAGCCATTCTTCCCAGAAATAAAGTTGGTGGGTTTTTTTGCCTTTTCCTTGCCCTCAAAGCAGCTCTCCTAGACTCCTCAGTTTGCACCCTAGCTTTTCTTACGTCGCGTAGAAATTTTGTATTACACAACTTTACAATCATTTCCATTCTTTCTTATTGCCATAGCAAGCACTGATGCTGAAGGACAGGGCTTTTGTCAAGGTGGATTCAGCATTGATTTTACTCAGGTATGGAAGTTATTTCTACATGTTTCCTTCAATCTCAGAACTCCACAGTAGAGGGCAAAGTATCTGTAAAACCCAGCCCTGGGCAGGGAAATCTACCAGAGGAACTCTACAAGCCACAGTTTATTATTTCATTCCTATGACCTTAAATACATACTTTGGTAAAGTTGCTGTGAACCATTGGCATCCTCAGGAGATGTGGGAGGGTTTGGATTAAAAAAGGCAAAATGGGCTTGTGACCATGCCATCAAAGCCCCTCCCTTTTTCCACCTGTATTGATACTGCATGCATGTGTAAAAGGGGGGAGAGTTTGATGGCACGACCATGCTCCTATCTTGTCTTTTTTGATGAAATTGTTTATTTTGTCCAGGATTGCATGGGAGGAAATCAGCAAAGAAAATAAATGGCTAAAAAGAGAAATGATGTTAAACCATTACTGGATCTTGTTCCTTTACACTTAGATGAGAACTTGGTTTAAAAAAATTCTCTTTGCTTTCATATTTTAAGCCATCTTCAGTTATTTTATTTTTGAAATTTTAATTTAAACTGCTGTGATACGTAAGAGATATTTACATATACAGGGAGACAGTGTGCATATATTCTTCCATATGTACACACATTTGTCATTATAGTAACAGAAAATGTGTCCATCATAGACAGAAGCAGTGAATTTCAATGACCTAATACTGGAAAAAAAAGAGAAGAAGGAAGAATAGGATGTCATTTCTGTAAGCTCAGCTTGCCCTGTCCAAGGCAAAGAACTGCATTTGATATGCACAGAAAATCTATATCCTCCTTTGTAGTAAATGCATTAATTGAGGAATTGGGATTGTTAAGTAAACAATTGGCACGGTTGGGATATGTTTCCTACAAATTTAGAATTATATGAATGAGCCTTAGTGTTACCTTGGCTCATGTTCACTTCTTGTTTCTAACAGCGAGGAGCCCTTGAAAGATTTTTGCTTGCGTGCATCTGTGACTAATCTTAACTATGTGTTAGCCTGGAACACGCAAGGTTTATTCAAGTCATAGCTTATTTAATCGCAGCATCCAAATAAAACTAAAACGTTCAAACCAGAAATTAAATTTCGTAAAAGTGTGGCCTGATAAAACAAACTAGCATCTGGAACCAATGTGATCTTGACTTTTTTGATTAAACTTTACCATCCTCAAGGATAGGCATCCATAGAGGCTTGCTGCTTTTACCAAAATGATGAAAGCAATGTTACGCCACAAGTTCCATTCGTTTCAAATGTGTGTGCAACATCATGACATATGTACGAAAGGAGCAGCCTTTGCATTGTTTTTCTCTTTCTGCCTACTTTCACCGTTCTCCATGCCACAGCTGCCACTGACAATCGTTGGTGTAAACCTAGAAGTTGATGCTTCCAGTCTTTTTCATCTCCTAATTATTTCCTGGTAGAGCAGTGGTTCTCAACCTTTCTAATGCCGCGACCCCATAATACAGTTCCCCATGTTGTGGTGACCCCAACCACTTATATATCACCGGGCGTGGCCAAAGAAAAGGGGAAAAAATGGTGGACAGCCTTGTTTGGCGACCCCCGTGAAATGGTCGTTCGACCCCAAATGGGGTCCCGACCCACAGGTTGAGAACCACTGTGGTAGAGAATAGAAAAGGCAGGGCACTCACTTCTGGGCTTCAGCAAACTCATGTTCACACCCCTAAATTATGGCTTAGCTTTGCAACTAATGCACACCATTAGTGTCTTAAACCATTCTGTATGGTGGGTGAGAATTATTTTTGAGAAGATTGAGAAGGGAAAAATACATTTGCCTAACAGTGTCTATTCAATCAATGGGTAGCAATGAGATTTAAATGAGATGTGTTATGCAACATTTCCTAGATTTTTTTTTTGAATAATCACAGAACATTACAGAAATGTGAAACAAGGAAGTTGAAATACCACAAAATATGAATACACTTAACAATACAATGGGAAATAAAAACCAAAGTACTAGTATTAGATTGGCCAGAATTCTCTGTGAAGGGGATTATATGAAGTTCAAGTCATGTCTGAAAAAGCAAAAAAAAATTATCTTTGATCAGACAAAGTGAAGCAATCTTCAGTCATTGAATGTTGTAACAATTTCAGCTTAGCCTAGGTACTTATTTTTAGATATTACATTACAATAAAGGAACCTCTTTTTCTTTCTGTCTTTCCTCTCTAGAAAGACAGAGTTCTACTTGGAGGACCTGGAAGTTTTTATTGGCAAGGTAAAACATGGGATTTGGTGAATAAAATGACAGTTAAACTAAATTGTTTACTTTTGGCCTTATATAAAACAAAAATGATTTTTTTTTATTCCACAGAAAAAGTTACTGCAAGTTCAAAGTAGCTGAAATAGAGATGTTATGAGCATGTTTAGTCTTTTTCCTATTGATCTTTCTCTGCTGTTTTTCTCCTGTGAGGTGCCTAGTCCTCATAAGGCTATAAACTGCTGGAGAAGGGAAAATGCATTAACTTTAGTGGATTCCTTGTTGTAAAGCAGAAATATCTTTTTGAGGCACCTGAATATTACAGAAATCCCAATATAAAATAACATTCCCTGGTGACAGGCAGTGGCCTAAACATATGATATGTAAGCAGTGATTATATTATTTACACATTCCTGAAATAGCTCAATTTTTCAAATAGTAATGACCATTTACATTTAAATCAAATTATATGGCTACACTATCTGGGCTACCAGACTTCAAATAGTTATCAGGAGACAGCAAACTCTTTATTTCCATTACATTGTTATCTGTTTTTTTCAATCCAGAGATCCCCCCCCCATAGTTAACTATTAAACTAAGCTGTTGCTCTGCTCAAAATTTGAAAATGACTTTTCTGGGTAGGAGAAGTTGTAGAGATTCAGTTATGCACATATGCATGTTAGGCTTTGATCCTGATGCTTCTGGTAAATTAAAATCCTGGGTACAAAAGCAGCAATGAATATGATCTGTCTTTATTGCTGTTTTTCTACCACAGAATACTTTTGTGGAGATTAATTAGAGTAAGTTTTTCATGCTAATTGCTATCAAGTTGTAGGTTTATCCAGAATCTTCAGCTTAGGAATTAAATATAAGTGCATTTGCTGAATTTTGAGCTACTCAACAAGGTACCTAAATAATGATACAGGTCACTCTGTTAAATCTATACTAATAAACTATCTAAGAACTTCTGTTAAGGACTTACAGGTCATAACTTAATTGTCACATAGGATCATGCTATCTTTATCCCCTTTTGTCTGGCCAAAGATATGCTTGGTTAAATTCTTTACTGAAGTGAACCAAAATATTGTTATTTTATTTCCAGACTTAGTTTGGCTTTCCTCTGTAGTCCTATTCACAATTACCTAGTACAGTGATGGCGAACCTTTTAGACATTGAGTGCCCCAAAAATGCCCTGCCCCCGCTTGCTCTGCCCCCTGCCCCACCCGCATGCAGGGCCACCTACCACTTCCACGACCCGCTGCAGATCACTCAGGTGGCCCTGCAGCACCATGGCAGCCAAGCCCTCTACCCGCACCCCGCAGCATCATCTGTGATGAGGTGCGAGGGTGGAGTCTTGTCCCTGCTGCCCATTTGCCTTGTCCTTGGCCGCGCTGCTCCGTGTGGGCCACGGCAGAGGCAACTTTCCTCTGGGGAGGCTGCTGGTGAGGAGGGGGCTGTGGGGGAAGGCGGGGCTGGGGCAACAGTGCACATGCCCACAGAAAGGGCTCTGAGTGCCGCTTCTGGCACCCGTGCCATAGGTTCGCCACCACTGACCTAGTAACAAGCCTGAATCGGATTAGTTTCTAAGCTGATATTATAGAATTGCATTTTATAATAAGACAATAAATATCTGCTCAGAACTGTATTATTTCAAGGTATTCCCTTTTGCTTTTCTCCAGGCCAGCTAATCTCTGATCAAGTGGCTGAGATTGTGTCAAAATACAGCGCTACAGTCTACACAACCAAATACGATCACCAGTTAGCAACACGTTCAGCTAGTGCTACTTTTGATGACAGTTATTTGGGTGGGTACTTGACTCTGAAACAGGGAATATTTTAAATTTCGCTGGGATGAAGCTTCCCAATGAGATCAGTGAAAGTATATTTGCTTTTTATGTTTCTGAAAGAAGAACCATCCTAAATATAGCCAAATTAAAAAAAATATGACTGGCACATATTTACTGGAGAGTTTTCACTTGCCTTCTTCAAGTAATTATTTAAAGAATGCAGTCTGTACTTAAGCTGTATTGGATAGAGAATTCTAATTCTGCAACTGTATATTCAGTTTTTTCCAATTTTGAAAGAGAAATAGCACCCCCTATTAGTCAACAGGGAGAATGATTTCAGCAACTCCATGAACAGGTTTATTTAAAAATAGATGTCTAAAAATGTTTTTGGGTGCATCTCATATTAAGAGTATCTCCATGCATTATTGAAATATTAATTCTTGAATTCTCATTTTCATGCTTGATAGGTTATTCAGTTGCCGTAGGGGATTTCAACGGTGATGGCGTAGAAGGTATGTCTTGTTCATGTTTGCATAAAATGTCCAGAAACTAATGAATTTTGAATACAGGGAAAAGATTTGAGGAAGTTCTAGGAAATAAATCATCCAGATGACCTGTTGAAATCTGTATTAACTTTTGCATGTCTGAGTCTATTTATTTCAGCTATTGTATCTTTCCTTGAGGCTATGAAAGAATAAAGATCAGAGAAAATTCTTTCTGCTTTCATTGCAGGTGTAGTAAGAGGTTTATGAGCCACATTAGACATTGTGAAAATAGAAGACTGTTGTTGACTTGTTAGTGTCATTTCAATATATTCTGTCTCTCAGAAGTGATGGCAAAATGTAACCTCACAATGTAATACCTGTTTTTTTTCCTGTGTTTTCATTACAACAACACATGCAAATACATGAGGGACAGAATTTATGTTGCAGTGAAAACAAATGTTTTATCATTCCCCTCTCTCTTTTCTCCATGGATGCCTATAGTCTTGATGCACATACTTTTAAGAGCTGTGGTGGTGCAGTGGTTAGAATGCAGTATTGCAGACTAACTGCTGACTGCCAGCAATTTGATCCTGTTCAGCTCAAGATTGACTCAGCCTTCCATCCTTCTGAGGTTGGTAAAATGAGGACCCAGATTGTTGGGGGCCATAGGCTGATTCTGTAAACTGCTTAGAGAGGGCTGTAAAGCACTATGAAGCGGTATATAAGTCTAAGCGCTATTCTTTTGTTATTAAGGAGGCATAATTGGTGCTTACCTTTGAAAGATTCTCTGGAGCCCTGAAGGAGCATGATGTCAATATAGGATAATTTCCTTCATGATATAATTCTGCAATTCAACTTTGTTTGAGCAAAATGGAATCAAGTCACTCCAAAAAGGTAGTTATATACAGTGGTGGGATTCAAATATGTGAACAACCGGTTTTCTGTGTGGATGCCACTTCTGGAAATCGATTCTGGACCTGGACAACCAAAAATTAGCTACCGATTCTGCCAAACTGGTGTGAACTGGCTGAGTCCCACCACTGGTTGTATACTTGGGTGAATTGGAATGAATAGGACCTGCGGAAATGTGCAGCCAACCCTGTTCTTCCATCTGTGGAATGGGTGTCATGGGTGAAGTGGACTCACAGTCTCTCTCCCATTTCATACATCTCTAAAAGACTCCAAATTCCTGTTGAAGATTGGGAACGTTCCAGAAGAAAAAAGACTAGGCCCAGGGGTGAAAAAGAAATAGCGTAACTATCCAGAAATGACCTATGCCACTGGTGCAAATCCTCTGGAAAAAAATTAGAGGAAAAGGAGACAGCATTTTTAAAAGGAATTCCTGTGTAAAGAGAATTAGCTATGCATATTCTTGTTCCCCCAGTCTTGCAAGAATTCTCCCAGTCTTATTACCATTACTTACTGTCAATATATCATATCTTTTGTCTTTATTGTTTTGTAATATCTTTGCCAACCTGTAAGTACTTAATTAATCTGTTCATTCTAGTTAAAATAGTCCTCTTATTGCTAATGAACAGACAGACAGTTTGGTGTAGTGGTTAGGACACCAACTAGAAACCAGGAGACTGTGAGTTCTAGCCCCACCTTAGGCACAAAGCCAGCTTGGGCCAGTCACTCCCTCTCCGCCCTAGGAAGGAGGCAAACCAATTTTGAAACCCTTGCCAAAAAAACTGCAGGGACTTGGTCAGGCATACTCTGAGATATGATTGAACAGAGGGGGAAAAAACTAATGGATAAAATTAATAAGATAAACCTTTGTGAAACTAAGAATAGCATTGTGAACTACATGGGAAAACTTTCTGAAGGCCATTGATTCTATCTGCACAGGTGATGGAAAATTCTTTTTCTGTTTTCAGATTTTGTGTCGGGTGTCCCAAGAGCAGCAAAAACTTTGGGCATGGTAAGGAAAACAAGCTAGTGTTAAATAATTAATTTATTCTTTTTAGCAACCATTCAAATATGCAATGGTATAGAATTTTATTTATATATATTGTGCAGGTATCCATTTACAATGGGAAAAGCATGGCATCCATGTATAACTTCACTGGAGAACAGGTATGGCTTGGTTTCTATAAGAGGAAAATATTTGTATGTTTATGTCTTTTTTTTTTAACCAGGGTAGGAATGTTGGTCGTATAATATACAAAATAAGTGAGGAAACAATAGGAAAGAAAAGTATTTAAGAAAGAAAATGTGGTCATAAGTCAGCTGTAATAATCAAATTCAAACATCGTGGCTACTGTGTATCGCAATTTTGAGAAAAGGTGTTCTTTCTGGTGATTTTGGCTAAGCTGATGGAAGATGCCTTCCCAGTTTAATGTTCCCTTTGATTCTAGCAAGTGGAATAACCGACAGAAGAAGAGCCAATTATTAAGAAGAGCCTAAACAGGCCAATGGCAACCCCCCCTTTTTTTCATTTCTTACAAATTTAAAGCATATGGCATCTGATGTAATCACCTGTTCACTGCTAGATTTAAAATATCCACATCTGATATCCCTTGGAGATAGCTGATTAGATTGTTCTTCCCGCAAAAGAGAACCCAGTGTCTTCTAAAGCAGTCTGTTCCATGGTTGGCAATTTCTTACGTCTGAATTTTATCTTAAAGCTTAGTCAAAATCTGCAGCTTTCCAATTTCAAGCCTGTTCTGATCCTCCTCATATATCTATGAAGAGGATACGTCCTTTGCTCTTTGAAGACAGCCATCCTGTCTCCACAATCTATTCTTCCCCAGGCTCTTAGGGGTTTTTAACTGTGGAGCCTTATGTTCTGGGGAGTTGAGAACAAATGCTGCAGGAAGGAGAGAATAGGATATAAATTCAAAGATGGATCTTTGTCAGATGCTCCATCTAGTCAAAGTGATAACAAAGTCAAGATTTTCTATAGGTTGCTGCTATAAAGAGAATGGCCCGTCCAAATTAAACGTGGAACAAGAAATAAGAGTGGTGGTCTCAGAAATAAAACTCAGACTTTGGGAATTACAAGTTCATTCTCCCCATTAGAAGTATGGCTTTAAATTTTATTTACATTAAAAATTAATTATTGAAACAATACCGTATGTCTTATCTACCTCTAACCTCCGTTAAGTTGTTATCCAAGGGAAGGATGGAATCACAACCATTCATTTATCTTTTTAGGAGGTCCCACAAAGTTGAAAAACTCTGCTTGAAGGCATCCATGTTGAACTTCAGTCCCAATGGAGCAGCCTTACTATTTATAAATATTTCTTATACCTCTTAAAATTGAAATTCTATGAGTAGTTATGTGGGTGGAGAATATCCAGTGATGTGCTTCTCTTCACATTACTATTAATAAAATAAAAAGAATAAAATGAGATCTGTGTGCTTTCTATAACAACGGAAAAAATTCTAACAAATACGCAGAAATAACTAGGGAAAAAAGGATATACTTCTAGACTTTGAAATATGCATGGCAAGAAAGCTTTTAGCAGATGTAAAATACCTCTCTAACTCCTAGTTATTTCTGTTTAATGCAGCATTTCTTTTGTTCAACTTTGTTACCCAGATAGCTGCTTATTTTGGATATTCTGTAGCTGCCACAGATATCAATGGAGATCAGTAAGTTATGCTTTTGTTTCATACTTCTTGAAAAGGAAAAAAAAATCTGGTTTTCTAAAATCTTGCCTAAGGTAAAAATAAAATGTTTGAAAGAAAAATGGAAACCTGTTAGCATGCATATTTAACTCTCTTCCCCTCCCACTTTTGGGAGTTTCTTCTGTTAAGATTGCTTGATATAGTTCTCCAAACATTTCACAAACACCATATATAATCACAGATAAGCTTGTCCACAGATAAGCCAATCCTCAAAATTTCAGCCAAAATACCATGAAAAATGCATCATCTGTGAATAAGCCGACACTTGAATTTTTAACTGCAACGATAAATGGAAAAACTGCAATGTCTTACATTGTTATTTGTACATATCACATGATTTTAAGCCCATGATAAATAGATCCCAATTTTTTGGGTGGTATTTTGGAGCCTAACATTCTCGGCTTATTCATGAGTATATGCAGTATATTATCTTTTGAATCTTCCCTGGTAGAGCTTCAAATCCTGTGAGGGCAGAAATCATTCTTTTTGATTGTATGTCCAGCCTTAATCTTCTCTCATCAGCCTTTTCAGGTGGTCCTCATTTAGCAACTGCCTCATTTGGTGATCGTTCTTAGTTATGACAGTGACGAAAAAGTAACTTTATAATCAACCCTTACATTTACGACCTTCGCCGGTTTGCCAAGCAAAGGAAAACTGAAGAAAGATCTTAAGCATAGTCACCGTTTCACTTAGCAACCGCTTATCAACCAAGTTGCTGATCCCAGTTGTGGTAGCTAAACGAAGATGACCTGTACTTCTATCCAGCACTACACTTTTCTCTAGTTCTCCTAGTCGTCAACTTCCTTTCTTCCCTTTTTTCTTTCCCCACTCACTCCTGGCTGCTGCATTTTATGACTAAACAATATCTATGGGTGGGTTTTGTTGTGTTTTTTTGCGTAATGAATTATACTCCCAATATAATTACATGCAATCCTAAGCACGTTAAGCCTCTAGTCAGCCTGTTATGATTGTAACCTTGTTTATTTTATAATTCTTTAGGCTGCAAGAGATAGAACCTGGGATTCAATTCCAGTCATACCCAGCTGCTTGTATTCTTGGGCTATTCATTCTCTCCTCCTTCTCCCCATCGCTGTATACTCCATGAAGCATAATAATGGGCTACAATGATGTACATAACAGAGGCAATCTTTGTGTTGAATGAACATTTTTCTCTCCGTTTCTCTCTGCCTCTGCCCCCAACTTTAGCTATGCAGATGTGCTTGTAGGTGCCCCACTCTTTATGGATCGTGGTTCAGATGGCAAGCTTCTGGAAGTGGGCCAGGTGTCTCTTTACCTCCAACAAGCCTCTGGAGGGTTTCAAAGTTCAGCCATAAAGTTGAATGGCTTTGAAGTCTTTGCAAGATTCAGCAGTTCAATTGCCCCTTTGGGAGACCTTGACCAGGATGGCTTCAATGGTAATGCATTCAGGCATTGTCGTCGTCGTTACTGTTGTGTTGATATAAACTTTTTCGCACTGTAGGGATTTTAAACTTTTTAGTTATAACTTGATTAAACCCTGCGGTTTGGTTCAAAATGGGGTTTTGTTTGTTTGTTATTTTAATGCTTTGATAGGCCTTGCTCTAATCTAGCAAGCAAATGTTGTTTGAGTTAATGTATCTTTTTAAAATATGAAGCTTTGAAAAAGTACTGCACAAATAAAGAATAACACATTGCATTTACTTTAACTGCGGAATGACCTCTACTTCTGTATCAAGTACTACCTTACGTAACGTTATCTCTAATTAATAGGATTAGTGCTAAATTCCTTTACACTTTGAATTTGAAAATATATCTTTAAACTGGATAGTTCTCAACTTATAACGACAAGTGGGACTAGAAGGTCTGTTGCTAAGCAATGTGGTTGTAAAGCGTGACAACATTGCTTAGTGACGGCAATCTCTGCATTCCTTCCTTGCTGTAGTTAACCAACTCCCACAGTTGTTAGGCAAGGCAACTTCCTGCCAGCTTCCCACAGATAAAGTCAATGGAGAAGCTGGCTGGAAGTTCAAGAGCTAGGCTCCCAGGCAGGTAAGTGACTGCTGCCAGCTGGGAGAGGGAGCGAGGGGGTGTGCAGGTTGGGGAGGGTGCAAGGGGTGTATGAGAGGTACAGGTCAGGGAGAGTGTGATGGAGTGTGTGAAGGGATGAGGGGATGCTTGAGGATGCGAGGGAGACAGGGCAAGGTCAGAAAGGGCGTGTGCACGAGCGTAAGAGGGGCTTGGAGAGGAGACTTACTTTAGCAACTTGCAACCTTTCCCGCCATCTTCCCCATTGATTTTCTGGAGAAACCGGCAGGGAAGGTCACAAATGCAGTCATGTGATTATGGGACAAGGCAACTGATTGTAAGTCTGAACAGATTGCCAAATGCCCCAGTTGCAATCACATGACTGTGGAGGTGCTGGGACAGCTGGAACTCGGGAGCAGCACCATTGTAACTTCAAGCAGTCACTGAACAAGTGAGCATAAGTCAAGGACTACCGTTACACTACTAATTTGAAAATATATCTATCAGATTGAATTGGCTGTAATCCATGCTTAAAAGAAAACCCACTGTTCTTGCTGACTTAAATGGTTTATGGCAGGACCGCTTGAAATGTAGATTGGCTTAGTCTAAATTAATCCATGGACCTTCATTCCATAGCCCCTGTACTTGTTCATATTTAGAGATGCTAGACATTTTTCACTTTGCTTGCAGACATAGCAGTTGCAGCACCTTATGGTGGAGAAGACAAGAAAGGATTGGTTTATATCTACAATGGGAGAGCCACAGGATTGAATGGAATGCCATCTCAGGTCCTTGAAGGACAATGGGCCTCTGAAGCAATGCCACCAAGTTTTGGATATGCCTTGAAAGGAGCCATTGATGTAGACAAAAATGGCTACCCAGGTGATTTTTCTATAGCGATAATGCCTTATGTTTAGTAGATTGCAAATATATTAGCATTTGTGCAATGGATCTTTCTCTCTTTCTATTCCCAACTCACCCCCTTGTACCCCCCCAAATCTTTTCTAGAATGTTCTCTGCTATGTAGAAGAAGGCTGAAGAATGTATAGACTCTATTTTGCATTCCATTGTAGATAGTGGACACAACTGAATATAATACAATGCAAGATTGTATGATTACAGTAGTATTTAATCCAGGGAAAGCCCTATTTTATTTTATTTAGTTCTAAAATATTAATAATCATGGTGATAAGTTTTCAACTGTAGACAAATATCCAATCTAAAAATCTGCATATGTTTTTTCTGCTTCCAGATTTGATTGTAGGAGCTTTTGGTGTTGACCGAGTTGCTTTATACAGGTAAGTTTTCAGAAGAATATTAGTAGAGAAGTCCAGTTCTTGTAAGCAACTAGAAAAGAAAAAAAAATAGCTCTTATTAAATGGCAGGCATGCTTTAAACTAATCAAGGAGAGAAGCAACCTAGAACTAAGGAGAAACTTCCTGACAGTTAGAACAATTAACCAGTGGAACAACCTGCCTCCAGAAGTGGTGAATGTTCCAACACTGGAAGTTTTTAAGAAGAGACTGGACAGCCATTTGTCCGAAATGGTATAGGGTTTCCTGCCTGAACAGGGGGTTGGTCCCTTCCAACTTTATTATTATTATAAACCAGACCTTAGTCACAACCACTTGTCTCTGCAATTACTTAGCAATCTTTATTGAGGAACATGCTGTCTCTGATTTAGAAGCCATTGTGACTTGAAAATTTATTTGTCATGAATTTGATTCTTTTTCTTTAAAGCCATCCAAGTTGCTAGCTATTCCTGTATCTTATTGGATTAAATTCACCAATTCTGACTATGTGCTGGGAGGAAAATATTAAAAATACTAATTTCCCTGGTATTTCTCTCCATTCAACTTTATTAGCTGATTTTAAGTCCCTGTACTATGAAAACAGGAGAAAATGTCTCTTCATTCTCTTTGTCTGTTCCACACATAATTTTCTACAGCTTTGTGGATACCTAAGCCAAAAAAAGCCCCCAATTCTCATAGCAGAGTTGTCCAAATCCCTTGATTAGGTTGGTGACTATTTCTATTTAAAATTGTTGTCCAAAATATTTTCCCGCTCGCTGTTTTCTACTTCCTTCTTCAAATCCTTTGTATATACAGCTTCACCTTTTACTGTCTAGCGATTTATGCAGATGCTCCTTTCTAGTTTTCCTTTGTTTCTTTTCAAAGAGCCCGGCCAGTCATTACTGTGAACACTGGATTAGAAGTTACCCCAACAATTTTAAATCCAGAGAAAAAAATCTGTGAAGAAAATGGTCAAAAGGTTTCTTGGTAAGTTCAATAGATTCCCCATTAAGTGTTTGCAATTAACATTGTAAGTCAAAGTAAGGAACCAGGAACATGTGTAGCTGTTGAAAGTGAATAATGCAAGGGCGAGTGTCTTTCCTTTCACCGTGCTTCCTAGTCTTATCGCAGGATTTAAATGCATGATTTTCATTGCAGAAGGTTGCTTCCTTATATTTGATTCTCAGTTTCCTTTCTTCGAAAGCAGTGGACTATGTCGAAATCCTTCTTCATGTTTATAACACTGTAAAAGGCTGTTCCAAATGGGAAAGGAATTAGATTCATTGTATAGGATGTAAAGCCCCATTTGAGTTGTGCTGAATTCCATGAATCTGAATTCTAAGCTTTTTCTTGAATGGTTAAGAACAAAACTGAAGGCTAACTCAACTCAGAAAAGTAATTCACTGTTGAATGGTGTAAATTTGCCCATGCCTTTGTTTAATCATTCCATCCCCAATCTTTCAATGAGACTTACAACTATGTGAAAAGTTTCTTGAGCTTCGTCTTTCAGTCTCAAATATACAGCACATCTTAGACTCCTCAAAGTTGATTGAAATTAAGCATCTAAAATTGCTCTGTACATATGGAACTGATCAGTTAATCTAGTAATAACATACATTTAATAATTGCAAATTGAAGAAGTGGTAAAGGCTTATTTTAAAACTAAATTTAATGACTCTTGGGATCAAGAATCTTGCACTGGACTTGGATCCTAGTCCCAGTTCTGAAACTTTGGCCTGAGAGCACATGAGAATGCATACTCTTTCAATATTCATAGGTTTACATCTTGCACTTGGCCTGTCTCATCTCAAAAAAAAAAATTATTGTCTTTTAATTATTCTTTAATTCTCTCAATAGTTTTAAAGTAAAGTTCTGCTTAAAAGCTGACGGCAAAGGGAATCTGCCCACGGAACTCAGTAAGTTCTGTAGATTTGTTTTACTGCACATGTAAAATAATAGCTTAACATACTGCACTTGTGTGTTCATACTATAAATTGACAGTCCTTAAACTTTGGGAGCTAGTCCAAGCTCCACCAGTGTAAGACATAAACAAAGCTGCTCTGTACTACCTAGAACAGTGATGGCGAACCTTTTAGAGACTGAGTGCCCAAACTGTAACCCAAAACCCACTTATGCATTGTCGGGTGCCGGGTGGGTGTGGCCCATTGGCTGGGTGTGGCCAATTAGGTGGGTGTGGCCCATTGGCTGGGTGTGGCTGCGGTGGTAACGGCAGACTGGGTGGGACTAAAAAGTTCAATCAATCAATTCCAACTTTGCAAGATCTTTTTTTTCCCTGCGAGAAGTTGAAATTGACTGATTGAACCTTTTTTTTTTTTTTTTTTTTGCACGCAGCTGTGGAGGCCTAAAGCGAAAAGGTTTTATGAAACCCAGTTGAAGGCCTAGGACTGGGGCGACAGTGTGCGTGCCCACAGAGAGGGCTCTGCGTGCCACCTCTGGCACCCGTGCCATAGGTTCGCCACCACTGACCTAGAATGTGGCTGATGGGTTTGTGCTGATTGCTGACCAGAAACAGATTTACTTTAGAAGCAGCTTGAGCTTTCTGGCAGACAACATCCATCTGGCCTCTGATATTGAAAGCTCAGGATTAATTATTTATCAGACCGTGAACATAAGGATTGAGGGCACACAAAATAGCTCAGTGCCCTGGTCATCCAGTTGCTGCAAATATCTGCCAAGATGAGAATGTGAATACATTTGCATATGAAGTTCATGATAGAACATAGTTCTTAAACTTACAGGTAACATAGGGTCCTCTAGCACATTTTCAGAGCTGAATCCATCCCACCTTTATATATCATACAAAATATAGCGTATATAGCCAAAACATATAAAGAACAGTTGCTGGAATTGGGTATGTCTAATAAAAAGAAGGACTCAGGGTGACATGATAGCAATCTTCCATTATCTGAAGGGCTGTCACAAGGAAGAGGGGCAAAGCACTTGAAGGCAGGACAAGAAGCAATGGATGGAAACTAATCAAGAAGAGAAGCAACCTAGAACTAAGGAGAAATTTCCCAACCGTTAGAACAATCAATCAGTGGAACTAATCCAGAAGTTTTGGGTGCTCCAACATTTGAAGTTTTTAAGAAGAGATTGGACAATCATTTGTCTGAAATGGTTTAGGTCTTCCTGCCTGAGCAGGAGGTTGGACTAGAAGACCTCCAGGACCTCTTCCAATTCTGTCATCCTGTTATTATTTTACAGCACGTGTTTGTTTGTTTACTCAGAGAGGCTCATTCTTAGTCTTTCCATCCAAGGAAGCTTGAGGGCTTTCCGTGGGAAGGGTTGGGCAAGCAGGTACTGCCCCATTTCTTCCTGAATCAACTTTTATGAGCCCAGCTAGGATATGTCACTAGGACAGAGTAGGTGAGGAAGAACCTGGGGGGTCAGGCATGGTGCCAAATTCAACAACTGTCAACTCAAATAGCCTCTTTGAGGCTGCCATCCTCATAATGTTGCTTAATTGCTACACCTACCATCTCTTATCTTTAGCTGGAACTGCTACGGATGGTGGAAAGTATGATTCAGCATCTTCTGTCGGGCTATATATATAATAGAGTAATGATTAAAAATAAGTAGCATTTGTATAAATGAATGAAAAGTCTGTTGCAGCCTTTAGGCTAATGAACTAGTCCACATGGGCTCCTCATAATAATTTGAGACCTCTGCACTAGAGTATACGCCTCCTATTTCACTTTGAGAACAAAGCATCAAAGTAGGCGTCTAAAAAAGTCCTCTAAGATATCTAATATAAAGGGCAAGAGCAGTTGCCCACATATTTGCATTCTGCAACCCTTGTTACCTCCTATTATGAATGGTGTTGGATCTCCCTGGAATGCTTCTCAGTGACAGCCTTTCTAACTTCTGAGAAAAACACCTTACCAATGGTTGCTGCAGGGAACACACAAATCTAAAGGCTGTGTTACTAAAATGTTTTTGTGTTTGGTGATAGCTTTCCATGTGGAGCTCCTGTTGGACAAACTTAAACAAAAAGGTGCCATAAGGCGAGCTCTGTTTCTCCACAACAGACAACCTGGTCACTCAAAGAACATGACAGTCTCCAAAGGAGGTCGAAAGAGTTGTGAAGAACTTGATGCTTTTTTAAGGGTAAAAATACACAACTGTACTTTGCCCTGGCTTACTTTTTCTTTTTGTGGGGTATGGTTTATCTTAGCAGGTTCCAGTGTCAAGAGCCAACTTAATGATTTGCATATTATCTAGTTCAAGGGTAGGCAACCTTGGCTCTTTTATGACTCATGGACTTCAACTCCCAGAATTCCTGAGCCAGCCAGGAGTCCATGAGTCATAAAAGAGCCAAGATTGTCTACCCCAATCTAGTTTTACCGTAGATATCTTCTCCCTATATTTTTAAATGGAATGGCCGTGTCCATGCAAAAAGTCCAAATGTGTCCAGCTGTAAATAAAATGAAATATGAGCCATGTGGATGGTCACATTTCTTGGTGTTTGGAATCAAACATTTTCTTTGGAATTGCCTCAATTCCACACAATGATGGAGAAAACTAATCATAAAGAAATGAAACACTTTACCTATCCACTGATCTCAGTAGTGCTTTGACTCTTTTATCCTGCTCAAACTTGTCAGAATTTTTAAGCTGATTATTTTTCTCTTTACCACTAGCCCAATGCATATAGATAATTGCAAATATTTGTGGTAGAGCCTTGTAAAGAGCAATAGAAATGACTGGAAAAACTAGACAGAAATAACATCTGCAAAAACATGCTTTCCTCACAGGAAACAGAAAGTGTGGCAAGCAAATACAGACTGACTCCTTTCTAATTCAGCAGAGTGCAAGAGGGAGATAGGGAGGAGGAAGGAAAAAAATCAGTCAGGCTTTCAGCTTTCTGTTACTATATTTTATATCAATAAAGTAGAGTTCGGTCAGACTTGTGATGTCTGTTTTCTGACCCTATCTCCCTCAAACAACATTTTACAGAAGTCATAGTCGCCAAATTCTGCAGTTCTGATTTTTGTTTTATTTTAAAACATACACCACCACCCCCCATTTTCTCTCTTCTAGGATGAATCTGAATTTCGAGATAAGCTTACTCCAATTACTATATTCATGGAATATCAACTGGATTACAAAACTGCTTTGGATTCTACTGGTTTACAGCCCATCCTCAACCAGTTCACTCCTGCAAATATTAGCAGACAGGTATAAAGCTGGGAAATGTAATATGCTTTTATTTTTTTTTTTCAACCGATAATTTTTAAATGTTAATGATATTTTTTAAAAATATAAATATTTTAACAAATTCATTGTATTTATTCTGTGGGTGTTGTATTAGAGAAAGAAAGGATATTAATCACCCCCCTTTTTGGGGTTAGTTTTTCTAACCAAATTGTATAGATTTCTCTTTTAAAAGAAATAGTAGTTCTTTAATGTTATTCTCCCTTTTCTGAGTTGGAGAAGAACACTGTTTCTTGAGCCAAGGATGCAAGCACCAAGTCGATATTTTGCTATTCATCAGTATTGTAAAATTTATTCCCACAAGAAAAGTTTTTTATATTATTATTTGGCTTAGTGCCAAAATAAAATGAAAGTGAGTTACATCCGTCTTCAGTAATCTGACAAAGCAAGAAAAACAGTCAGGGATTTGTGGTTTAATTTTAATTTTTCTTAAATTTTGACTCATAGTCTTTTGGATTGTGGAGAAGATAATATCTGTCACCCAGATTTAAAAGTTACTGCATTTGGGATTTAATTTTAATTTTTCTCAAATTTAGGCTCATATTCTTTTGGATTGTGGGGAAGATAATATCTGCCGCCCAGATTTAAAAGTGACTGTTGACAGGTAAATTCTGGTTGATTCTTGATTCTGGAGGTATATAAATATGATTAACAAATGAGTAAATAAGCACAAATGTAAAGACGGGATAAAAAACAGATATTGGCAAGGCAGGGCCTAGTGCAGGGGTAGGCAACCTTGGCTCTTTTATGACTCGTGGACTTGGAGCATGGCTGGCTCAGGAATTCTGGGAGTTGAAGTCCACAAGTCATAAAAGAGCCACAGTTGCCTACCCCTGGCCTAGTGGTTCTCAAGACAGAGCTATTAGGTACATGTGTCTCGGCAATTGAACATCAAGCAATCAGCCAAGTATCTAATAATTTGGAAGAATGAAAGGAAGAAACCCAGAGAATAGATTCTAAGGTCTCTGACTTCTCCCCACTGCAGTGGGCAATCAGTTGCATTGAAGAGGCTTCATTCTTGTATGCAGTATTTATTCTGATCTAGCTAAATCATATCTGGGAAACTTCTGCCAAGCTAGCTAAATGCTAAATTAATGGTGAAATTTTGAAGTTTTGTGATTTTTATGCCCATCTTGATTTGCCAACAACGTTGACTCAATTCAGCATATCATACCTCACTTTTTAAGGTAGGAAATGAAAGATCTTTAGCCCATGCCTGCAGCCCTTTCACTTTTGCCTCACGTGAGTAATATTAAATATGATATTCTATTTGTTTACCCTGAGAAAATCTGCTGACTACCTGCTAATTGCCTCGCTAATAAACAAGGCAGAATATCACTTCCACAAAAATTCATGATGTTAAATCATAGAGTTAACCACAATTTCCTGCTTTAGATAGCCTGGAAACTGTGGTTAGAGACTTTGCCATTTAAATTATATTAAAAGAAATTAAATGAATTTAAACATATTTGTATATTAGTTTTTTTAAGACAGAGTTCAGTCCTCCAAATATGCAACTATTGTAGAGTTTTTAAACTACACCTGTTGAAATGCAAAAGATCAAATGAATTTGAGACTGAACTTCAGAGAGACAACAAAGTATATTTAATGAAAGTACCATTTTAAAGAAAAATGACCAACAGAGACAAGTTCTACTGGAAACTTATTTTTTCTCCTCCATGTTGCCTTTAATGTAGCTTTTAATGTACCTATATAAAATATGAATTAACCACCACAAACAGAAATCTTGACTCTGCAAGAAGAAGATACAAAGAAGAGGCAACATTTGCGATATGAGAAGCAATTAAAGAGTTATCTTCCTCCTGTCATTTCTCTAATCTACATTCATTTATCCTGAATTGCCTTAGCTTATAAAACCAATAAAAGGGGCAAAATGTCTTGGGGCTCAAACATGACCTTGTGAATGATATAACTTTATTAATTGTCCCTAAGCATAAAGATAAAGCCCAGAATAGTATTGTTTGTATGGTAATGCTTGGTAGAACAGCCATGAAGACCTTCGACAAGATATTCAAATGCTGTGAAGGGTCTAACCTACAACGATTAAAACAGTGTAGGCAATAATATTCCCTGTGAGACTGGATGGAAGTGAAAGTTGGACTTGAAGAAGTCAGACAAAAAAAATATTGACACTTTTGAACTTTGGTGTTTGAGAAGATTCCTGGGAATACTGTGGACAGCCAAGAAAACAAACAAATGGATCATTAAACAAATCAATCCATAGTTCTCACTCAAGGCACATGTAACCAGGTACAGATTAACCTACTTCAGATACATTGTGCATAGCTCTCTAAAGACAGCTCTAATGCTGGGAAAGGTGGAAGGAAAGAGAAGAGGACAACCAGAACAAGATGGACGGACTTAATCGCCATGGTGATGGATACACCACTGGAGGATTTGAAAGACCCGGTTAGGTATAGAATCTATGTTTTCACTAAGAGTTGAAACTGGCCAATCAATCAATCATGCCTAGGATCGTTAACTCAGGACAGCAGAATTCAGAGGTCTTGCATGGTTCAGATTCCCTCTTCTATAGCAAAGGATAGTTGTGCTTTTACTTCCTGGGGAGCTTTCAGAAAATCCTAATTGCCTGTCATGGTAATAGAAACAGAAAAGAAAAAAAAAACTCCTTATCTTCTCTCATTGCTACTGATTGTCAATGTATAGGAATTTACTATATAAATGCCTGTGATTTTTGCATTTGTATTGGATAAAAATCTAATCTGCTTCTCTGCTTCAAAATACTTCTAAAAAGAACTCCATAGAGGTAGGGACAGCAGTTTCCCATCCTGACATTGAACTACAGGTCTTATTTGGAAAAAAATATATATTTTTAAGTTTTTATTGAGTACAAAGAAAAAAAAGGATTAAAAACATTGAACATGGTAAATCGTCTTTAACTGACATCTTAGTCCATATTGTACATTATTTACATATAATATATCTATATACAAGCTATACATTTCTGGTCTCTATCTTAACTTATCTCTTTATTTGTGACCTCCATTTTTTTCCCTCCATCTATAAAATTTATTCCATATTTGATAAAATTCTGTTTCATCCTGATTTTTTAATCTTTTAGTTATCCTATCTAGTTCTGCGCAATACATAATTTTCTTTATTAATACTTCCTCATGGGTACTTCCATTGCTTTCCACTTTTGAGCAAATAGTATCCTTGCTGCCGTAACCATGTGAATAATTAAATATGTGTCCTCTTTATTTACATTTTTCTCTAGTATTCCTAATAGTAATGCCTCAGGTTTGTATAGAATGTTTTGCCTAGTCATTTCTATTGCCCATTCCCAGACCAAATGCCAATACACCTGTGCTTCTCTACATGTCCACCATACATGAAAAAAGGTGCCCTTTTCTTTTTTACATTTCCAACACATAGATGAATATATGTTATACATTTTGGCTAATCTGGCCGGAGGGAGATGCCATCTTTAAACCATCTTATACAGGTTTTCTTTATATGATGTCGCCAATGTGATTTTGTTATTTCGCTCCCATACTTGCTGCCATTGATCCATATTTATATTATATCCTAGATCTATTGCCCACGTCACCATTGTTTCTTTAACCTGCTCCTCATATAGCTTATGTTCCAACAGGTGTTTATAAATATTTTTATTTGTTTTTTCTCCGGGCCTAGCAGTGTTTTATCTAACCCCATATCTTGTCTGTTAATACCCCATTCTTGCTTATCCTTCATGTATCTTGCTTGTATCTGGAGATAAGACCACCATTCCATGTCTATTCCTTGTTGTTTTAGCTCTTGTTTTTGTTTTAAATAGCCTTCTTCTGTCAAGATATCTTTATATATAATAGCCTTGTCTTTTCTCTACAAATTGGAATATGTGACTGCCTCCAATGGCGATAGCCAAGCCGGAATCTTTGTGTAATATTGACGTTTAACGATATTCCAGCTTTTTATTAATTCTTGCCGAACCTTATGTCTTAAAAAATATTGGTGGTTTCTGCTTTGCCCCATCCATATGTGAGCATGCCAACCCTGCTGGAGGTCATAACCCTCTAAGTGTAAACATCTTTTATTTTCTAAAGTTATCCAGTCTCTAATTCACGTTAGGGCCGCTGCTTGGTAATATAGCTCTCAATCTGGGAAACCTAAACCTCCCCTTTCTTTGGCATCCTGTAATGCCTTTAATTTTATTCTTGCCTTCTTACTGGACCACAGAAATTCTAAGATTAATTTATTCAGCTCCTTGAAAAATTTCTTGTCTAATTGAATTGGGATATTCTGAAACAGGAATATCATTTTAGGTAACATGTTCATTTTCACTGTAGCAATTCTCCCAAGTAATAAAAGATGCAAATTTTTCCAACGGTCTAAATCTACTTTTATATTCGTTACAATTTGCCAAAATTGTCTTCTTTACTTGATGAGCAGTGTGCTGAAATAACTATCCCTAGATATTTTAATTTGGAAACTACTTGTATACCTAATTTTGCCTTGAGGTTTCCTTTTTGTATGTTAGTCAAGTTTTTTGTTATAATCTTTGTTTTGTTTCTATTTATTTTCAAACCTGCCAGATCCCCATACTCTTCCAATATTTTGAATAGTTTCTGCCCTGATTGTTCTGGGTCTTCTAATATAAATGCTAAGTCGTCTGCATAAGCTTGAAGTTTGTATGTTTCTTTCTTAATCTTAAATCCTTTAATCTGCTCTTCTTGTCTTATTACTCTAGCAAGAATTTCTAATGTATATATAAATTACAATGGCGAGAGAGGACATCCTTGTCTTGTACCTTTCTATATGTTGAATTTATCAGTGGCCTCTCCATTTATTATGATCTGGGCCTTTTGTTCGGAATATATTGCGGTTATCACGTTTAAAAATTTTTCCCCACCATCCATTAATTTTAGTTGTTGGATCATAAATTGCCAATTGACATTGTCAAAAGCCTTCTGTGCATCAAGGAACAGAAGTGCCACTTGACGATCACTATGCGATTCATAAAATTCGAGAATATCTAAGATTGTTCTTATATTCCGCTTAGTCTGTCTGTTTGGTAAAAACCCATTTTGATCTGAATGTATGAATTCAGTTAGGTACTTTTTGAATCTCTCTGCCATTATTGAGGCAAAAATTTTATAATCAGAATTCAGTAATGATATAGGTCTATAATTTTGTATCCGTGTTTTTTCCGCTGCTTCTTTTGGAATCAATATTATATTTGCCTCTGACCAGGACTTAGGTATTTTAGCATCGGTTAATACAGTGTTGAAAACTTCTAGTAGGTATTGATTGAGTGCACTTTGTTGTTCTTTATATAGTTCCACTGGTATTCCATCTGGGCCAGTCGCCTTATTGATCTTTTGTTTATTTACAGCCCTGATTATTTTAGCCTTTCTTATTTCCTCATTTAACATAGATTTTATTTCCTCCAGAATCTTCGGTATGTCTGCCTTCTCTAAGTATTCTATTATCCTTTCTGCATTTTTTCCCTCATTTCTCTTATATAGTTTTTCATAGTATCTTTGGGCGATTCCCCTTTTTATAGTCTCCTTCCCCTGAATCTCTCCTTTCTCATCTTCCAAATTAATGATCCGTAGCTTCTCTTTCTGCCTTCTTAGTTTATACGCTAGCCATCTTCCCGGTTTATTTGCATGTTCAAAGTTATTTTGCTTAGCTGCCTGTAATTTTTGTGCTAACTTTTCTGAATCCTCTATACATAGTTTATGTTTAATTAAATCCATTTTGTTTTTCAATCCTTTGTTTTCAGGATCTCTCTGAAATTGTGTTTCGGCCTTTTTGTATTCATCCTCTAGCCTCATTCTATATTGTTTTTTCTCTTTGTTTCTCTTGGCCATGTACAAAATTGTTATATCCCTCAAGTATGCTTTTGCCGTATCCCAAATGTTCTTCAAGGATATATCCTCATTGTCATTCACTTGAAAGAAAAGGTGCATCTCTTTCTCCATTCTTTCCTTAAATTCTTTTTCTTTAAGAATCACTCTTTGGAAAGTCCATCTTGGCCTGCTCCTTTGTCCTTTCAAGCGAAAACATATCGGATTATGGTCTGCCCAGAGGCTAGGTTTGATATCAATTTCTTGAATTTCCGAGGCTAATTCTTTTGTAAACCATAGCATGTCTATCCTAGTCCATGATCTGTGTCTATTACAAAAGTATGTGTATTCCCTCTTATCATAATTCCTTTCCCTCCAGTCTTCTCTCTCATTTCTCCAGTAACATTCCTAACTACTTCTAGTTCCGTTTTGATTTCCTTATGGTTCTTCATCATGACTTCCTGGATTGCCTGCATCATTGCCTGCAATTCGTTAAGTGGATTGGAACATTCTCTTTGAAGCATGTCATCTAACAATCTTTGGCTCATAGGGCTGGAACCTTGTGTTACGTTTCCCCCCTCCCCCCACCAATCTTAGCTAAATTTGGATTGCTTGCCATTTTAAATAAACTTTCCCACCACTTACTCTTCTTACAAAATATCCACTCTCTACTTCCCTCTTTTCGTTCTTCCATTTTCTCCCCCTTTACGTTATTCCCCTTCCAGGTGTTTAAACAACAATATCGCTGGTATATTCCATCTATGTAACTCTATCAATATAATGCTAATGCAAGTACAAGTTCTAACAGTTCAATCTCAGCTGTTAACTTTAAGCTTTCCCAGCGTTTTCCTTTTTTCTTTATATAATCCAATAAACCCTTCAATCTCTCTTTAATATCCTTTCTCTTTTGTTCTTTCTTCTGTCTCACCCTATACCGTTCTATACGTCCATATAGTCACCTGGTATCTCCTCAGCAACACTTTCCAAAGTTGTCAGTCTCTATATCATTCCAGTTCCTTCTATCATGCAATCTCTATCTCTTTCTGGGGAGAAGAAAAAAAAAAACACTAAAAGAAAGAGATCAGACACCTTTCTGCTGGCCAATCCACTCAGCAGACAAAGGCAAAAGCCCGAGGCCATAAGACAAGGTTCTTAGCTTAAATGAAGCTAAAAGCCACACACACAAAAATATTTTGATGAAGAGGGATCACTTTTATTTTGTCTTGTTTTTTTGCAGTGATCAGAAGCAAATCTACATTGGAGACGACAATCCATTAACCCTAATTGTCAACACTCAGAACTTAGGCGAGGGAGCCTATGAAGCTGAACTCTTTGTAACCATCCCACCACAAGCAGACTTCATTGGTATAGTTCGCAACAATGAGGTACGTTGAGGACCTGGGTGAATGATCTTATTGCTACTCATTAGAGTAGTAGCTCAAAGCTTCAGCTTCAGCTTTCGGTGCAAAAAGTCTCAGGATCAGTTCCCAATCCAGCTATTCTTCTGTATCTTCTGTGAGAGCTGGTAATAGATCAGTCCATCACCCAAATACAAATGGAAACCAGGTCTCCTTCCCCAAAGAGAGGACCATGAAGCCCATTACATTGTTTGGGCAGAAGAAAGGTACATCTTTTGGTCTTGATTTCACTAAACATTGGTCTCATGATATACCACAGTTGCTAGAATTGTTCTGTAATGGTTTCTTAACAAAAAAGTATTTATTTCAGCTTTTCTGCCTTTGAAAAGCTATTACTTGATTTTGTTCAGTTACAGTTTTACATTGTCAACCAAGGAAAATTGTAATGTATTGGAATTTCTGTGAGTTTTTGGTACTAGGCGTCTGGATAGCCATAAAAAGAATATAATGTAGCAAAACCTAAATGTATCGTGGAATGTTTAGGGGAAGTGGTACCTGTTATTTCTGAATGTCTGTTTAATCCAAATTTATGACATTGGAATCTGTTTACAAAATTTTGCATCATATGCCTAATGATGTTATTATAATGATGGTTGTTGCTTGGAAAAATGTAAGTATAAGTGAAAAATTTAGACTACGGACTTAATTCACTCTTTCAGGAGAAAGTGCAGATGCATTTTTTGTTGCTGTTTTGCATCTGATGACCAGTAAATTAAGCCAAATAATTTATTATTTTAAGTGTAATGATTATTTTATGATGTATCTGAGCACTTTACCTGGTGTACCAAACAAACTATTGTACCTTGGCTATTTAATTTTGAAAAAAAAAATGTATTCATTGCAGGCTCTTGCAAGACTTTCATGTGCATTTAAGACCGAGAATCAAACTCGGTTGGTTGTCTGTGATCTTGGAAATCCTATGAAAGCAGGAACAAAGGTAAGAATGAATTCATCTCTTTGTTTGCTGTCTTTGGAAGAAAGAAGGGGAGAACCCCTCCATAGAGCAGGGCTTGCTAGAATGGGATAGAGAGACAGCGTCACACTTTGATTCAGAGCTACAGTAGTATCCAAGCTTGAGTCTCTTTCTGAATGTTGCCTATTAAAATCTGTATATTTTCTCTTGTGTTAAAGCTCTCAGCTGGTCTTCATTTTAGTGTTCATCAACAATCTGAGATGGATACTTCTGTCAAGTTTGATCTACAGATCCGTAGGTAAGGAACACATACATAATGTGTTTTTGTTATAAAATATGATTATCTGGTACTAATTATGTTACTTTTAATACTTTAAAATATGGAAAACCTTGTGTAAGATGAAAATATAGGAGCGTAGTATTTTAGTCTATACAAAGGCAATTCGGAAATAAACCTCCATTTGGTTATCAATGACAGATACTCACAAATACAGAGCTTTTATTATACATATTAGAAAACTACAACATTACATTATTTTTTGACATAATTGTCATTCAAATTGAGGCACTTGTCATAAAGTCTTGTAAGGTTTGAAATTCCTTAGTAGTAGTTGCTCGTTGCCAAATCTAGACTATTTGGGGGGGGGGGGTCAAAAATATCCCAATGGAATGCTTCAAAAGTTCTTGGGTGCATCTAGTAATGTGCGAGCGAGCATTATCGTGAACCATACACCACATTGGAACTGGTGCCATAGAAAATCCCGCCAAATGTGAAGATGCCAAAGAAGTTCTGCTAGTGAAATTCATGGACCATGGTTCAACCATCAATTCAGAAGTCTACTGTGAAATGTTACAAAAACTCAGATGAGCCATCCATAACAAGTGTTCGGGCATGCTGGCTTCCGGTGTGGTGTTGGTTCATGATAATGCTCACCCGCACATGTCGAAAAGTAATATAATATTGTAGTTTTCTAATGTGTATAATAAAAGTTCTGTATCTGCGAGTGTCTGTCATTGATAACCAGACAGAAGTTTATTTCCAAATTGCCCTCGTATATAGTTCCAATTTCATTTCATTAAGTTTCATTTCTAGCCTTTTGGGCCATTAGTATCTGAACTGGAATATTTCAAAGTGTCCTTTTACTTAATAAATTTGGTGGTCCTTGTATTTAAAGAATTGTTTTGTTCTAAACCAGGGGTAGGCAACCTTGGCTCTTTTATGACTCATGGACTTCAACTCCCAGAATTCCTGAGTTGAAGTCCATGAGTCATAAAAGAGCCGAGGTTGCCTACCCCTGTTCTAAACCAACTCTGTTCTAAACCTTTTTTAAGATGGCACCCAAAGTAATTGTTGTTAACTACAAAATTAGTAGTTAGGTATTTTAGTACAAGTAATCGCCGAATTATGAGTATTCACTTAACGCTTGTTTGAAGTTACGTGATGAGCGCCTCCTAGTGTTTACGAGCAAGTCCCATTACGAATATTGCAGCACCACAGCAGTCGTTCGTCCTTGTGAGCAACTTCAGTGGCACTGCAACATTCACCCTTTTCCCTCCTTATCCAACACTTTAGGAAGTTTAGACAAAAAGACTCCAAATAACTGACCTTACAAATGCAACTATGAAAAGAAGAGTAGTTTTGTCATCCTTAGTGGGCCCCTAGGAGCCTGGGATTTTTCACACTACCTCCTTTGAGGAGAGTATTCCATTTATAAATTTCCTCTTTGATGTTCTGCAGAGTAGCAGAAGGGAACTCTTACACACATTTTTAAAAGATTGTAAAAAAAAAGATAGAAAGGAACAGGAAAAATAAGCTCCCGAATAGAATTCAGTGCTTCATCTCTGGTATAGCCAAACTTCTGAATCTGATGGTATTTCAAAACTTGAACCTTACCATATAACTGTATTATTCTACAGCTCCAATTTGTTTAACAACCTAAGCCCAGTGATCTCATATCAAGTGGACCTGGCCATTTCAGCTGCTGTAGAAATTAGAGGGTGAGTGCTGATCTTTTCACAACCTCTGCCTTGATTTGAGGGTTCTGCTCCATGTACCATGTCCATTCATTCCTGTTTTTCCTCATCCAATTTAGGGTCTCCTCTCCTGATCATATTTTCCTCCCAATTCCAAACTGGCAACCAAAAGAAAATCCAGAAACAGAGGATGACATAGGACCTTTAGTTCAACACATCTATGAGGTATGTTGATGCTCAGAACAATAAATAATAATCATAGATCCTGAAGACACAGAATGCTTTTTTTTTTCACCATTACTTCTTGTTGTATCAGTAAGCTGAACAGATAACCCTGTGGGTGCTTTACTGATTTCCAAAGTAAAAGCCAAATATCTCCTTCAGGCACTCTTTTACTCCTGCTTTCTTTAAACTTTTGTCTTCTGCAGCTACTGGATTTCAACTCCAACATGTCCCAGCCAGCATGGCCAGTTCAACACATATGTGGAATATTGCAGCCTTCTATAACCTTGCATTTACCAGAATCAAGGCGATTTAATCTGATCTTCTCTATCCTAGGCCTATTTTGGTCTCATTAAGTTAAATGAAGTTCATACATTGCCATATTCTATGGGTTGATCTGCATGACCAACCATGTGCATGTGATACATATTATTTCTCAGGGAAGGAATGTGTCATGTCATTTTCTATCCACCCTAAGCCCACTATGGAACAATCTTCACCTTATTTGTTTATTTATTTGTCATATTGCTAAAGCCGACCAACTCCATAGCAACACCATGAGTGGTGTTTGTTAATTTACACTGGCACAAGCACTTCAGTCCATTTCATCTGCTGTGTTTTATTTCATAGAAGGGAAATGAAATTTCCTCTGATTACTGTGCTTTGTGTCAAGAACATTTTGTCCCTCTTGTCACTGATTACTGCCCTGCACAGTTACTTTGTCCTGAGCTTCAAACTGTCTGCCTCCTTCTGGAAAAAATCTCCCTCTGATGGATTTTTTTCCCTTTTATTTCACTATTGGGCTGTCCAGCTGCTTTTCTGTGACCATTTCTTCCTGTCAGCTCTACCCCATTCAGCCATTTGGTCATGATGTGATTAAATGAGTAGAAAAAGAGCTAAAAATAGAAGGAAAGAGATGGGCACAATGTGAAATTGGTGAAATAGTAAAAGGCTAGACTTTTTTTTAAAGAAGTTCACTGATAAGGAAATGAAACATGTACCTTTTAAATGAAATTGACAGGAGTTCTCCACAAATTGTGCACAAAGTAAAATATTGATATTTCTTTTTCCAGTCCACTGGTAGGTGTATCAAATTGTCAAGTATATGGGGGAATCAACAGAACAGCTCATGCAAAAGGTTATTGGTGTTCTCAAAGATTATGTTTGATGCTTGCTTTCCTGGTATGGGTGGGATGGATCAAAAGCAAGGGATTCTGCTAATCAGAACTATTTTAATTATGCCTCGTGATAGCCCTGGCAAAGGAGGCAGAAAAGGTTGAAATCCCAAAAGGGTTTCTTACACTAGTTCCATTTCTAGCCAGTTTATGCACTTCTAGCCAGTTTATGCACTTCTAGTCAGTTTATGCCTTGCCCAATCTGTGCAAGACTGCTTTGGAAGCTGACTGATTCACTGAATATGGTTCCTATTAAACTGATTCCTTTTCCACTTCTTTGTTAGCTCAGAAACAACGGTCCAAGTACCTTCAGCAAGCTGATGCTCAATCTTCAGTGGCCATATAAATACAACAATAATACTCTTTTATATATTATGAAATATGAAATTGAAGGACCCATGAACTGTACATCTGATATGGAGATTAACCCACTAAAAATTAAGGTAAAAGGAAGCCTATTCAGACTCTCTGAATACCAAGCTAACTATCTGTCTATGTGTTAAATTGTATGGATTATTGTCAATAATTACAGCAATAATGAATGTTTGGCATTAGCAATGGAAAAAAATAAACAATTTTAATGGGATAGTAGAGCCACCTATACTAAGTAGATAAATATGACCTATGAAAATAGCTGGAAGAAGCAGCTTCATCTCCTAGTTTAAAAATCCTTTTTTTCCATGAAGGATCCTATCTTCAATCAGTTGGTTTTCATATCATAGAGTTAATGCCTGAAATATTCTGCAATATTATAGGTGTTCCACAATATTCTCTATGATGTAGCTTATCATTTTGGGGTTTGTGCATTCATTTCATTCATCCCAGGGCTGCTCCTGGCTTCCTCATTGCGGATTGACTCTTTGATGTTGTACGTGGGTAGGGGAACAGCCTGTTGCAGTGGATCACACATTGTTATATCTACAAATAAATATGGATTAACAGCATTTAGAGTTTGTCCAGGAAATGTGCCAGTAATCAAACCTATCTTGATTATACAGGTATCAACTTCTCAGCAAGATGAAAGGAATGAAACGCTTAGCGGAGAAGATATCCGCAATCACCAAATCCATCGGAGAGATCTAAGTGTTCCAGAGGAAGATGTACAAACTTTGGTAAAATCTATGTGCTAACTGCTTTACAAACAGTCCTTTTGTCAATATTTTAGAAGAAAGTTCAGATGTTTAGGAATATTTAAATTTTTTGTGAAGCAAATACTGGAAACAATTTATTGCTCTAATTCAGGGGTCTTCAAACTTGGCCCTTTTATGACTTGTAGACTTCAACTCCCAGAATTCCTCAGCCAGGCATGTTGGCTGAGGAATTCTGGGAGTTGAAGTCTACAAGTCATAAAAGGGCCAAGTTTGAAGACCCCTGCTCTAGTTGGTCAGAGTATGGTTGGGCTATGGATAAAGTAAGACACAAAAAAATAAGGCCTGCTACTGAGCAAGTTGGTAGTACAGTTGTTTTTTTAGTTTTTCTCTGTTTTTCTCTGATCCCTAGACTTCATTGACTGAACAACTTCTTTTCTTTGTCAGACAATCATAGGGAATCTATCTGCCTGCTTGCTTACCTGTTTGCCTACTTATTTCTCTGTCTCCGTCTCCGACTCCCTCTCTATCTGTATAGAATTTTTAAACTATTTCAATCTTTTAAGACTGTAAGTGGAATTGAAATTGTCTGGATGTTTTTCAATGAATAATTCAAACTATCAATATTGATGAAAGATTAATAAAATGTGGTATGTTCAAAGCAGTTCACATCTTCAACAGACATTTGTTTAGAGAGGTCTCAGGTACAAATATAGGAAAATATTTGAAAAATCAAACTAAGTTCAATGACTTAAGAATCTGGTAAATTTTAGCTGGTAGAAATATAAATTAGGATCAGGGCCAAATAACAGCCGAATACACCAGGACATACTGGAGAGTAATACGTGGAATACATGCAGGCAGCAGGCTCTAAACAGAAGAAAAACCAAAATCAGAAAGCAAACCTTTGGCTTCACACTGTTACTCAGCCTTATAAGCAATACATTTTTAATTTTAAGTTGTTCAAACCAATTTCATCTTAGTGTATATATTTTTTGATATTACGGTATCATTAAATGGAAAACCAGTCTCTAAATTGTTAATCCTTGACTCAAGTTTGAGTTAGAGAAGTTTGGGAGCTGCACTTAGGAACAGTTGTTTGGAAGCTTGGTTAATGTCTGACTTCTGGTGGAAGAAGAGAGGCTTGAAGGAACTCCTTTCTCTGTTGCATCCAGCTCATCGTTTCTCCTTATGGTATATTCTCCAGCAGGGGCAAGTTGAAGTATAGCGTGAAGTATATGGAGAAGTTCTTATCGCAATACCTCAGCCACCGCAGTGTTAAAGAAGTTGGATCTCAGTGGTCCTTAGTAGGGATGATTTAATGCTGCCTCCTCACTGCACTTCATGCTCCTTTGATGTGTGAAGTGCAAGCTGCTGCAACATATTTGCCAGCTGAATCATTTTTTATAAAAAAAAAATCATTTTTCCAGACATTCCTGGGAACACTGGAGTTCTTAAAAGATTGTACCACGGACTTCTTTACAGTTGCTTATTTCAAGGGTGATGGCACCATATTTTTAAAAGTGCTTCATTCTAAAGATGCAATGAAAGGAAAGGCAGTGAAAAGAGGGACTTTTGTTCCTTTTTCTTAATTTTGCATGAAGTATTACGTGCACAAGATCACATCATATAAATGTCAACTAAAAATGTAAAATTTTGGTTTTTGGTATTACAATCCTGACTTATAAATCAAATAATACAGAGGTTCAGAAACCAGAAAAGCCTAGTTAAAATGGATATTTTCCTTCAATTATTTCTCCCATCTTTTTTTTCCCCCTCAGTAAATTTCTTTAGAAGGAAATGGCACACCAGCTGTACAATATAACTTTATGAGTATTACCAGAGCATCCATGGGTCAAAAAAATCAAGACAGAAACCACAACCGTGCAATTGAAATTCTGCCCCCTTTCTGCGTGGAATTTTGCGTGATTGTGTGATTGTATCATCAGTCTTGGGCTAGAAAATAACAATCTGTAAATTAAATCTAACAAGTAGTTGCGTAACTAAATAAAATCAACTGTTCTCTTCATCCTCCTTTTTTTTTAAAAATGCCAGGGTTGTGGAAACGCAGATTGTTTAAAAATATTTTGCCAAGTTGGTCGCCTAGAGAGGGGAAAAACTGCAATTCTCTATTTGAAATCTCGCCTGTGGGCTCAGACTTTCATGACTGTAAGTATCTGGTGCTATTCTTGCAGTTTCACTCTGCTCCCGAGTACAGATAATAACTGATTGTAATATGATACTTCTCTGTCATTATCCCCATGACAGAAAGAAAACCAAAACCACTCCTATTCTCTCAAGTCATCAGCTTCCTTCAATGTCATCGAGTTCCCCTATAAGAATCTTTCCTTTCCTGAAGATGTCCACAATTCTACAATAGTAAGTTGTTTGATAATCAAAATTAGATTTGACATTGTCAGTGTAATTAATAGGAAATGAAACAATAATCTGATCGGCTTCTGCTCTTTTTGCTAGGCAATCTTACACGGCTGGTAGTTAGATTTATACTATCTGATTACATGCTGCTTAAGTGTTTATTAAATTTGAGCCTTTTTAAGGGCTTTGGAAGTGATCTAAAGACTGCTGTCCGATTTGGACTCACTTGTTGAAGGGGGCGGGGGAAGCAGCTGTTACACGTGCAGTTTTCTATTTAGGAAGAAAAAAAATCTAGTTTTGACCAGGCAGTCTTATTCGATAGTGCAGTTTAGAATGGTCTTGGCTTGGCAAACATGGGGTGAATTTAATTTAGTTCCATAAAAGACAATGAAATTAAGCCAGAAAACTTTAAAGGGCTTCAGTTTTAACCTTTATAATATGATGTGCAAAGTTCCTAAGATCCCTGTGCATTTGACTTTCAGCTGGATGGAGAATCTCAAGCAGAAGACAGAGTGGGAGATAAGCAGCCGTAAGGCTCTGTCTCCATCCCTTTGTTTAAGTTGTGTCTCCCTATCTTCTGAATTCCAGTTCCTTAGTCTTTCAAACATATCCTTGTTGTCTTAGAAACCTGTACATTTTTTATTTCTATGAAATCTTTTAGACAGCTTGATTCTTCAGATTCTATTGCAGCCAAGAAAACATCCATAGGTTTTCAATCATAAGCCAATAAGACCTTCTTCTGTGACCTTCATTGTGGAATGTATAGTTCAGCCTATCAGACTCAGGTGGTGAAAATCTTGCCCCGTGTTATGAAGTTCCTATTTATATCCCTGACCCAGTTTATCTTACTCATTTTTTTCAGTAAAATATGTTGACATTTCTTTCCTTTTTAGGTTACCACAAACATCTTGTGGGGTATTCAGCCAGCACCAATGACAGTACAAGTATGGGTAATCATACTGGCTGTCTTAGCAGGATTATTACTTTTGGCCCTTCTCGTTTTTATAATGCACAAGGTAAGTGAATATTTAATCAAATCCTGTCCATTTTTGTTTAAAAAATTAAATATTTGAAATACTTTATGATTTTAATCCAGTGTGAAGACCAGAAAGTTCCATTAACTATTATCTGGGGAAGTATTGCCTTTGTTAGATTGAAATAAATAGATGGGCTCTCCTTGGGATTGAGAAACCTCACTTTTTGGGAAGCCCAGCAAAAGGTAATGGGTGTGGTTCAAGATGCTATCTATCACCTATAAAGACCTTCATACCCATTAAAACCTAGTTATCGAGGGGAAGCCTCTCTCTGACTTTTTGGTCCTTCCAGGAAGATCAAGGATAGTTGAGATACTACAGGTCCTCTCAATTACACTATGGAGTCTAAGAAGCTTGCTTTCTCCATGCCTGCCCCTGCCTTGTGGAATACTTTCCCCCCAGGTTCCAGTAGGACCCTACCTTTCTGCCTTTTCAAAAGGCCATAAAGAGCTGGCTCTTCCCCCAAGTTATGGGCTAAACTGTGACTTCGGCTCAGTAAAAGTGAATGTTCAGGTATGCAGGATTCATATTTGGGGGTACCTAGAGTTATTTTGATGCTGGTTGTATGCTTCTTCAGTTGTGTTTCTGTGAGCCACTCAGGATTACTACAGTATATGTAAGATGGGGTAGTCATATAAGACTTTTTAAAATAAATAAATGACAATGAGACTCTTTTCCTTTCCATGGCTTGAAAAGGGACATAAATCGGGGATGGGTGGTACAAAGAAATGTGTCTCCATCCTTATTTTTATCATGTCAGCAAGGAGAGGAGATCAGTGGCTCTAAAGTTGGAACACTTTAACTTGCAGACAAGATTGTCCTGTAAAAATATTGTCCATGGCCATTTGCTACAATTTTTTTTTTTCTGGTAAGGAGAGGAAGCTGGAAATTAAATTGGAAAATAGTTGCTCTTTTGGCCAACTCAGACTATTGCTTGAAGGTTCTCTGTGGAAATGATACAAAATGGCATGTATAAATTCATGCAAATACGCATGTTCTGTGTAAGAGGATTATACTAGCACGGTGTATCAATTTTTTCCAACTTATCTGATACAATACCATTAATCCACATGCTCACTTGCCTCAAGGTTTATATGGAGAGAAAAGTTTGTTAATAATTGCTATATATCTGTGGTGGAATCATCAGCTAAAGGAGTAAAAAGGTGTTCCAGCACAGAGTTGTTTCATGAGAGGAAACGGCAGAGGCAAGACTATTGAAGCTTTTATCTATGGATTCTCGAGAGAATGCAGTCAGTCTGGTGAGATTCTTATAAATAGGTTTTATATGTATCGACAACAAAGGTGCTTTATCGACAATCAAGAAACTGCTTTGGCCTATTCATGGAGTTATTCTGGTTGCTAGCACCTGAATTATCTCACTCCTTACTATAATGTCTTCTCTACATTATAGGTGGGTTTCTTCAAACGTGTGCGGCCACCTCAGGAAGAACAAGAAAGAGAACAACTTCAGCCTCATGAAAACGGAGAAGGGACCTCAGAAGCTTAAGCAGTATTTTAACTGCATCTTTTACCAAAAGATTTAGAGCGATTGCCAACTTCCTTTAGAAATATGCATTTTGATCCTTGAGGACTGCATAGCAAATGCCTTTTTTTTGCTATTGGCAAAATTAACTGGGAACTGAAAGTGACATGTGCTTGTTTCCCTCTTATTAATCAAGTTCACATTTGTGACTAATACAGATGCACTGACTAATATATTTTAGTGCCACAATTTTGCTTACTGATGTCCAAAAGGCAAAGTGAGGAGATGGGGTTTGGTTGGTGTTTCATTTGTTTTTTAAAAAAATTATTGGTACAACTTGATCTGCTCCACTACTTCCAAACTTGTAACAACTACAGCTGTCTAGAGAACATGAACATAAACTGAAGACCTGCTCCTGAACTTTTTAACTGGACATTCCCAAGGTACTCACCAGTTTCTGAAGAATTTCTTCACCATTTCTAACTTGGAGATATTAATGGCAAGAAGCATTGAGTGAAATAACTGACAGATTTACTTCAATTGACTATTTAGGGATAACTTCTGTATAGAAGAGGACCTTACTGTCACCGTGATGTGTTTCCATTTAAGGAATTGCTGTCCATTTTATGGAATCTTTCATCTGGAAAGATGTACTTTGGTTGTATGGAAGATCATAGATCGCATTTATCAGTTCCGCTACCCAGTTTTATGTAGCATCATGAAATTGACTGATTCATGCAATCTTTTTCTGATTCCCTTTTTTAATTTTCTGTGGTTTTTTTACATTAAAAAAAAATCAAAATCTGTGCCAAGTTGTCCACATTCTACATTTAGGATAAATAATTCTAAGATTTTCCTGTATAATTTAATTTTGTTTTGAAGCTCCAGGTTTACAAATAGTTTGGAATGATTTCTGGTTAAAAGTTAGACCTTGAAAGACTTCAGGAATTATAAAACAATAAAACCCATATTGATTTCAGTAAGCTCTCTGCTATTCCTATAGAGCTTCTTCATTATATTACATTACAGATTTCAACTCTACTTTTCACATAGAAATTTAAAAATTTCCTTTAAACTTATTAATAGTTTTAATAATAATTTTAAAGGAAATCATCATTTTTATCTCAGAAAGTAAATCAAGCCTGGGTCCTACGTTCATAATTATCATAAAGGAGTAAATAAATTATAGATGGGCAACTTGAGCTCCCCAGCTTACAACTGAGCCCCTTTCCTAACCGTCTTTGAGAAATGATTGCTGAATACTGACAGTCATTTCCTACTATTCTGAGATGGAAAGCCTGTAGAAACTCTAGTTTAAGCCCTCAAAAAGGGCTATCATGATTAAAAAATAAAAGTAATATCCCCAACATTCTCTCAAGATCTGTCCTGCTTACCTGTGAGGTAAGACCCCAATGATCTGTGGCCTTCAGATCCCCTCCTCCAAATGTTAAATGCAAATGTGGCCAACGAAAATTCTTGTGTTCCCAAACTAAATACACTCCCAGCTATAAACCTAAGGAGAGACATTGATTGTTTTAGTGGTTAACTAGTAATGATACTGAGGAACAATGTGGTTTTTAATGGCGCGCATCTAGCCTTTCCCCAATTTCATGGCCAGAAGACACTTTCCATTCCACAGCTTTTGCAATACATTTGCTACATTCCAGCCAGCAACATCAGAGTATGGCATCAGATAAAAGTTTCTTGAATTTCAGGACAGGATTGTAAATTCAGGGCAAGCTATATAAATCTTATCAATAAACAAACATGCTGATGTCGGACAAGAAAAGACCTCAGCCCAGGCACCCATCGTTAGCTACAATGGTACCAAAATGACAAAACTATGTATAGCATATAATGCACCGTCTTTTGGTCCTTGCGTCACAAAATTACACATAGGTACATAAATAATTGAGTTTGTGTCACATATTTTGTTCCTTGTCTCCTCATCCACCCATTCCTTTTAAATACCCATGAGCTTTAAAGATCTCTTTTAGACCACTGGAATGAATGGAACTTCTTTTTGAGATTTTCTGGGATCCTGGCAGGGATTTTCAGTACACACTTAAACATATATTTCAGTTAAGAAAGTTGATAAAAAAATGCAAGGGCTTATATGAAGAGTTCGTTTATGGAGATCACTGAGGCCAAGTACATAAAGCCACTGTAAAACTAAATTCTGAAGCTTCATTTTAAACATTTTTTCTTTACTTTTGGTTTTAATGAATCTCTTTTGGGGGGGAATGTAAGGGTATGATTTAGTTGAGAAATAAAAGAATGTATTTCTTTTATTACTATACTGTATTATACTCTTACTGTGATTTCTTTGGTTACTATAAAGACAAACATGTCCCACGTGTAAGAGCTGTCAAAGCTTATATGTTCAACCACTGATAAAAATTATAAAGCTTTCAATGACTGAGAAATGTTATTACTAGTTTTCCTAATATTTTTCTTCAGCTTTGCTGAACAGCAAAATCTAAATAGGCTGAGTTGCAGTGTTTCATCTACTGTAGGGTCTGGTTCACATATACATGTACATTGATTTTTTTATTATTACTTTATTCTTGCTGACCAGCAGTGGCATTTATGTACCAGTGAGAAACAGTAAGTCTGAAGCAATATGAGGAAAGAAAAGAAATCTTGAAAAAATGGAAGAGGTGTGGGTGTGTGCGTGCTACTTGTGATTAGACTTGTATTACTGAATGAACACTATCTGAATAAATAAAGTTTTGAATGTAAGAAGCTGCAAGCACCTTACATTCATATCCTGTATGTACAAAATTTTACTCACTTGATCTCCTTCCCAAATAGCTTTACTTGTATAGAACTGTTTTTGTATAGAACTTACATTTTTTTTTTCCCACAATGAATGGTTGGGCTATTGTGGCAGTGCTCCAGTGAAACATGAAGTTTTCTTACAAACTTTTCTGCCCAGATTAATCAATGGCCAACCTGGATGAGCAGAATTAGTCCAAGATGTTGTGTTCAGTACTTCTGAATGAACAGAATCAGTGCAGATCCGTTTAGCATAATTTCTGTATTATGAGAGCATGGATCATATTAACAGTAAGAAACTAATTTTTTTAGAAACTATTTCTTTTTTGAAGTTTTTCCCTCCTTAAATAAGGTTTTAGATGATTATTTCTCTGGTATAATTTTGGGCTCCAGCGAGCTGGTATAACTTCACTATTAATCAGGGACTCAGTAAAGTGAAGTTTCCCTCTTTTTTAATAAATGTTTGCTATTATTGTGTGGGCAACTTATGTCTACCTTGCTCATTTATATGCAGATCTCTGTGCAACAGATATTACTCTACAGAGCCATTGAAGATGGCCCAATGATGAAAACAACACGGCACAAGTGTGGTTTAGTGTGGTTTATGCCCTTTTGTAATGTATAATGATGTTTACACATTAGTTATTAAATTAATTTTTGCTTCCATGCCCTTCAACCTCTTGAAGAATTCCTGGTGTTTCACCAGTTTACTCTGGAGTAGTTCCAACATTCTGGAGAACAACATTGTACAGTGAAAAATATGGCACTTTTCATACTTTTATACAAAATTGTGGCTGCACTTATAAGGACAGAGAGAGTGGAGGCCAAATACAAACTCCACTGGAGAGAATACCTGTTATAACTTCGGACAACTATGAGAGAGGAGAGTCCCATTTTATAATATATTTTAAATCAATTAATACACCTCAGTCTAAATACTAACATAGAGACTGCATCTCCAAAAGAAGGCCCATTCCCCCAAGCTTTCCTTTTCTTTCTTAAATAATACTGTAAGAGGAAGGCACATTGTCTAAAACTTTTCTTTCTTAAATAACACTGTATCTATTGAGTTGTGTACAGCAGTTTGACAGGCAAGGTAATTCCTAAAATTACTATTCTAATTTTCAGTTCAGTAAATGAAATTAAGAACTTTCATTACCGACTGCAAATATTCCTACAATCAAAACTTGCCCTATTTGCTGCCATCTAGTAACAGTTGAGATTTTTTTCTAGTAGCCCTATTGAAGAATAAATTAGAAAGAAGACAGAAATAGTCAATTGCCCCCCCCAAAAAAACACAATATTTACTTAGGGGCATTTCCCTAGGAACCCTTGGCATGGTGTGGAATGTAATGCCCCTTAGGCAAAACAAATTCACCCAAGGGAAGGTTTCTTGGAGAGACCTCTACCTTACCTAGCTCTTCCTGACTTTAAATAAGGGAAACACATTCAACCTATACCAGGGGTAGGCAACTGTGGCTCTTTTATGACTCGTGGACTTCAACTCCCAGAATTCCTGAGCCAGCATGGCTCAGCTTGGAAACTTCTCCCTTTCCCCTCAGCATGGCTGGCTCAGGAATTCTGGGAATTGAAGTCCACGGGTCATAAGAGAGCCAAGGTTGCCTACCCCTGGCCTATACATAGCTACTGATCATCTCCCTTAACAATAAGTTGAGATCTACCCTAACAAAAATTATATATGTAGGTGACAGCAAGTTTGTCTACATATTTGGAAATCCAAAAGAGTAGGACAAATATTTAGTAAGGCTACATGTGTGGACAACCTTGGGGAACAAGGGGAAGAGATGCTGCATAGGAAACAGACAAAGAGAGGCAGGAACCCCCAGTGGCTTAAAACTTAGGAAGAACCCAGCCTAATTGACCAGACTGTTAAAAGTAGCAGCAAGATGTTCAGGCTTGCAAGATTCTGTTAATGCAGCTTTACAGTAAGGTAGAATTAGCTCATCTAGTCATATTTCTAGTCTGGATTACCTGGAAGAACTGACGGTCCCTTATTTAAAGTTTAGAAAAGGGACTCAAGTCAAGGTGAATCCTATCAACTTTGTCCACAAACAATGATACCATTTGCACACAGTCACTAACTAATTTGGTTCCCTCTCTCTACTGCTTTGGCTAAAGAACTGCTGCCTAATACAGAAAAACAATATGGAATCAGAGTTATAGGCATGCGAAACAAGATAAAACAACGTAAAGTTATGAAAAGCATTATAACTTTGTTGTGCAAATAATCCAATTATATAATTGGGTGGTGATATTTGATACAAATATCTATTGTACGTCATGTCATTTATATTACGACACATATATAATAATTTCCCTCCCCCTGGGCCTTGCAATTATGTGACTCACTATATAAAGAAAATAGATGAGGTCCAATATATGTCCCAGCCATTTCTAAAACTGGTTAGAAATATATTATATATTCTGCTCTATGGTTTGACCAAAGGCTAAATCTAGAATGTTACTATCTACCGATATACTGTATATCAGGAATGAAACATGCCTTAAGATAAGTATAGCTATACTATTCCTTGCAGCATATTGTATTATTAGAAATCACATTTGTTACTGTTGAGTTTCTACTTTCTTATTATTATTGCAACTTCTACTTGTACAGTTGAATTGTTTCTGACAAAAAAGTTGGGATGTTGTGTCAATTACAACTGTCCAATTTGAAACAAATCCAGAAAATTCAAATTGGTGATACAATTGAGTATAACACAGGAATAGAAGTTTCTGTCACCAAGAAAAAGTGAATACTAATTAATTCAAGTTTCCATTACAGGACATAGATTTATAATTCTCAGCTCCAAATGCAATTTCTTCTATTCAGTGCCCATCAAACTACATGGTTCAGTATGGATGAACCTTCAAATGAACTCTACCATAACATTCCTATTAAATTCTGAATCAATTAGAAGTGACTTGTTTCATTATATTTCATATTTAAATGACTAGTGGATAACAAAGCTCATAATAAAGGACCCATACAGGTGATTTTGAAACTACAACTGTAGCATGTTTTTTAACAATTTAATTCACTAAACAATTACCCTTTTAAGTTCTGAAAAGTAGAATGTAATAATACGAAGTGCTTTTGTTTAGCCTTGTATTATCTCTTTTGGGCACACAATCTAATGAAATCCTTGTTATCCATGAAGTCTCTCTCACACATAAGAGTAACATAAATGCGTACAACTGTAAATAAATGGTTATCCTTCTATTTTCTTTTATTTTTATCATGATACCTGATATACTTTTGGGAAGGGAAGTGGAATCATGGAGAATTATGGGCATTACAAAATGTGTTTGCTTTCTATTATTTAGTTGCCTTTTAAGCCATATAATAGAAAGACTGATAAATATCACCAAGTATAACCAACATTTATAATCTGTTTAAAACATATTATATGCAATATGCACTTTTTGATATATATGTTTTCTTTCTTTCTTTCCCTCAAATATAATGAAAATTTTCCTAATGTAGTACAGAAATGAAGTACAGGCATACATTAAAGCTTTTTTAGTTACTTGAGTTTTGTTTAACCAAACTCTTTTTAAAAAAAAAAAAACCCGCAGAAATAAGAATATTAGAGCTTTTCTGGTTATTGAAGTTTTAGCAAATAAATTTATTTAAAAAAACTGGGTTATATATAATACAGTACAGAAATAGAGTATAGGTATACAGAGCTTTTTTAGTTACTGGAATGTTTGTTTAAAAACATTTTAGCAGGGAGAAAAAATCATCAACTTTTGCTAGTTTACAGAATAACAGAGCTGGAAGGGACCTTGGAGATCTAGTCCAAATCCCTGCTCAAACAGGAAACCCTATGCCATCTCAAGCAAATGGTTGTCCAATCTCTTCTTAAAAACCAGGTAGCTATGTAGCCTTTTCCATAAAAAGATGCTGTGTGCCATTTAAAGGACCAACAAAATTATTGTGGTATATGGAGATGTATATATACTCAAGATTGCATCAAACACTGCAAGCTATAGTGAGTTTCCTACCTGTCGGCAACATTTGATGTCCTTGGACACATGCACATGATCTCCAAGAGAGCTATTTTATATCAAGCAATAACAACATAGTCATTTTTTGCTAAATAATTTCAGTGGAATATCTTTTTTTATGCTTTCTTGGAAACAAAAATTAAATGCTTTCTATGGATAATAAAATACACAAAACACTGGTTTAAAATTAATAGGAAATCTCTTTGGCAAACATTGATCACTGCACCTATTTTCCCCCCCACATATTGGCTTATGTGATGGTGAGAGATTTATTTTTTAAAGTTGTATTCTAATGCTTCCAGCAAAGCCAGCTTGCAACAGCTGATGATGATTATTAGATTAATAAAAGCCTGCTTGAGTTTGCTGGTGGGGATCAGCCTGCTGTCCCATTAACCCAATGAATTATAAGGGAGTGTAAGTTCCTCATGGTGTGCACTTCAGACCATGACAACAGCAATCTTCCTCAACCCTTTACTTTCTAGAAGTATTGGCTGTTTACCAGAAAAAAGTAGGTCCATATGAAATATTATGATTATTACACATATCTTGTCATTAAGATCGTAAGGTTGCACACATTCTGAGAAAACCCTATTTTTAACTATTGTAATGCACAAAATCTGCCTCAAAATGCTCCTAAACTGAAGGATATTCCAACTATGTCTTTTGAAGGTCAAAAGAGAAATATCATGGGAAATTAATATTTCCAAAAAGTTCAAAAATTGGCACAATTAATGATGGCATAAGCAACTATAGGTCATATTGCATTTTGTGGAAGTGACCTAGCCTTGAAAATGGCTGTATCATGGCACAATGGTCTGTTTCAGTCTAGCATGTCATATAAATGGAGAATTCAATCGGAGGAATTCAAGAAGTTTACAAGCATGGAGTAGAACAGCATCCTCCAAAATTTCTGGCTCAGCAGACTGGCAAAGATGGCAGCGGGGGAGAGGGGATGTTTTTGCGCGTGCCCACCACTTCCATGGCCTGGTTCTGAATGGGCTGTAGCCCGGACAATGGACCGAGGGTTGGGGACCCCTGGAGTAGAAAGCAATAGCACTCTTCCACATATCACTAGCTGGCCTATGAAGCGTGCTGTCTGTGATTCATGCTGGAGCAAATAGCCATCTCTAAACAGCCTGATTCTTTCTATGTTTGTCTAGTCCAGAATTTCTGACTTAATCACATATGATGGCAGCAGATTTCACAGCTTAATAATGTATTGTGTAAAATTAAGGTGACCAACCGTCCTCCTTTAGGGAGGACAGTCCTCCTTTTGTAAGTTCTGTTCTCCCTCAAAAAGTGTCCTCCTTCATGTCTTCCTTTTCGATATTTGAAGACTAATCTGCAGGGCTTTTTTCCCCCCTCATAGAACGCTCAGAACGGCGTTCCGGCACCTTTTTTTCATTGTTTTTTTTTTCAACTTTTGCATGAGCTGTGCTACTCCCACTATTGGCTTTCGAAAGCCAATAGGAATTGCTGCTGAGCACGCCAAAACACCCGGCTGGCAAACTTTGCACATGCAAGTTATCTATATTATTGTTGCAATGAAAAAAATGTTTCTTTTATTTACGATATTTTTTTCTTCAATTTATTTGTGTCCTCCTTTTCATTGTAAAAAAGTTGGTCACCTTAGTAAAATGTTTTCCTCTACTGTTTCTGAATTGCTTGCATTGGTTTTTAATAGATGAGTCAGAGTTCTAATAGTATGAGGGCAGGGGGCAAGGCATATCCACGATCTACATTTTCTGTAATATGTATGATATACATCTACCATGTCTACTTTTCTTAGTTTTGTTTCAAGTTAAAAGCAACCATTCATCCAGCTTGAAGTGTTTCTTTAGGAACTCATTGCAATTCTTATGTTATTTACTACCCAGGGCACTATGGAATTATTAGCCAACACACTCAATTCATTGTTCACTCTTTATTATAGCTGATTTGCAAATATATATATTTAAAATCATCCTGAAAAGCCCAGGCTTGTATTAGTCATGTGGAACACCTCTTCAGTTTGAAATTGTTAATTTATCCCTGTCTTCTGCTTCCCTGTTTTAGGTGCTTGTCCTTTTATTCCAAGGCTGCTGTATTTGTTCAGAAGTCTTTGAAGAATGATTTTTATCTTTTTTATAAAGTCCAAATATACAGTCTTGATAAAAATTTTGTGCCCAAGTATATATGTTGATTTTTTAAAAAATGTAGATCACAAGGCAAGAAAAAGCTAAATTGGTCCCTTCTCTGCAAAGCTAATTTTAAAAGAAACTGTATTTTTTTAAGAAGATCACTAATTTTACTTTTTAATTAAGAATCCTCAGATGATTGTTACAATAGAATATTTTATCTCTAATTTGTCATTTTTTAATCTTTATTTGTTTTGGTACATCTTATTTTTCTCTTGCAATCATGGCATTGTTTCCAGTTCAATAACTTCTAAGTTATGGACAAGATCAATCTATATGTAATCATAAATCCAAAGGCTTTTCTGTGTCCTTGTAATGCAAAATAAATAAATAAATGTGAATCTTGGTCAGGGATTTAACATTTAAAGTGAAATTTGTTGCTTAAAATATAGCATAAGCTTCGGAGATATATTTAAAAAGCTTAGAGTGAGTAAGCTGGGTCGGGGATGGTGTGGCAGGCAGAAGGGATTACCTATGATAACTTAAATAGATAAATGTTGTAGACTGAACTGTGCTGAAGACATTATCTTCATGACCTGTAGATCAAGGGAACAAATTAATAGGGCATTAATGAGTGCCCTACTTCTGGAACTGCAGGCAGCAGACCTGAAATATCGGCTGTAAAGAGGAGCATAAAGGATTTGGCATAAGGGAAAAGGTAATTTTCAGTGGTTTCTGGTGGATCCAAAATAAAATAAACATTATGTATCACTATAGAGCCAAAAGTTACCAAAGTCATGATTTATCTCCTTATGCCTATTGAGAAAGCCAGCCTGTGAAAACTATCTATGACAGGGATGTCAAACCGCTGGCACATGGACCGGATGCGTCATGTGGAAGCCGCGCCCATCCCAGCTCCAGCAAGGGGAAGTTGCAATACATCGCGACACGTCACGGGACGTGGCGAGTTTGACATGCCTGATCTATGAGGATCCTTGCCTCAAATCAAACCACTTTCATTATAACAATGTTAGAATTCTCAGATCTGTACTTCTGATGGCTGGTTGCTGCCAAAATTGTGATCTGTGTTTTCACAGAGGTTTCAGGAGAATCTGATCCACATTTTATGCCACACTGATGTCAAAAGTTTCCAGCTGCCAGTTATCTGAAACTTGTTTAAATGTGTAAATTTTTGTGAGTCAAAGGATATATAAATCTCCAGGGTTGTGTCATAGTGATGTCATCAACTGTCGGATTGTGGTGACTTTGCAAACCCAGCTTTTGATTTGAAGATTTCATGTGAATGCCTCCTTCAGTTAACAGGATCTGTACTTGGACCCATTTTTGCATCATGGCAGAGCTAACAATGATTAGATCCAATAGTTAGAATAAAACTCATATGAACAGACATCATCTATTATTTGATTTTAAGAGCTGGGGTGGCACAGTGGTTAGAATGCAGTATTGCAGACTAATTCTGCTGACTGCCACTAGTTTGATTCTCACCAGCTTAAGGTTGACTCAGCCTTCCATCCTTCCAGGGTCAGTAAAATGAGGACCCAGATTGTTGGGGGCCATAGGCTGACTCTGTAAAGCGCTTAGAGAGGGCTATAAAGCACTGTTAAGCTGGTATATAAGTCTAAGTGCTACTGCTATTACTACAATTCCAGGGGAATTTCCTGTTAAAATGGTATGAAGTCAGTATGTTCCTCCTTGATCTTTGATGCCCCAACCTTACTCCCTTTAGGCATGTATGCATCTTGGCCAGGGAAGGGGAACCCAGATGCCATTTCTGGACAAGATATTTGCCAAGGGCCAAGAGAAATGACAGCAGGCTGCCTCAAATACAGCAGACAGATACACACAAATCCAAATGGGGCTTCCAGACACTTTAAACTACGGTACAACTTCCAGTATCTCGCCTTGTCTGGAACTGTGCTAGGTGTTGACTTGCAAACCATCTGGAAGGCACCAGGTGGCCTCGGGGTATCTCCCAAAACCAAATGATGCACAGGTGTGAGGGTCGATAAACAAGACCTGGGGGGAGGGAAATCGCCTTCCCTCTGCCGCCTCCATCTCTGTCACGTGGTTGTGAGGAGAGCCGCCTCCTGCCCCCTGCGCGGAGGCGCGTGCGGGGAGTCGGGAGCTGCTCCTTCGCGTCGCAGCCGCTCAGCTGCGGCCGGGGAGCTGAGCTCCCGCGTTTGGCCGCTCTTCCTCGCCCGCAATATGCCTCCGCTGCCTTCCGGCTGGTCGCCATGCCTGGGATTCGCGGGCGTCCGCCGGCCTCCTCGCTGCTGGGATTGGCCGCCGTGTCGCTTTTCCTCCTCTTTTTGCTGAAGAGCCGCCCGGGCTCCGCAGCCGCCACCGGCGCCTTCACCAGACGGCCTCAGCAGCGGCAGCAGCAGCGAGCCGGGTTGTCGACACCCTCTTCCTCCATGGCTGCTCCAGGTAGGTACCCTAGATTTGCGGTTGGCAAAGATTTCTTCCGGCGACCCAAATGCCGGGCTTTGAATGGCATCCTCGGCGTCCCATGGCACCTTTCGACGCCTGTGGGGGGGGGACCGCGAGGGATACTTCTCCTCCCTCCCGGTTTTCGGTCATCCAGAGACCAGCCATTCCCTTTCCTTTGGATCGGCTTCCGTCCGTCCTTTTCTCTTCATTTTATTCCTCGGCATGGAGCACTTCGCGCTTCCTTTTTTTCGCCCGCAGTAGGATTTGGCCGGCTTTCCTCTCTAGGATGGCAGATGGCTGCGGCGGATTTCTGTCTGGCGCTTGGAAGGCTGGATGCGTGGAGGAAAGAGCATCTACTCGTTCCTCGGGCCCGCTGCGCCGAAATGCTGTTGCCGCCTCCCTCCCCCGCAATTATGTAAATGGCCTCCTTGTTTTCTCACCGAGTCTGCGGCCACCTTGGCCCCGCTTCCTTTCCCCGTCGTTTTCTCCCTCGCTTTTGCAATCAGATCCGTCTCACTTGATTTGCCTTCAGGTGGACGGGTAAAAGCCAGGAGGAATGGATTTTTTTCCTCGGTTAACAAAACAGAAAAGCAATCAAGCCCGGGAAGGGCAACCTTCATCAAAAGTTTCCTCGATGTTTAATGAGGAGGAGTGAAAGGTTGGTTTTCCCTAGGGAAATGAGGTTGGCTTCCTCCAGTGGGAGGATTGTAATGGTGTGATAGCATAAACCTTCTCCTGTCCCAAATGCGCTCTGTCTGGAGAATGTGGTCTGCCTCTTATTTATCCACCACCTTACTTTTTATCTCTTATAGGTTAAACCCTCCCCTCCCTTTAGCTTGCTTCCATCCCCTCAAATTGTGCCCGAATTATCATATAACACAGTATTTCTCAACCTTGACAATTTTAAGGCATGTGGACTTCAACTCCCAGAATTCCACAGCCAGCAATACTGGCTGTGGAATTCTGGGAGTTGAAGTCCACATGCCTTAAAATTGTCAAGTTTGGGAAACACTGATATAACAGTATTTTCATTATTTTCTTCCTGGAACAATAACCTGCAAATTTCAGAAACTACTGTAGCTCAACTGTGTATCAACAAATCCGTCTGTTCCTGGCCTGTCAGTTTCACATTTGGAGGCTATAATAAATTCATTCGATTTTAGTAGCACATTGAATTTTTAAAAAAAAATCCCCAAGGATTTCCCCCAGGTAGTAGGTGAGGTGCCTTCCCTTTGATGCCTTAGCTTTTCCTTTAAGTCTAGCAGACTCCCCTTTTCTCAGGGGGATTAGGCTAGACCACATGTGTCACTTGTTATTTATGGATAGCGCTGCTGGGGAAAGGTCTTGACCACTGTGTGCTTAATGAAGCGGCTTCCTTGCCTCTTGGGAGGTGTGAATTAGTCCTCCAGTTGCTCTTCCTTCCCCACTATGGGGTTTAATTGCTCTGGAAGAGCAGCTGCAGCTCTACTTTAAAGCGAATATGAAAGCAGTTCCTTTGGCATATGGCGACTTGATTGTCTTTCACAATTACCCTGTAACCACAGAAAGGAAAATATTTTATTCTTACTTGTACAAGACATCTGTGATCTGTAGGCCCGGGACCATAATTTAAGCAGAAGAGAGTTTTGGATTCTTTGTGCATTTTGTCTGTGTAAGTGCACATGTGTATTCAGTATATATCTAGATGTCATTCACACTTCTACATTAGTGCAAATGCTAATGTACAAATGTGCTGTTGAGCAATTCCATTTTCTGCTTTCATTGGGTTCAAATAATGCCATGTATGAAACATCCAGCCAGGAGTGTAGATATCTAGTGATCTGTGACTGCATCTTTGGTGGTTTAATTTATGGTTTAATTTACAAAAGAAGTGTTGGCTTGTGACATTGCCTATAATTTTTAATGACAAAGAAAAGTGTTTTTTTACCACATTTTTCTTCCTGTACTTTGCTGGCTCCTTTTCTCTTAAATCTTCAAATGTTATATCATTTTGTGTTATCCTTTTAAGGATAAGTATTGGCTTTGCAGTATATTCTGTATTCCACTTAAAAGTGGTCTTTAGTTTGCTATGAGCTCATTTGTTTGGAGAGCACACTTCTGCCGCGCGTGCGTGTGTGTGTGTGTGTGTGTGTGTGTGTGTGTGTGTGTATGTATGTGTATATATATATATATATATATATATATATATATATATATATATATATATATTCAATAATGATGGTGAAAATGCGACTCCCGGGCATAATTATAAATAGAATGAATAAAGCGCGTTCACCAGGAGAGTTTAAAGTTAAAATACTTTAATTAAAGTATTTTACTATATTAAAAGGTTGCCAAGATGTTGGGGAGTTTTCCCAACGAAAGCTTGGCAACCTTTTAATATAGTAAAATACTTTAATTAAAATATTTTAACTTTAAACTCTCCTGGTGAACGCGCATTATATATATATATTCTCCTACATTAATAGTTATGTTATGAAACAGTTGGTACTCATAGTTGTATTATGAAGCCTTATTTTTAATGTTTGGATCAGGACTACTTGAAATTAGCAGCTTATCATTTATGTCTTAAGCCTCATCATGTTAATTCATTGTAGCTTGAATTTCTCTCCAGTGAGAGAGTCAAGAATACATTATTCTTTATGGAGAAGTGATTCTATAGTAGATTAAGTAGCATCCATGTGAAAGATATAGTGATATGACAAAACGAACCTGGGTTTTTTAATAAGATTAAGAGTGGGAGATAATTTTGATCCACATTTTTATGCAACCTGAGCTTATTTGCATTTATCTGATAATAGGTAGACCATAGCATATTTATGATTTAGGTTGTGTATTCCTCTGAATTTTCCAATACAGTTAGTGCTTCAATAGCTGAATAATAAGTGAGGAATAGCTTATTATTCAATAGTTAAATAATAAGTGAGGATTTAAAACATATTATGGAAAATGTCATGGAAATAACTGCAAATATTTTGTGAGGCTTTTTTAAAAATTCAGTGTGTTACTAAAACTGAATGAATTTATTATGGCCTGAATGTAAGCTGACAGACCAAGAACAGACTGATTTATTGATCCATAGCTGAGCTACATAGTTTCTGAAATTTGCACCTTACTGTTCCAGAGAGAAAATAATGAAAATTCTGCTACATGGGATTTCAGCCAACTAATTGCCATTTTAAATAATGGGAAATTTATTATTTTTCTTAAAATCAGATAAAACAGGAATCAAATCTAATTGTTTGCCATGTTTAAAACAATGACATCAAATATTTTACAGTGAGGAGTCATAAAACAGATATAAATACTTCAAAATTTGCTCAGTTTATAAAACATCTTGATTTTTATTTGGTTTGCATGAGACTCAGGATGAGGGACTATGGTGGAATAGGGGAATACTTGAAGATAATCTGAAACTAGTGCAACACAATTTTAGCTTGAATACATATATTTGGAAAGAGACAAGAAATCCAGAAGAATCCCAGTAGAGGTGAAATAAATGAATACATTTGTAAAAATTATGCATGCAATTGTTTATTGCAAGAATGTTTATAAATGTGTCATGTTTTATTCTGAAATGCTATTCAGAAAAGTAAAAGAAGGGAAGTAGTTTTTTATGGAAATAAAAATATCTGATCAAGAACCTTTTAAAATAGGATGTGAGGACACAGATTCTGATAAATAATTTTGGTATAATAATTATGTATTTAAATATATATCATAGAAGGTGTAGTATACAAGTCATGAATGCTTCAAGAAAGAACGGAAAACAAATATAAGAAAAATTGAGATCTCAAACAATAACCTGAAAAATGAATGAAGGCCTTGAAGTGTCATCATTGGAATCAAGAGAAGAAGTTCATTGGAGACTGAGAGAATTTTTGAACAATCTGGGGAAGACACTAAGAGAGGATCAATGTTCTAACAATGTATGGGATGGGAAGGGGAAGATGTGGATACAAAAACAGACAGGGTGCACAGAACCGGCACAAACATGTTTCAGGCAAAATATCTATGACAAGAGATCAAGTTATAGAATTCAACACTAAGTTAATTCTACCCAAAGAAGCTTCTATTAGAAGATATTTTATGAGGAAAGAATACAAAATTGTTTTGTTTGATCAGGGGTAAAATAAATACTTTTGTAAATGTTGAAAATCTTATATGACTTTTCTTCCTGAAAATAGTTAAAATGTCTTGAGTGATTTCTTAATTAAAAAGGATTGAATATAGGAAGAGAAGAAATGTGTATAAAAGCTGAAAGAGGAAGAGAGAAAATAAGGTTGCTTATGACCACTGTAAAGAAGACTGGAAGTTGTTCTTTCTTTTATAGGATCTTTTTCTTTCTTTCTTTTTCTTTTCTGCATTTTCTTTCATCTTTTTCCTTTTCCTTCTGTTTTATATTTTTTTCATTTTCTTTTATTCATCTAATTGTTTTTCAATAAAAAGTATAAGGAAAGAATGATTTACACAGGAATTCTGTATGTGAACAAATCTATTATCATACTAAATATCAGAATACATCTCTGTTTATATACAATAACAAGGAGGAAGAGAGAACTAGGCAGGGTGTGTAACTCTTGTTTGTACTTGTTTCCTTGCCTTAACCATGGTTTTACTAGAGGCACTCTATTTCTCCACCATATTCAGGCTCAAGAGATTAGTCTTGAGAATTGATCCTATAGAATAGGAGATTGCTTTACATTTTAAGAACAAAGAAAAATGTCATGGCCAAACTTCCTCAGTCTCAATCTGCAAAATTTAGAATAACGGAATAATAAATGAATAGTAATAACAAATAATAATAAAAATAATAAATTTCATGAATAATGGAAGGATTTGAACACAGGTGTCCTTGGTTAAAATTCAACATGTAGCTGGTCTCACTAGCTTTTATTGGATAGCAATTTATATAATACTCAACCCCAACTTGGGCATTCAAGTTGGTATGATGGTATATGTAGGGCCAACCATTTTAGATAGTTTGGGAAAGCTGATATAAGAATTGAATACTTTTTACTTTTTAATTGCATGGACCTTCGTGATTTCTTGATTATTTATGTGGAATTATTCTATAGAAATTGATCTTTTTGTTGAAATAATACATATTAGTCCACATTTCTTCATTATAATTTGAGGTATTTGAAAGTAATGACTTGGCATATGATACATTTTCTGTTAAATTCTTTTGTAAGAGAATTGATGCTATAAGGATTGTATAAGAGTGATGATTTATCTTAGCTCACTGGGCTTGTTAGTTCTCCGTCCTCATATTTGCCTCTATTGATTGCTTTTCTATGAAAAATTCAATGAACAAAGTTGGAAAAAATCCACTTTCCACAAATTAGCTTACCTTCATGTAAATATCAACTTTGCCCTCTAAATATTTTATCACATATATATTATTTATAAAAGTATTTAGCTTTTAAGTTTCATGAGCAGTGCCTGAATTAATTTGATAGCAGGTATTTGATACATTATCTTGAAGCAGAAAAGAAGGATGCCAAGTAATGGCACATATTTAAATACGTTGGATTCTGTAGTTATCTCTGATTATAAATAGTAACTTTAAGCATTGACAGCTCTAGCTACAAGCCAGTCCTACATAGGTAGGACAACTATGTAGTAACTGAATCTTGCAAGTTCAAATGAGTCTCTTTTTCTTCACTTTATCTTTGTGTGAACTAGGTAGAGGCCTGTCTGAGAGCTTTTCTCAAATTAATTTTCCTGGAAAGGGCTTAAGCCCCGCTTATCTGACCACTTCTTTGCTAACAGCTTTTCTTGCTGACCTTTAAGGCCATTCCCTATGCCCTCTATGAGCATTAGCAGAATGAAAAGTCGATTGATCCCATCATTATGCCCAATCCCTAAGAATACCAGGTATTGTGTAAGTTCCATCCATGTAACTAATGAAAGGATCTCAAAAGGTTGGTGGATAGCTGTCCAGTTTTTGTGTGTGTGAATTGTGATTATAACTATTGTAGTTGTTAGCTATTTTTACAAAGAATCCTAATCTAACACTTGGTTGAAGAAAATGTGATATTCTTCAGACAGAAATCCATACAACTAAACAGTACATGCCATTTGAACCTTTTAGCTTTTACAAAGAGGTGTTGAGTGTTCAGGGTATTTTTTTGTAATTTCAAATGAATCCGAAATTATAGGGCAGCGGCTCCCAACCTTTTCTATACCCCGCATCCCTAGAACGCTTCTGACATATTCTCGCATCCCTTACAAAAAATTGAAATAATGGCAATGAATTATGCATATACACTATAATTTTGAAAACCCAAATTTTTGCACCCCCCGGAATATCATATCACATCCCCAGGGGGGTGCAAGCACCCCGGTTGGGAACCCCTGTTATAAGGATTTTAGTGTGAGGAAATTAAATTACTCAAGTGTAACATCTTGCTGATAGTAATTTTTTCTGCGTTCTGGAGATAATTTTATGTGGGTTTTTTATTTTTCTTCTGTGGTAGCTACCCACATCTTTGTACTATTGTTGATTCAGAAACCAGTTTCTCTTGGTCATTAAGATGGTGTACAGAGGTTTCTAAAAAATACATTGAATGATAAAATGCTGAAAGTGGCTCCTTTTTTTAAAATTATGATGATAATGATTAAGACGTTTAATTCAGTTGTCTACATCAAAAATTCCTAAATTTTCTTAGTTTACTTGGTGACATAATTTTTTAATTGTGTCTCTAGGCCAAAAGAACCGTACTGTTTAGTTTTGTAAAGTTACATGCTTGAGATGGGAGGCCATATAAATTACATAAATAAAAATAAAATATCTGAATATCTAACAGTTACATCTATTAAATAGTTAGGTTCAAAGTTAAAATACCCTGTGGAAATCCTGTGAATTTGCTGCAGCATTCCAGGATACTCCAGCACACCATTTAGGAATTGCAGATTTACAGATGATGCTTGTGATGATCACATAAATTTTACTACTTGGCTGGATGTCTCTGTAATGGATGTGAGAATGACAGGAGGAGACAGCAGGGAGAGCCACAGCCTGGACAACTGCATGCAAGAGGAATGGCAGAAGGAAGGAGGTCTTGGAAAGGAAAAGCAAAGAAGGGGAGAAATAATTGCAAACTTACAGGATTCTGCTACTATATATTTACAATAGGTTTAGCTGCATGATTTGTGTGTCTTGTTTGGTATTACTTTGAAGAGCAGATAGTCTTGGGGAGTTAATGTTGTTCTTTGAGTCCTCTTTATCTGGATCAGAAAGTGATGTTATGGCTTACTGGTTTCCCCATCATATTTATAGTATAGCTTGAACATCTGGCGACTCCATGGCTGTAGTCTGCATTGGATGGTCCTAAGCAGGTTTTGTGTGTGTGTATAGGTGTGCTTATGTGTGGATTTAGAGATATTGTATGATAGTTTCCACACTATTGTGTTTCTTTTTGTTGGTATTTGTATTGACCTCTTCCAAGGCCCTTTTTCCAACTATTTGTCCATCAATCCCAAAAGAAAAATCTCTGATCCCAACTGTATATTAATCTTTAAAGTCCTCTGAACCAGTGAATATATTTGAATCCAAAATTTTCTAGCTTTTTCACATATCTATCAAGTATGATAAAATATCCCTTCTTATTGTTTACATTTCTAATATGAATTTGAATTGCCTTATACATTCTAATCTAGACCATTTATCTGATAACAAATCAACAGTACATCATTTTTATAAAAAATCCCTTTAAGATTTATAACGTAATATAAATTTCAATCCTTTCATCTGTTGATATCCACACATACAGGCTGTGGTGGGATTCAGCCAGTTCGCACCACTTCAGCAGAATCGGTAGCTAATTTTTTGTTGCCCAGGCCCAGAATGGACTTCCAAAAGCGGCATCCACACAGAGAACCAGTTGTTCACCACTGCATACAGGTATCATTTGGGTTATATAAAGACTGTTAGGAATTAAATCATTGGATTGGCAAAAATTGATAAATCATCCTTGTGCTTCATTTTGGCACAAGGTCATATAGTCCAACTATATTTTTGTTAATATTTCCAACTGTGGCATTCCATTTCCAACACTATACCACCACCACTAACATCCAAACATGGTAGCACAGTAGGACTTGGAGGCAATACATAATTTTTGCATGCATGAGGCATATATATAAAAGAAACAGCGAAATCACTTGCCCATAGAGGAAAAAATAAATCCTGGATAAGAAGGAACCATTATTGGTTATGTCTTTCCTGGCAATCACGTTATTAATAGTCCCTTTCATCACAGCTATTTAGCAAGATTGTCCAATATACAGAGGCAGCATAGTAATTAAGATCTACACTTGGACCCAGGGAGACCCAGGTTTAATTTTCCATTCAATCATAAAGCCTTTTCATGATTTTTAGATCAGCCATCTCTTTTTTCTAACCTGGTTTATAGGACTGTTGTAAGTCCTAGGACTATTGTCAGAATGACAAATCTACTGATCAACTCAAAAAGGTTTAATGACCCCATCCTCTATGACCAGCCCCATCTTTTTAAGGCATGTTTGTGTATCCTCCCACAAATAGTTAGGATGGGGTGGGGTTTTGGGGGTCATGAGAAAATACTGTCCAATACAATAGTGGCTGCTACATGGAACAGCTTTCTCCAAAGATATTGGCTTGGATTTCTTCCTGGTTTTATTTTTAAGATGTTCTTGTTGCAGTGTTTTAACTTTGGGGAAATAGGTATGAAATTTAAAGGCTGATCATTCCTGACTGCCTGCTGTTAGAGAAAAAATAATTGTTGATTGTTTTTTTTTTTTTAAAAAAGTATTATCTTATTATGTACATTGCCTTGGATGGTTTTGCTAAAAGAAAATGCAAGATTAAAAGTCTCCTTAATATTAAAAAGAATAACTATATTGACAAAGCTACTTTAGTACTCAGGACAAATGAAATTATTCTCTTGTTTGCGGACACAATTAATAGTGTATAAGAAGTGTAATAGCGGTAGGAAGAGTGCTCTTTAAAAGATTTATGAATCTCGATAGCGTAGCATTAAAAACAATTAAATCACTGTCCCTAGGATTATGCAGCTGATAAGCAGTCTAAGTGGGGATTGAGACTGAGAAATCAGCAAGGTTGGAGTTTATATCAAGACTATAAGTTCACCTGAGTTTTGGCATTCGAAACAAATCTGTTCTTATTTCTCAGAGTTCCCTAATTTGGAATGTGGCTATTTGAAAATAAAATAAAAGAGTTCTGTAGAATCTCAGCTTTGCCATGGAAACAACTATTTCCTGAGATAGTGTGCATACATTTGTGTATTTTTTTATCACCTTCAGCTTTAAATGATTTTCCAAAATGTGTATTTTGTACTTAGTTATAGCAAATAACTGTAAGAAATAGTTGTGGTTCCAGCATAGCCGTGTTTGTTTCCTATTTGCTACATACTCAGCTCCTCTTGCTTTCTGCAAATTTTTGCAGTGTTGGCTGGGGCATTCTGGGAGTTGAAGTCCACACATTTAAAGCCGTCAAGGTTGGCAGAGACTGGTGTAGACAAAGAGCAGATGGGCATTAAAACAATCCAGTTTATCAACCTTTGACATTTACTTTCAGCATATTGCTCAGAGGCTTCTTTGTTTCATAGATTTGTCTCTTATACAGATGATCCTTGACTTAAAACCATTTATTTAGCACTGAAAAAAGTGATTTCTGACCATTTTTCACCCTTACGAACATTGCAGCCTCCCCCAGGGTCACGTGATCAAAATTCGGAGGCTTGGCAACTGATTCATATTTATGACGGTTGCAGTGTCCTGAGGTCATGTGATCTTTGCGACCTTTTGACAAGCAAAGTCAATAGGGAAGCCAGATTTTAATTTAATTACTTGTTACTAATTTAACAACCACAGTGATTCACTTAACAATTGTATCAAGAAAGATTGTAAAATGGGGCAAAACTCACTTAACAATTGTTTAGCTACAGAAAATGAGAACTACCTGTACATCTCTAAAAACCTGCACAAATAGCATGTGGATCATACTGATCCAAGAGATGTGTTCAGACTTGAATGAACTGGAATATATTTATTTGCTGCTGCTTCTACAGATAAACTATTTGTTTTAGTCACAATTACTTAAAATGGATTTCACCAGATAGATGCAGATGCAGATACAGCAGAAGAAGGAAGGAGGAAGGAGAAGAAGAAGAAGAAAGAAGAAGTAGTTGTCCATTCAGTTGTGTCTGACTCTTGGCCATTCTATGGGCCAAGTCTCCCCACATCATCCAATCTGGTGGCACTATTTTGAGTTGCTCTATGCTCTAGGGCTGGTGTCATCTTTGATGGTGTCCTGCCACTGTATTCTTCGGTGGCCTGGTTTCCTTTTACTGCTAATTCTTCCAAACATAAGTGAACTCCCCTACATGGCAGGGCCAAAATAAATGAGGCACAGTTTTGTGATTTTACTTTCCAATGACACATCTGGTGTTATACTCTCCAGTACTTGTTAGTTAGTTATTTTTGCTGTCCAACAAATAACACAGGAGCTTTCTCTAGCATCACAGCTCAGATGTGTCAATTTTCTTTCTGTCACACATACAACACATTTGAATATAAAGCATTGTACTTTACCATTATACCAATTGTGGTTTATTTAGAACAGGGATGTCAAACTCACAACGTCATGTGATGTGTCGTGGCATATCACAACTTTTTTTCCATTGCCAGCAATTGGGTGGGCACGTTTTTGGCATGACGCATCTGGCCCACAGGCTGGCAGTTTGACCCCCCCCCCCGATTTAGAAGACCATCATTATGTGGAATAGAAGAGAATATTTGTAGCTGAGCGTTGAACTAGGAGTCCTTAGTGCTGTCTGAGCTTGGTTGTTTTCTCACAAACGTTTCATTAGCCAGCTAGGTAACATCATCAGTGCTAGAAGGGAGTAGCCTTAATTTTTGGAACCCATCAAAAATTCAAAGCCCTTTATTCATAATATAATTTGCTCATGGCCTTTGTCATGATATGGAGTTTAAAAAATACTATTTCCTGTTCTATTAATTTAAAGTATGATTTATTCACTGATCCAAGAGATGTGTTCAGACTTGAATGAACTGGAATACATTTATTTGCTGCTGCTTCTACAGATAAACTATTTGTTTTAGTCACAATTACTTAAAATGGATTTCACCAGATAGATGCAGATGCAGATATTTATTTATTTTAAGTTTTGGAATTAATATTTGAATATAAATGGTAATCAGTTTAAATGTCCTCTTTCTTGAAGTATTCATTATGAATTTTAAAAACGCACAGAACATATATAGTACAATTAAATGCAAATGTCAGTTTTTTCCCAGTTAACTTTGTTGTTTTTTTAAGACTATGGTGACAGCACAATAGCCATTCCTTTTCCTACAGCAACATCTTCCTAAGGGAAATTAAATTCCTATTCTCACCTTCCACTTATCAGTTCACTAGAAGAAAAAGTCTGTGTTTGTGTGCCTGGCCCACCTCCAGACCTGTGACAGACTCTTACAGATAGGCACAGCTTCCCCATGAGTTGTCATACTGGGGTGAGCTGACTCTATTAACTAATTTTATTGTTGGCCTTCTGCGATACTGGTGCATGCTGAGTTAATGTAGTAGGAAGACTGGTATCTTCAGCATAACAGATTTCTTCTTTATAGGTCAATGCACCTTTCATATCTCCAATACGTCTGAGCAGGAAATAGCATGAGTGAGACATGGAAAATGATGGTGTTCATTCAGCTATGACCAAATAAATCACCCTGCATGGGGGCTCTGAGATCCTTAGCAAGTGAGATGGAAATGCATATTGGAGACAGCTTCTGGAAAATCTGAAGCATGCATCAGGAATATTTGAAATAAGGCAAACTGAAAAGACAGTAAAAAGTTTTTGGGGCTGATTTAGTGCTGAGGAAGAGAATGTGAGAAACCCCCTCCCCCCCATCCTTTCCTTCCAATGCAAGCCAGGCCCTTGCCACTCAAAGTGGCAGATTCTCATCAGTCTGTCAGACAGTGGGAACAATGGTAGAATTCTAGGCCTTATTAAGGCACCCTTCTAGTCCCTGGCCTTGCCAGCTCTAATGACATTCTGTTGTGCTTATCAGTCCTCCTTACTTCTAGCAACCTGAACGGTGGCCCATAGCAACTGCCATTTCTGACAGCTCATGAAGTTGATTTGTATTGCATAGCATCGCAGCTGCCTTCCAGATCTTCACTTAGTTTTCCACCACCTTGCACTACTCTCCTTCTCATCACCCAATTTTTTCCAGATTTCCAGGGGCAGATGCCATGGTATGTAATTGTCTTTGTCACCTAATGATGCAGCGGCACCAAAGATCCCACCACCTGTCTCTTTTCACCACTCTCAACTCCTTGCTGACCACAGATGACTCTAGCAAAGGTTTTCAAACTTAATGAGACCCGAGAACCTGAGTTTTTAAGTCCTGCTTAAGAGGTGAAGCTCTAGTGATAGAAAATTGGCTGTTTGAAATGTTTTGTCCTTAGATTCTCAAGTAAATATATTAAGTTTTTATATAACCTAAACTTTGATGGAACATAGTTTGAAATACCCGGTTCTGTATTTATTAATGCTTACCTATAAGAGTAATATGCACAGTGGATTGAGTTAATTGTTATGTCCTCCCCTCTGTTAACTCCAGTGGGGTGACTAAAGAAGCAATACAGTATATGTTTGACATCTAGAATTGGCAAAACACATATTTCCAATAAGTAGCAATGCAAATTTGATTCAGTGACATTCAGTATGCTAGTGATTAGCAAATTTTTCCAAATATGATTTACAATTATTTTTTTAAAGTTTCTTTCAAAGACAAAAATATGCTTTTTAAAAAATTAAGTAATTTTAAAGGAAGGATTATGTATCATTTTCAAGGCTGCATATTTCCTAGATTAAAGAAAGATTCATTTATCTTCCTTCTTAAAATTACTAGCAGATAAGAGTTTAGGAAAAGGGTACGCAAGATGCATATAATGAAACATATATTCAAATTCAAATATAAAATCCAAGATTCTATTTGTACTTAAGAAGTACTCTTGGGGAAAAAAAATACTTTGGAAAGTGCTAGCCTCAGTAAGCATTTATTTTTGTATTTGGAAAACTAAGCTAAAGCATTTTATATCCCAAACCTGTATATTTAATTGATTGTAATTCCTTTACAGTTCAGTCCTTGGCTATAAGCATAGATTTGTGGAATTGAAGCTTTTATATGATACCATATATTCCTATATTTGAGAATACTGAGCAAAACTAGGTCACTAAATAGCTGTGGAGAGGATGATGCCCAGTTATTAGGAATTGAGGAAGTGAGATTTCTAAATAACAATAAATAAATGAACAACTTGTTATAGGAGAGCACTGTCTCCACATGTATTAAAGGACTGTCAGAATCTTGAACTTGTTTGTAAGCAAAACAGAAGTGGTTGCTACATGTATTTGTCCTTACATTAGCTATAGAAAATATTTAGGCCAGCCTTCATTGACAGTAATTCAAGTGGTAATCAATCACATCTGAAGGCATAGCGTCCAGGAATCCATTGCTGTCTCCATTGAGGAGCCTTGAAACATACATTATTTTAATATGTATTCACCCATTATTGATTACATTAATAAGTAGCACTAATAAATAAGTAAAAAGCACTTATAGTTTATTTCTGATCACCAGAACTGAGTGCTTGCTAGCATAGAGCCAAAATGGAAGCTGCCTTGCACAATAATGAATGTGTGCTAATAAACTTAAAAGTTTTGAATAAATTAGATTATTGCATTTTCATTCTATATTTCTTCTTGAAGCTCAAGATGGTCTAGTAGAGAGGGAGGATATCCTTTTGTATTATGGCCACATCAGCAAATCTATGAGGGGAATCAGGATGAGAAAAGACTGTCCTTAAAGACTTCCATTAAGTTCTGTAGTGAACTGGGGAATATAAATGTGAGTTTTCTTAGTTCTACAACAAATAATCAGTACAATACTTGGACTCGCCTGATTTTTTTAATTATTATTATTATTAATAATAATAATATTGGAAGGGATCTTGGAGTCATCTAGTCCAAACCCCTACTCAGGCAGGAAACCTTATACTATTTCGGACAAATGGCTGTCCAGTCTCTTCTTAAAGACTTCCAGCATTGAAGCATTCACGGCTTCTGGAGGCAGGTTGTTCCACTGGCTAATTGTTCTAACTGTCAGGAATTTCTCCTTAGTTCCAGGTTGCTTCTCTCTTTGGTTAGTTTCCATCCGTTGCTTCTTGTCTTGCCTTCAGGTGCTTAGAGAATAGCTTGACTCCCTCTTCTTTGTGGCAGCCTCTGAAATATTGGAACACTGCTATCATGTCCCCTCTCGTCCTTCTCTTCATTAAACTAGACCAGGGGCAGGCAACCCAAAACACTCAAAGAGCCACTTGGACCCGTTTCCCACCAAAAACAAAACACCGGGAGCCGCAAAACCCTTTTGATATCTAAAATTAAGATAACACTGCATATATCCTTTTTTACCTTTATTATAGGTGTGTGTGTGTGTATGTGTGTGTTTGTGTGTGTGTGTATGTATGTGTATATATATATACACACACACACACACACACACACACACTAAAAATAAATGTGTATGTAGGTCAGACAATATATTTGTTGTCTGACCTACATATGTGTGCGTGTGTGTGTGTGTGTATGTGTATGTATGTGTGTATATACACACACACACACACACACACACATTAAAAATAAAAATATGACTTTTGGGAATATCCATACTATTAAAACAATGATCACCAAGAGAATGCTTTAAGAGAATAAAATTACATACACACAAAGGTAAAAAAAGGATATATGCAGTGTTATCTTCATTTTAGATGTCAAAAGGGTCTCTCTCTTTCTCTGTGTCTCTCTCTCTCCCTCCCTCTCTATCTGCCCTTGGTCTGCCACTCTTCTTCCCCCACTCTCTTTCTTTCTCTCTCTCTTTCCTCTCTTTCTCTCTCTCTCTCTCCCTCCCTCCCTCCCTCCCTCTTTCTCCCCCCCCTCCTATCTGCTGCTCACCTGGCAAGCTTCAAGCTGTTGTCCAACAAGCTCAGGGGTAAGCAACCTCGTCTCTTTTATGACTCATGGATTTCAACTCCCAGAATTCCTGAGTCAGCCTAGCTGGGCTAGCTAGCTCTCTCCTGCCCTTCCTGCTTCCTGCTTCCTGCAGAGACGCAGCAAAGGGAGGAGCTCCGCTCAGTAAGCTTTTCAGCTCCTCGGAGAACACTGTGAGTGTACTCTCTTTTACACATACACACACAAACACACACACACACACAAAAACACACACACACAGAGTGAGAGAGAGAGAGAGAAGCAGGGAAGCGCAATTGCCTCTCTCTGTCTCTGTCTCTCTCTGCAAAGGCAGAGGAGGCTGGGAGCCGCAGGGGAAGGCTCAAAGAGCCGCATGCGGCTCCGGAGCCGCAGGTTGCCGACCTGTGAACTAGACATCCCCAATTCCTGCAGCCGTTCCTTATATGTTTTAGCCTCCAGTCCCCTAATCATCTTTGTTTCTCTTCTCTGTATCTTTCTAGAGTCTCAACATCTTTTTTACATCGTGGTGACCAAAACTGGATGCAGTATTTCATGTGTGGCCTTACCAAGGCATTATAAAGTGGTATTAACATTTCACGTGATCTTGATTCTATCCCTCTGTTAATGCATCCTAGCACTGTGTTGGCTTTTTTGGCAGCTGCAGCACACTGCTGGCTCATATTTAAGTGATTGTCCACTAGGACTCCGAGATCCCTCTCACAGTTACTACTATTGAGCAAGGTACCACCTATACTGTACCTATGCATTTGGTTTTTCTTGCCTAAATGTAGAACCTTACCTTTTTCACCATTTTACAAGAAGGACTATCTTCCAGTGCTTGAAAATGTCCATTGAAAGCAACAGCTTCGTTCCCCTTCCCTGCATCTTTCTAACTTCATTATCAGAAACGTGACTGGATGGCATGAGATGGGCCCAGCACCTCAGCCAACCCAGCCCAGCAACATGGTGCAAAGCCCCAGTTTCCCTCATTGCCCTATACTCCAAAGCATCTGTAGCTTCATGCTTTACTACTCCCATCACCCTACCAGACCTTCTCCATCTTCTTGCGTCCACTGCTGCTGAGGCAGGCCTAATCTGGCCCTTCATGAGGGAACTGCTGGCCACATGTAATTCTGTAATGTTATGAGGAAACCACCCCATGTGATCTTGGGAAAAAGACCTCATGCAGCCAGTAGTTGCTTATGAAAGGCCAGGCTGGGTATGCTTGTTCAGGGAGAATAAGAAGATAGCAAAGGACAGAAATCAGCAGAGTGCAGGGCAACAGAGGCTGTGAAGTGCAGGGGCCCAAAAGAGCAGAGATGGGGATATAGGCAGGTAGGGGGAGTTGTAGCAACCTTGCAGTAATAAGTGAGAATGAGCTGCCAAGTGCCCAAATATTGAGCACATGACCTCAGAGGCTCTGTAGCAGCTGTAACTTTGGGGATTGGGCATAAGTACTTTTTGTTTACCTTTGCCATAACTTGAAACGGTCGATGAAAAATTGGTTGCAACTGGAGGGCCATCAGTACAGTCCATCCAAGAATCATATTAATTACTAATGGTATTTTCTAACTGGTAATTGAGGAAATTGTGAGCCAAAGATAACATGTTTTATCTGAGTTAATCAATCTTTATTTAATCTCTATTCCAGAACATGAAAGTGCAGGTCTAAAGTGGTTAGAGCTGCAGCATTCTTCACTATCTGTAGTATGATCTTGTTCTCCTACTTGTGCTTCCATACTTGATATCTTCATTTTCCAATCAGGACCAATTCTGTCATGCATAAACATTATTTATCTTTCCTGATTCATGTTTCTAATCTTTGCATTTTTATTCCAGGGTAAATTTTTTTGGCCTTAAAATCAAAACCACAGCTAAAGAATTACAGCATTAGCTGTTGTAGTGAAATGGCATCTTCAGGAAAACAAGGTTTTTTGGGGGCATGGGAATTTACTTTTCAGGAACAAAATATTTCAGGAAAAATAGGATTTAAAATTCTCCACTATTTCAGGATGTGTAGGTGTAATTTGTCAGAGAACGTCAGCTTCTAAATTATATAAAACTTAGGTTTAGCTTCAGATGAGATAATCTTTTGATTGCTCTTGGTGTAACTGAATGTTTGTTAAAGAAAACTGTGAACTACCAGATACGAAATCAACCTATCTTGCATGGTGAAATGTATTTATTCTATTTCCTTTTCCATTTATGGCATTAATATCCAGAGGAACTTTATATTGATACTGTGCCATAGTTCACTTCACACTTTTTCTTCCTCTCCACTTTTTCACTTGAGGGTGGAAATATGCATGAAGCATCCTTATGGATATTGAAAATCAGGACACTCTTTATGGGATATAAGTAAGAAAATGCATAGATATATTTCTCTGTAGAAGTCTCAGCAATCCAGTAATATGAATTGTATTTTGCTTTCTCTCAAGTCATGAAACCTGCAAATATTTTTCTAGATGTTGAAAAGTGCATCCCCAAGAAATCAAAGACCCACTCTTTTTTTTGAAGTAATTAAAATAATTGAGATTTCTCTTTTCTTTTCTTTCTTTTAGGACCTATGTTTACCCTGAAAGTGCAAGTTAATGATATAATCAGTCATCAATATCTACACCAAGCTGTTGTAGACGTCTTTGTCAACTATACTAAAACAAATTCTACTCTAACTGGAAAAAATGGAGCAGTATTGATACAGGTTCCCTATCAGCTAGGTCTGAGCTTAACCATTGTTTCTTATAAAGATGGTTATATGTTAACATCTTTACCTTGGAAAACTGGGAGAATGCCAAGTAAGTAAACAAGCTACAATAAATATTTTCTTTAAACCAGTTTTTAGGTAAATTAGGGGGCATGTACTTTTCATCTAGCCTTTACTTTCTCCATTTTCCTTTTCCTTCTATTCATTTATCCTCCTTTTTTATTTGTTGTGATTCAGTTTTCATTTTTGCTGAGCAAAACAATTAATTCATTTATTTCATACTGGTCACTTATTTCTGTTTTTTTTTCTATATTCATCACTCTTTCAGTCTTCACCCAATTTCTTTTATTTATCATTTAACTAATCCATTTTCATTGCATTAAATTTACCTTTGTTCCTCCTAACATACCAAATCCTCACTTCCATATAATAAAATGAGTAGAAGCATGCTCTTACACACAGACATTTGTTGTTTTAATAAAACACTCATTTCTCACAACAGATCACATGTGATACACTATCTTTCTAGTAACCTTTGCACAATTACATTTTGTCAATCTGTTTTTTTCTCTTTACTAAATGTTCTACCATGGTACAAAATTTCATGTATTTGCTCTATTTTTTGCCTTTTATGTATAATTTGCATTCATTAGCTTTCCCAATGGCTTTTCCAGTGTTTTGGATTTCTATTTCTTGTTGTATCATCCGGTCTAATCTTTGTTGAGGATAACTTGTGTTTTCAACTAACAACATGGGACATTCTGCATACATAAATGGACATATATTCATTCTTCCTCCCATGGAAGAATACTAAAAGTATTCCTTACATATTTACTCATATAAAATCTAAAATAGATCATGCTCAGTTTAAACTGAAAAGGTGCACAGTCTTGAGATAGATATAAAATTAGTACCAAATAATCCAGTCAAATGGTTTTAAATATTAATAATAATAATAATAATAATAATAATAATAAACAACAACAACTTTATTGTCACTTTGAATGTACACCAATCGACATATATCAAAATGAAATTTCATTACATACAGCTCTCAAAGGGTCACCACCTGCAATATACACTCCTTGTTTGTGGCCAGCTCAAGTTTCAGAACATCCATTTTAGTCTCTAGGGAGTGAACAATGGCAAACAGGACAGATGGAAACGTTTTACACTTAATATACTATACACATATTAGATTACTTTAAAAAAATAGCACTTTTAGAGATGAAATGTAAACTTACAATCCATGTTGTTTGTCTGTTGGGAATGTATGTATTGAAAACTCCAATTTTTTATTAAGATACATATGAATAAAAAATCTGAATATATTCTTCATTCAAAAGGTAAAGAGCCTGTCTAGCAAAATTGCAAAGAATCGTGCTCAAAATGACATAAAGCTTCTATTTCCTTCTCCTCGAGGCAAGAAAAAAAGGAACACAAATCCTATCCTTATCTCTATAAAAATCAGATTCCTACTAGTACATCTATACTCCTAAATCTTAGCTGAAGTTACCTCCATACTTTTTCCACTGTTAATGCCATACATAAAATTTTCTATACAATCAAATGTATTAGGCCTGTACAAAAATCTATAAATTTCCATTATTTTTAAAATAAAGTATGGTAAGTGTATGAGTTGATTTATAGAAAAATATTAAAAAGTGTTGAGAAACTTAGGACTTTTCTCATACAATGATCATCCTATGAAAGTTTTATTATGAGAAAAACTTGATTTAGCAGAGCCCTGAGAAAAGTAACTTACCTGACTCTTCTTTACCAAGCAAGAGGTATCCTTTGTCCAAAATGAAAGGTGATCCCCTTGTATCCGAAGTCTGCTAAATGGAATTGAATCTCTGTGTTACTTAATCAAAATCAGTATAATCATTACATTTTTCAGAGGATATAGCCTTTTCTATCTAACTTTTACTATTCTTCATGGCAACAGTGTTATAATACATTCTTATGTAATATATTATTATTTTATCTCCCACAGTATATTCTTCTGTTACACTTTCATTGTTCCCCCAAAGCCAGGCAAATATATGGCTATTTGATGATACAGTTTTAATTACTGGGAAATTATCTGGTAAGTAGCAACAGAACATACCCATGTTTGCAAACCATTTCCTCTTAAGATATAGCCACGTGCTGAAGTCAGTATGGTTTCCAGCTTGTGTTTTTAAGCAGGGGCTGCCAGCAATAGATGCAAAGAGTTAGAGGCATTTTAATTATTTTATATTTTAGTAAAACAACAATTGTCGACTTCTATTGAATGCTTAATTTGCTAATTCGTGTTAGTGGATTTGTTGGCTGGACAGAAGATGCAGGTCTTTTCTGGCCTTATGTTGATCCTCTTGGAAGCTCAGTAATGGAGGTTAAGTTGAGAGGCAGTGACTGTTTCAAACACAAAAGAGAGAAATGACTAGAGCCTGAGAATTCTAAGCCCTAGTCGCACCCTTCTTTACCACAACATCATATGTACTCGTTTTAATGCCATTCTAGAATGTGTTCTCTTCAGCACTAAAATAGAGGTATTATTTCACTTCAGTGGTAACCCACAATGAATGGCTTATAGAACTGTTGGCGTTCATGCCTCTGTTTTGCTCCATCTATTTGTGTTGAAGATGGAAATTGTCTTCTTGAAGGATCTCTCTCTGCTACATGTGGCAAGCAAGGAAAAAGCTGTCTGAAAGCTGCCTTCGCACATTTTTATCAACACCTATCCTTTTCCATTCCTCTATCTAATGAGGGAATGTTAATGGGTCACTGCATATAAATTAAATTAATCCAGCTTCTCCAGGCTTGCTGTCTAAAACGCAAGATGCAAAATAAGAGGTATTTTGAAAAACATCTCTTGAGAAAAAAGGAACGAAAGGCTATTGTTGTTGCTGTTTTTATAACAATGTTATAAAAGATGTTCTTTCACCTGTGTCTTGTTTGAGAAGTAAAGGTGACTTAATTAGTGCTACCTCTTCTAGTTTTTTTAAAAAAAAATAATGTTTTTTTAGTATTTACACCATCTCCTAAGAGAAAAGAAAATGGACATTGGATATTGAGAAAAACAAGATCTTGCACTTGTGTCTTCTCTGACTAATTCAAATAATATATCCTCTTGAGTACAGCACTTAAATGCATATTATTCATTTATTGCTTTGGAAGAATAAATATTTCTCCAGCACTGGAGATGGATAATCCACCAATAGTTTGAGACTGTATTCCTGTCCAATCAGATCAGTCGGCCAAAGTTGCCACGCCTGTCCTGGACCACGAGATTCCCAGTCTTGACTGATCTCGCCCAGCGGCCAGACGTACAACTCTGTCTCTTTGATTCAATACTAATAAACAATTAGTTTTTTTTGTTAGAGTCAAGAAGTTTAAAATTAAATAGTAATAAGGAGTTAGAAGAAAATAATGAATTTAAAGCTAAGGGACTGAATCAAATGCAAGATTGCAAGGACAATTTTGTCCATGTTATATTTTTCACAGATGGTCCTCACATATCAACCATTTGTTCAGTGACCTTTGGAAAGTTAATGGCAGCACTTAATAAGAACACCTATGACCAATCCTTTTAAATTGTGGTTATTACAACATTCCCATGGTTGCATGATCACAGTTCAGGTGCTTGGCATTGTGCCAGCGTAACACTGATTTCAACATTTGAGCAAAAAACTCAGATCTTGTGGATGTGTTTATTCATTAAAATTTATTTGCCACTTATAATGAAATGACTCTGGGTGGCTGGCAGCCTAAAACATTAAAATCATAGCATATAAACTTCTCTAAAGCAATAAAATAAAAGTCCCAATCCAGATAAAATTATAATTAAAAGATGAGGGAGGGAAGGAACAGAAGGTGCAGCGGGGGGAAGGCAGGATTGCCTCTTAATTCATCAACCGCCTCCAGTGTGATGCTCCCCATTAGGGCCCCAAGCCATCTCGCAGAGCCAGGTCTTCGGGCTTCTGTGGAAGGTCAGGAGGGTGGGTGCTGATCTCATCTAAGGGGTCAAGATGTTCCAAAGGGCAGGAGCCATGGCAAAGAAGGTTCTTCTCTTAAACGCTGCCTGCCAAAATTTCTTAGCTGACGGGGGCTCCAGCGTGCCTCCTGTGTTGGCGTGGGTCTGGCGGGCCAGTCCCAGTGGGGTGTGGTGGTTCCTCAAGGAACATGGGCCATGCCCTGCAGGGCTTCAAAAGTAATAACCAACACCTTGAATTGCTCCCAGAAGTAGACCGGTAGCCAATGCACCTTGCAGAGCAGTGGTGTGACATGGGTCATCCTAGGGACCTCAAGAACTGCCCACTCCACTGCACTCTACGCCAGTTGAAGCTTCTGAATGCTCTTCAAGGGAAGCCTCATGTAGAGCATGTTGTAGTGGTCCAAACATGAGATGACTCCTGATCCCAGAAAAGTTTCATATAGCACACCGACCGAAGTTGTGCAAAAGCTGTCCTAACTGTAACTGCCACCCGCTCTTTGATTAGGAGTTATGAGTCCAGGGAAAAACCTCAAGTTGCAAACTGTGTCTTTCTGAGGTAGTGCAACCCCATCCAGAACTAGATAGGTTAAAGTCCCAGATCTTGGAGCTCTATGCACCTCAAGGCCATTTGGTCTTCTCAGGGTGCCATCCTGTTGCTCCCCATATAGGATGTGTTTAGATGTGGCACTTTAGAGCGAAAAGGTCTGACATGCTGTACTGTTACGCATTAGTATTTAATGTGCTACAGGAGATTTTTTGTTACTTACAGAAAAATTGCTGGTCGCAATTGAAGGAAAACAAATGTCAAATGAAAGCCGTAGACAATTCTTGCTTTGTATTGTTTGTCTTTTATTTACAGTTGAAAAAAGACTGGGGCAGATATTCTCTCTTGATTTTCCTGTCAAAATCTATTTCAGATTAGAATTAAAATATAAATGATGATGGAGCATTCTGAACTGGGATTAAAGAGGACAAAAACAGAACAAGAATGTTTTTGTTAGGAAGAACCTTTTTAATATATTTTTAGAAAGCTCTGTAAGCTCTGTTTGTATCACCTTTGTAATTGGGTACTGTATACATCGTTGCTTTGTCTTTTATGATGTCATCTTTTCTAATGTTAGCCTTCATGTAGCGTATTTCCAGAATATTTTCAAGTATATGTAATTGCTTGGAAAGAGTTAAAAAAATAACAAGTATTTCTTATTTGGTCATAAGATTATTTAAACAAAGCATTGCTCAATTCCTGGTTTAAAATTATACCTATTTTTCAGATGCGAAATCTCAGCCAAGTGTTCAGTTTCCAAAATACCTAATTAAACTTCCTGTGAACCACCATATCACTAATGTAACAGCGTATCTTACAGTGCCGCAACAGTTTTTAAAAGTGGAACATTTTTTCTATACAACAGGAATTCTTTTAAATAAATCAGGTAGGTCAGACTGATCGTTAATTCTTAAGGTTTTATCCTTCTTACCTCATCTTTAAAAGCTCTATGCCAGTATTTATCCCCTTATTGTGGGCCTTGAATGTAACCTTATAGATGAGTAATGGTCGACTGAGATATTTAGCAGACATAAGGAGCCATCCTTGAGTCTACAAGCTGATAAAATTATGTAGTGATGATATGCTTTATGTTACAGATTTACTGCAGTTCCAAAGCCAAAATGCCCAGCACATCCCTACTTAAAATTTTATGTTTATTTTTTCATTCTAATGAAACAGATATACATCAGCAATAGGGAAAAATGATAAAGACGATAAGTGGAATAGTAAAAAAAACAAACCAAAAAGAGAAGAAATGAAGTTTATATTAATTTGACAATAGATCATAGATGCATATATTATTTGAAGGAGAAATAAATTTTAGGCATCTGTACTCAATATTTCTGCTGCAGAAAAAGGTATTCTATACTTTATTAATGTAGCAACATAAAGGAGGAAAATGCGAATAAAGCAATGTTTAATTAAAATATTGCTCAGAGTTTCTGTGATTTGGTTGTTTTTTTAAATAAATCATGTATTCAGGGAAAAAAGATTTATCTTAGTTTTTCCGTGCTTTTGAGATAGTAACTTTAGTCAGCAGGAAAGTTTATTGCATAATTAATTGACATGTTAATAATACTCCCCCTTTTCCCTACCATTTTAGGAGGGAATATAGATAGTCCTCAATTTTCTACCATTCATTTAATGATGGTTCGAAGTTACAATAAATTTTGCACATTTGAAATAACATATATAGTATTGTTAAATTGCTGGTTAGTTTCTAGTTGCAATTGCAGCATTGCAACTTAAACAATAAACTTAACTTCTAAACAACCAGAACTGATACTGACTGAGGATCATGGTAGACGTGTGGGTGGAAGCTGCTTTACCTATGGCCAATATTTTGAGAATGATAATTCATGCTCCAAATGAAGACAAAGTTACTTTTTACAAAGAAATTATGACTAAATCAATGAACTTACCATATGAAAGTGGATGTTTAATGGGAGAGTGGAATGGAGTAATTTGTCCTCGAAAGGGCAGAGCCTCTGAAAAAGATATTAAAACAACCCAAGGGAAACTATCAAAAGTTCTTTTTGACGAGGTGGACAATTTAGATGCATGGAGATACAAAAACGGTGATGCAAAAAAATATACTTAACTTTTTTGAAAAGCACCATTTTTTTTAAAGAATTGATATGTTTGGGGTATCTAGGAATTTGGGTATGAAATGTGTGCAAATGAAAAATCGAGAGAGCTCCTACAATCCAGCAATTATGAGTATAGTAATAATGAAGTCTAGTATCAGCCATTACCTGGTAGGACTTGGGTGGTTGAGATACATCTGTCTAGTTTTTTTCATCTGTTCCAAGCTCCAGTACAGGGAGCTGAACATGGCTGGAATCAATAATACATAACTCCCCCTTTTGCATTTAAAGAACTAACTAACAGTACAGTTAGGGCATTCTGTTTTTCATCTTTAGATTATACTGAAATTTCTGGTGTTTCTTTCAAATAATTTATATGTGCATTAAAATATAAAAACAATTTCAATCCTAAGGGCATGCAGTAGTTTATGAGTGTTTTGGTGCTGGAGGGGCATTGCCGTGTGGCTGTCATTGTCTTTCAGCTTCATGTGGCCTGATTAATTAATTAGCTGCAATGCTCCCAAATAAGTGCAGACAGCACGGGTGTCAAACTTGCCATGTCACGTGACGTGTCGCGAGGTATCGCAACTCTTTTTGATTGCCGGCAGTGGGGTGGGTGCGGTTTCAGTATGATGAAACCAGCAATTTGACACTCCTAGCATACAGGGTATAGCTTTAAAATAGATTAAAGGAAGATGGCTAGTTTCTACCTCTGTTTTTTGTACCAAAGATTCATTTACTCCATACTCCATTTCTATTTTCAGGCAGATAGTTGATTGAAAGCAGTTCCTTGTATTGTTTGTTATTTTCCAGATTACTTTCTATGCATACAGCTTTGCAAATTCTTTAGGGGGAAAAAAGAGTATAGACAGCTTCCTCTTTATTTTTATATAAGTGTTTTAATCTATTAACCTTTTAGTACTTTTTTCTGTTTTCTATAAAACTTGTTGAAATAACATTTTTTAATCAATAAGAAAAATAATGTCAATTAAATCAGACTTCTGATTAAATGTGTATAAGACTGTGCTGCACATAGCCCTTCCATGCGACTGGTATCAGTACATTTATTTCTGTAACTTGTTCATGTAGTATAGCCTTGTACAAAAATGGAAATAAGATTACCTCATGAAGCATCTAATACTTCTCATTGATAGCAATTGTCTGAATATGTGGAAAGCTGTTGTATCCCAGCTTAGGCAATACTGAGGTAGATGTAAGGCGGATTTGTTATCCTTTGATAGTATCAAATGACCTCCCATGCAAAAGTCACTGTTCAAAATATCCTTGCACGATTGGCTTAGGTCATTTGGCTTGAAGGGAGTATTAGATCAATAAATTCAATCAAGGTGAGCCAATTTACAGTACTGCTTGTTTGGCTTGAATGCCTCCAGAGATAAAACTCTCTACAAATCAGAACTGGTGCTTGGTCCCTTTTGCTGTATCAATCCATTGGCAAGTATTCACATGCCAATATTCCTTGAAAAATAGGAATTCCACTTGCCAAAGCCTTCCTGGGTGGTGAATGGGATCTGTCACTTCTTAATCTCTCTCTTGGATTGGGTGTCATCTCAAACATGCTTTGATATTTAATTACGAACAGTTGGAAATGTAACTGCTTTTCTGTTTTTATCTCCATCTGGTGGTTAAGTTCAATATTGCCCACATTTCTAAACTCAAATGAAATGAAAAGCTCATGAGAGCATATGTTTATTTTTATTTTAGTGGGCTAATTTTACCTCCAATCTAATTTGATAATCAGATAATTAGAAAAATACAGGTGAAAGGAAAAGGGGGTTGCTCAGCAGAAAGTAGGCTATAGACGAGGATGACCATCTGCTTTTTTCAAAAAAGATACTAAAATCTTGACAGTACTCATTCTGTTTTTAAATTCACATATGATTACTTTAATCAACTACTACAGTAAATGTCACCTTTTTTTACAGTCATAACAATCTATGTATCTATCTGTTGATTGGAATGTAACAAAACATTAAATAAAACAAAGCTGGCATTTCCAGTATGCAATATGCAGAAGCACCTTTGCCTCTATTCCAGGATATTCCCAGGTTCAGATTAAATAGCTATAATAGTAGTTTGACAGGAGCCCATAGGACAGTGGTGGCGAATCTATGGCACGGATGTCAGAGGCAGCACTCCGAGCCCTTTCTGTGGGCACGCGCGCCGTCGCCCCAGTCCTAGGCCTTCAGCTGGGTTTTATAAAATCTTTTTGCTTTAGGCCTCCACCGCCGTGTGCAAAAAAAAAAAAGGTTCAATCAATCAATCAATTTCAACTTCTCGCCGGGAAAAAAAAGATCTTGCAAAGTTGGAATTGATTGATTGAACTTTTTAGTCCCACCCAGTCTGCCATTACCACCGCAGCCACGCCCACCCAATGGGCCATGCCCACCCAATTGACCACACCTAGCCAATGGGGCATACCCACCCAGCACCTGACGATGCGTAAGTGGGTTTTGGGTTGCAGTTTGGGCACTCAGTCTCTAAAAGGTTCGCCATCACTGCCATAGGAGATGGGGGAAAAAAAAAACATCTATGACTTGGAAATAGCACTCATTTTATGAAGGTGCCTCAAAACTATTATATGTTCCCATTATCAAGAAAGTAAGTTAACACCACCTTTTCTATATGTTTAGGTGTCAAAAGTATTGAATTGACTCCCCTTGCTGCAATATGCGTAAAGGTATTTTCAGGTGGGAAAGAACTACAGGTGGATGGCTCCATTCAGCTCACCTTACCTCTTCTGCCTACAAGTGAGGTAAAAGCAGGGGAACCTATCTCAGCCTGGACTTTTGATATGAAAACTGGTGAGTGCTTTCTTATAGCCAAATAGTATTGCTTATGATTGGAAAAAAGCTTAGTTTTTATCAGCTTCCTTTATTTGTAAAAAAAAAAAAATCCCGATTGAGATGATCCTAAATATGCTTTCTTAGATGCAAATCCAGCTGATCCAGGATGCTTATTTCCAGTTTTTGAGTACAGGTTCCAGTCTACAGATAGTCCTCAGTTTATGTCTCTTCATTCAGTGACTATTCAAAGCAGTGGCAGAGTTGAAAAAAATAAATGTACGACATTTTTTTCAAGTTGTAGCCGTTGCGGCATCCCCACATCCTCGTGATTGCAATCTGGCCACTCTGGTGTCCAACTTACAATTATGATGTTGTAGTGAGGGATGTCACGTGATCACCATTTGTGACCTTCCTGGCCAGTATCTCACAAACAAAGTCAAAGAGGAAGCCAGCAGGGAAAGTTACAGGTTCCCCAATAACAAGCTCTCACCACCTTTTTTTTGGGGGGGGGGAGAAGTCCATTGTGGAGTACCAGATCCCAGGGATCATAGTCTGTAGCACCTCCCGCCCAACTGCAGCACAATCCCGCCTGCCTGAAGCCTCTGCCTGCCCTCCCACACCGACCTATCTGAGGCCCCCTGAGACCTGTGCAAGCTCCCTAGCATCCATCTATAGCACTTTCCACTCACCCGCAGCAACCATACCCCCCCTCTACACTCTGCCTCCGCTGGCTCCTTGGAGGACCGGCCTAGTGGTTGCAGTGCTCAGACCCACCTGTGTTGCGTGGGCTGTGGATTCCCGACTGCCTTTTGGGGATGGGGGCTCCACGCCCTTCCTGTACATCAGGGCCGTCGCAGATGGGGTGGCGGGTGGGAGGCTCCTGCATGTGCAGTGAAGTTGGAGGATGATTTTGGATGGCGGGGGCCAAATGCAGGGGCCACAGCATGGCATTACCCCTACCCCGCCACGTGCCTCGCCTCACCAGCACATGCACAGGTGGCAAGCATGTGGGGGCCAACAATGTTGGGCAACAGAGGGCCTTGTGTTTGACAAGTCTGAGCTAAGGTCTACATTTTAATAATAAATGCTTAGCTGCTTTGAGGCATAACTTGGAATATAGGTAGCCCTCAATTTATGATCCTAATTGAGCCTGAAATTATGATTGTAAATCATTGTGGTCATAAGTGGAGACACCCATGTGATCAGAAGCAATTTTCCAGCCTTTTTTGTGGTGGTTAAGTAAATACTACAGTCGTAAAGCAAACCCATTCATTTGAAACCAGCAAAAAAAAGAGTCACGTGACCATGTAACACTGCAACTTGTCATAAAAGTGGCCTGCCCGAGACATGATCATGGGATGCCCGGGGGTACTTGATATGGCTATCCTAACTTTGTATAGTGGTAGAACCACCTGTTTTTAAATGAGGCCTACCTTGTTCTAGGTATTAAAGATAGAGCAGTACATCTTTAACTACTTTTAGAAAAACAATGCTGGACTAGATGGATCTGCCTCTAATACATTTATTATGATTATGTCACTATGAGTATAAAAGAGTTGCCTAAAGTTTGATTCATCCGTTTTTAGTTGAAAGTCTGAAAGAATACATGTCATATTTTTTTTTGTCTTACCAGGTGCTTGGATTAACCGTGGCTTGGGAATGGTAAAGAACATGGATGATCACTTAGTATGGACATATACTGCTGCAAGTCTGGGATATTGGATAGCAGCCCCATTGCCCGGAACTAGAGGTAAACTGGGGAAATGGAAATTATTTTATGTCTGTCTTAATTTTTATTACTTTCACAAAGTCAGAACACAAGACATAGAATTCTTCCCAAATTTAATTGGGATGATGGGATTTATCTGTTGTTTATGTTGAAAGTGGAGTTTCTTTAGGCTTATGAAATATGACTTTGGGTCATAATAAATTGGGGTCTTGCAATATCCTACCTAAATGATACCGAAGTAAGTGCAATTAGTATTACAAGATATGCACAGATTTATATTAGTAAACATCTAGCACACATGGTAATTCAGTTCCTAACAAGAGCCTAGGAAAGAGTTCCTAGAGCAGAGGTCTTCAAACTTGGCCCTTTTATAACTTGTGGACTTCAACTCCCAAAATTTCTCAGCCAGCATGCCTGGCTGAGGAATTCTGGGAGTTGAAGTCCACAAGTCATAAAAGGGCCAAGTTTGAAGACCCCTGTCCTAGAGTGAGGGAATATCCTATTTAGAGTACATGTTGTAAAATCTAATGAGGGGTCATTAGCTTCACTCCCATATGCAGTCTACTCAGGTTAGATATTAAATTTTTGCTTGAACGTGAATTTAAACCTTCAGCAGGGAGACAAGTGCATGTGCTTATAGTATGCCTTACTTGTGTAGTATGATCCAGATCTATGTATCTTGTTGGATGAATGCTCTCTCTATATAGGTAGTCCTCTGTTAACAATGTTTAAAGTTATGACAGTGCTGATTGAGAGGGATTTACAGCCATTCCTTGGCATTCCAGCCATTGTAGCATCCCCACAGTCACATGATTGTAGTCTGGGTGCCCGCCATCTGGCTTGCAATTATGACATTGCAGTGAGCCCACAGTCACATAATCATGATTTCTGACATTCCCTGCTGGTTTCCCCACAAGCAAAGTCAATGGGAAAGCCATCAGGTGTCAAATCATTACTGCTCCCACTGCCTTTGCTTCCACCAGCTTGCTTTCTATAATACCTGTCTGTGGCACCTCTCACCCAATGTGGCACTCGTACCCCCACGTGTGCTCTGTAACACCCAACTGTGGCACCCGCCCATGCGCAGGCCTAGGTGTTTACCTGTACTCCATAGTGCCTCCCAGCAGTGCCCCCCACTGAACCTACACACCTGCCTCCCTTCCCTAGTATTTGCCTGTTCATAGCTCTCATTTGCAGCTCTCACCCACTGGCTTCTTTGCCTCGAACTCCCACCTCTTCTCTGGGGTCTTAAAGGTACAACAGCAGCCAAATTCTTATCCCAATTGCTGTTATAACCTGCAACCTACTTGTAGGTATATTGCTTGAATGATTTTGACTGAGGTAGAACCAACATCAGTATAGACTAGAGACAATGAATGAAACTGATCTTAGGGCCTTCTGGGTATTATTGCGTACCATGGTGGCACAGAGGTTAGAATGCAGCATTGCAGGCTACTTCTGCTGAGTCCTGGCTGCCTGCAGTTTGGCAGTTCGATTCTCACCGGCTCAAGGTAGACTCAGCCTTCCATCCTTCCGAGGTGGGTAAAATGAGGACCCAGATTGTTGGAGGCAAGATGCTGGCTCTATAAACCGCTTAGAAAGGGCTATAAAGTACTGTGAAGCAGTATAAAAGTCTAAGTGCTGTTGCTATTAAACTGCTTCTATAATAAATAAATTGTGGATCTCATGCTCTCTGATGTGAACCTCTCTCTGTTCTGTCTTTGCTGGAGGCTTGTATCCATGTCTCCTTGTATGCTGAACGATCCAGTGTCAGAATGTAAAGGAAGAACAGTCAGGAAAGATAGGAATGCTTTCTGCGCTAGTACAAAACCAGTAACTTTTATTATCCTCTCTTCATCTCTCCCTGCATCTCCTTTCTCTGATTAAAAACACAGATTCCATTATTACAACGGTTACTAAAGATATCTCTGCCTACCACACAGTATTCCTCACAGCGATATTAGGAGGCACCGTCACCATCATTGCTGGGTTCTTTGCACTTCTGCTTTGCTATTGTGGGTAAGATGGAAAATGATGGTAATGCATTTTTTGCCATAACCAATTACAGTGTGCACTGTTTGAAAGCATGGGATTAGTGCTCAGGTTGATTCGCTTTCGAAAGATAATTGATTTACAATTTAATGCTCACTTTCTATGCCTAAAGGAAATGCTAATTTGTCCTACGCATTATGTAACACTCTTTTTTAATACTGGTTTTGAAGCTAAGAAACCTTGCTGAATGTATAATTATAGATAGATAGATAGATGCTACAGTATATCCATGCTCATTATCTTCCCTTTTGTCTCGCTTGCTCTATTCCTCTACCTTTTTCCTCTGCCTAGAGATGGAGATAGCTAGCTAGATAGCTACATAGCAAGATAGCAAGAGACATAGATAGATAGATAGATAGATAGATAGATAGATAGATAGATAGATAGATAGATAGATAGATAGATAGATAGATAGATAGATTTATTTATTTATTTATTTAGTGGTGGTGCTAGTCTGCTTCAAAGATAGGTACATATGATTTAGTAAAATCCAAAACTAAGTGCATGTTTTCTTCCTTTACAATATAGATAAGTTTATAAATTACATAAATAAACAAGCCTAGTGGTGTTAGACCAGGGGTAGGCAACCTTGGCTCTTTTATGACTCATGGACTTCAATTCCCAGAATTCCTGAGCCAGCCATGCTGAGGGGAAATGGTGAGGTTTCCAAACTGAGCCATACTGGCTGAGGAATTCTGGGAGTTGAAGTCCACAAGTCATAAAAGAGCCAAGGTTGCCTACCCTTGTGTTAGACTATTACTAATTGCATAGATATACATTAAAGCATAGTTTTAATATTTCTTTTTTTATTTTGCTTCTTTTTTTAGGGATAAATGTGGTCGTCCAAAAAAGAGAAAGAAAAGTCCAACTAAACTAGACATTTTAAAAAAAGACCAAACAACTTCAACAACTCACATGAATCATATCAGTGTAGCCAAAGGATCTTTGAAGCCAGAGGACAAATCTAGATTATATTCACCCAAAGTAACATCTTACAGCCCCCAGAGACAGGTTTCAGCTGAAGGTGAGGAGAGGAAAGCTCAAGACAATTTTAAAGTTTACACAGAAGGTACTCCGTACCAATTCTCTGGTAAAAATCTCCAACATAGGAGCTCACCTCAGCCCTTGGAAGTTAAAACAGATTTGAGACACCTTCCGCCAGTGAAACACCTCAAGGGAAGTCTTCCCCCTTCCCAAAATGCACAAGAGGAGAATCAGTATCTCCCAATGACCGAGGAGATTTATGGGCTCTCTTCCCTCCCAGAACAACTTATGCATCTTTATAGCCAGCCTGGTGCTATGCTTCAAACATCTGAGCTATTTCACTCCCAAGAGCAATTGCATGCTGCAAAGTCAGCTACTTTACCAAGAAAAGGACAGTTAGTCTACACCCCTGTGATGGAGAGTATGAGTCATGAAAATTATACCCAGACATTGCCCAAAATGCCAATGCACGTTCTCTTGCAGGAACCAACTTCCAGAGATGAAACAGTTGCTGTAGATAGGCAACAAGGCTTGTCCCCTCAGACTGCCAACTGGGGCCGCTACACTAGTAGCTTGCTGGAGTCGGTTTCTGTCCCAGGAACGTTAAATGAAGCTGTGGTGATGACACCATTTTCATCAGAACTTCAGGGCATTTCAGAGCAAACCTTATTGGAGCTTTCCAAAGGAAAACAGTGTCCACATCCAAGAGCATGGTTTGTGTCGCTAGATGGCAAACCAATAGCTCAAGTGAGGCATTCATTCATTGATCTCAAGAAGGGCAGGAAGACTGAGAGCAATGATACTAGCTTAGACTCAGGTGTGGACATGAATGAGCATAACCCAAGTCGAAAATTGGAGAGGGAGAAAACCTTTATTAAAAGCACGCAGCAATCTAAGATACTTTACCCAGAAGACTTGGATCTGAGTACCAGTGAATGTGGGACCAGGGTTTCAACCCCTGAGGATCAAGCTGTGAAGCATATGCCAGAAGGAGGTAATGACCCCATCATAAAGCAAGAGCTCCTGGAAGAGATGCCGAGAAGAAAAAACAAGGCAAAAAAGCATGAGGCCAGCCCTCCCCCTGGGAAGAAACAGGGAAGACCACGTCTAACTAAGACAGAAAGCAAAACAAATATCTGGAAAAAGAGAGAGGAGAGACCACTCATTCCAATAAATTAACATTACAGTGATGTCTATCTTCTGATTGTTTCATGTCCTGTAGACTGTACCTCCTCTGTCGTTTTATTTGTAAATTTGCACTGGTCATTTTCAGTGGGGCAGTCAGATTTAGGTGACATTGCTTTTTTAAGACACAGAGCAGATTACACCTTCATAAGGAGTATTGTTTTCTGAAAACCAGCTCATCTTGCTTTCAACAGTTGTTATAATTTCAGGACTTTAGTAAAACTATACCTGAAAAATTATTCTGTGGTGTATCTGCAAGGACATATATGCTTTCTCTAAAAGACACCAGTATGGTATCTCATTTAGCTGCTTTGAAATTAGACAACTGGCAAGGAATAGGATTTGTTGATACCAAATTGTGTTGGTTTAGGAAAAAAAGCATACATAGATAGCAAGTGTGTGTTATTTTTGCAACTATAGTATCTGATAATGGACATCGTCATAATATGGTTTGATATTGGGTAGTATAGTATTTTTCATCTAAATGCTGATAGGAGATCTTTTTATTTCGTATCTAACATAACATCCTGCCTCACCGTAATTCCTATGTAGCTCTTTCTGGTGGGGGAGGGAAAATTAAGGACTTGTTATCCAGAAGGTATTTCCAGTGTGAAGACTTCTGCCATTCCAATTTGTATTGAGCCAAATTGTGCTCCATTTTTAGGATAGCTGGATTTATATTATTGTAACAAAGGCAAAGTTTGGCCCTTTATGCTCACAATGTGTGCCATTGTAAACATGGCCAAAAAGATGCCTTTTTAGATATTTCCACCAGAAACAGCATTCTGTACTAGCCTTAAAAAGACAAAAGAAATGCGGTATTAACTTGATAATGTGCCTCCCTTTTCAGCTAGCTTTCTCATAAGTCATAAAAGTCAATTGTTGCTTATGAACTGTTGAAATCTGTTGGAATTAAATTTAGCCATATCTGTAATTTGTTAATGAAAAAATGGGGATGGTGGGACCTCTTCGTTATACCCAAATTTTCTAATCTGAGAGTAAATCTCTGAGGCAGACAAAATAAAGGGGAACACCATAGTTTCATAGTATGCAAAATGGAAAATTTTGGAAAGTTCCCTGGAGAAGGATTCCAACATGTATAGATAAGCCTTTCTTAATGAAAGTTATATGGATTTTGGAATCTACATGGAGACCTCTGAAATAAACATATTATAGCCCTAAATATAGTTACTTGGAAATAGGTTCTGTTGATTTCAGTGGAACTTGTTTCACATAAAAGCATCCACAATTAAAAGCTAAAAATGCATACATCTCTACCTGAAATTACAAGACATTTACATTTGATGAGTTAGGAGATACTTTTAAGTAGAAGAATTGGTGTAAAAATGGGAGGTGAACATATTTGGGGATGGAAGAAGGACTTAACAAATAGGCATTAGAATGGCCAAATGTTAAATGGCACTAGCCATTTCTGCAAATAGGGCAAAAGTAAAATTTCATGCCTGACAATTGTACATTATATCTTTGTAATAAACATAACAAGTGTACTTTATCAACTGACTTACCATTCACTAGAAGTATCTAACGTGTCCTAACTAGGTTGTGCACTATAAACATGTTCAGGGACTATCAATTGGGGCTTCTGTATATATATTGAACGGAAACTGGGATTTGGCCTGTAGGGTAACAGCCATCCTTAGGCATAGAATTCATTGTAAGAGTTAAAACACTGATTATATGAAGGATTGTATGAAATATAAAAGAAAGCACTCTAGAAGAAAGAAATGTACACAAACACACAAATGTTCATTTGTTTTTTGAATAATAAACGTGTTGCTGATAATTCATTTTTGGCTAAGAGAAAAATAGATATCCCTAAGTGAATTATCTTGCTAGAGAATCCTGTTAACCAAAGTATTTTTCCAGCATTTTGATTTTTGCAATCAGCTAGAAAATCTAACGATACTAATTTTGTTATCAGAAAGTTCCTCAAGTCAAAGTAAAATTAAACACGCCAACTAGGGGCTTTTCTTACGTCCTTTTCCATTCATCATCTCACCGTCATTTGAGGACTGGCTCATTTTTATTGCAGTAAGGTTGTAGCCTTTGAAATCAAGGTTGAAACGTTAGCCACCCTACTTTTTCAGTTCAAAACTCATTTGTCTCCTTCATATCGAAATAAATACAAAATCTGGATATCAGGAACTATAGGTTCATGGTGGACAGGTGGCACAGAAATCATGCTCCAACTTATAGCAAGGCAATGGTCTTTCTAAGCATGAACAGAAAATACCCTACCTTGCTAAATATCTAACATTAAATGTTAGAAGCTTCAGATTTATTAATGGACAGAGAATCACTTTTAATTATATATGATCATTAATAATATTTCCATAGAGCTCTTTTGTTCTGAAACAATATAGAGAAATGAATTATATAATTAATAAAAAGGCCTTCATAAATTTGTTACTATGGTTGGGAGGATAGTAACATTTTAATCAAAATCAAAGATTTGCCCAAACAAAAATGGAGTAGTTCTGAATGGCACAACTTTTATTGAAAGATTATAGTATGGAGCTGCACAATTACCTATGTTTTGGGTTTGCTTTTCTTAAAAAAAAAAGTGAGGAAAAAAATGGAACTTCAAAAGGCACAATGATACAGAAATAATGGATTTTGAGTAAAATATTCTAGTTGGTTTATCTTAACTTATGCGACTTGAATTTCTACTTATTTGCAGGCCATTGTGTATGAACTGATGGGAAAGAGATAAACAGATCCCCCAAGGATTTGGATCACTTTTACTGGACTAGTGTAATAATGCATACCATAATCTGCAGTAGTGGATTTTTAAAATGAAAATATGTATGTGCTTACAGAACATATGAGACAAGATGGACATTTTCTTCAGTTTGGAGATAAATTGAACCAATACTAATTGGCTGCCTAGAGATGATAAGCTCATTTGTTATCCTGTTCTTGCATTGAATCCTACAATAGTAGTATATCCAAAGGTTTTTTTTTTTAAATACTATTTACATTTTATATTCAAATGTTTTACTGTCTCATCTGCAGCTTGGTGATACAGATCAGAAAAATCTATCTCTTTAATTGTTCACTACATTATTGGTTCTTACCAGAGTGTGCATGAAACGGTAAGACTAATTTCAGATTTTAATCTAAGCACAAATGTCTCTCTGGGTATGTGGGAGATATATTAATGATTTAAATATAATGTAACTAAAAATATTTTTGGAAGTCAGTTTCAGAAAATAAGTGCATTTCCCTTCATATGTGACACATGCACTGAAATAGTACCAGACATTTTAAGCATTTTGGAATATTAAACAATTTTCAAACAAAAAATGTTTTTGCCATTTTATATTTTAACAGCACTGATAGAATTATGCCTGGTAAATTTTTGATGGTATTGTTCCCTTTAATCCCTAATCAGTATTTCTGAAATAATTGATTTTTAGCATTTTGTATCAATTAGTTGTATTGGCTGAAATTTAAACTAATTTTGAAAATTTTACAAAAAGAATTGTCAAATAATTGTACATTTCCCAATTGTAATACACTGTTCTTTAAAATATACTGGTGTGTAATTCTTCAGCATATATAGATTTTTTGTGTGTTTTTTTAAAAATGTATTTCTATGTCATATTGGTTCAGTTTTACCGTATTGCATGCATGTTAACAGAGCAGTTCTATGCATGCTTATTCAGAAGGAAATTCTTTATAGTTGAATGGAATTTCCTACTAAATAAGTAAATATACATATGCTTACAATCTTAAGAGTATAGTTTGTATTGGGAATCCCATTTTGTGAGCTGCAATGGCTAGAACAGTATCTGGAAATAGACATGGAAACAGTCACCACTGAAATTAGCCCTTTATGACATCTATTATTAAAAGTTGAGATATTCTCTAATAGAGGAACTGCTGAATATTCAGCAATTCCAACCCCATGTAATATTCAGCAATGTTATTTAGATAAATTTAGACTCTGGATTTACAAAATTGGCCATTAAGATTACAACATCATTTAGTTCAGTCTTGCTGCATTGGGGCCCACCTGTTCATCCTGCCAAGGAGAGGCCTGAAATTTGCCCCTCTTGCTATCATTCAATGCAATTGTTTTTACCCACCACCAAAGCAGGCAGCCCATTTTCCATTGTTGCTGTTTTAGAGACTAGCTTGATGCTTTCTCACACATGTGCTGTGCCGCTTTCATATTGCCGTAGTGCTTTGTGTTAAAGCAGTGTTTCCCAAACTTGACAATTTTAAGGCATGTGGACTTCAACTCCCAGAATTCCACAGCCAGCGTTGCTGGCTGTGGAATTCTGGGAGTTGAAGTCCTCATGCCTTAAAATTGTCAAGTTTGGGAAACACTGTGTTAAGGGAAAGAAATGCAGAGTGGTTTCTTTCAAAAGAAGCTCACAGTACTAATTAAGACTAGTCACTGAATCATGTAAAGTTGATAATCTAATCCACTGCAGAAATAGTCTAGTCTTTACTTACTCGATTTATGTTGTAAATAATAAGGACTCTTTTCTCACAGCATATTTTAAATTTGTTTTATGGTTTATTTGTGCTGATCCTTTTCATTTTATTTTTACATTTTCCTACCAGTAGCAGCTGTTCATGTCTGTGCAACTACTGCAGTGCCAATGGATTGTCTATAGCTTAAAATTTATAAGACACTGTTAAGTTTAATTAAAAAAAAAATCTTACCAATAACCTTGTGATTCTTGATTGTTTTAAAAAAACAAATTGATTATTGCGTCTCATGGAGTATGTGTTACAGCCATTCACTGCATGGCTATACAAGTGAATACCAGTATCAGGGACTCTTGAAAGGAACAGCTTGCAGAAATTGTTAAGATGCCATGCTTCAAGAAGTGAGCTAGGCAACATTACATAATACCTGGAGATGCCGCTTCTTCAGAATGACAAGCTTGGTAATAATGAATAATCTTAGGTTTAAAGGGTTGTGACAGGCTTGACAGTCATGCATGGTGAACCCATTATACTGAGAGTTGGAAATCTAGTCATATGGATGTTCTAGTATTAATTATAATCTTGGTTAGAAGATCAGCTCATGACATGAAATGGCACATATGAATGACTGGTTCAAGTATCCCCATTATTTTACTCTTTGTTCTATCATTGTTCAATGATCATGGTGACTTTGCAATTCTCTGTGTACACCCTGAACATATATGGTGTTTTCTCCATAAAAGAAAATATCTCTTTGAATATAGCATATGGTTCTTAAATGTGCATGGGTTACTAGTGCATCAGTTCAAATCCAACATTCTGATTTTCATCCATATTCTGAGGTTTTTTTTAAAAAAACATCCCAAATATTAAATTTAGTAATGACAGCACTTGAGCGATCCAAAATATGTACAGCTCTTTATTAACATGAATTGAAAGAAGTAACAGGATAATACTTAGGGCCTTTTACACAACTCAAGATTGGAATATGACAATGGAACAACAACTAGTGGCTTTTCTGCAAACAGGGAAAATATTTTTCCCAAGAATTCCAATCAAGTTCCTATATACAGGGATGTTTATATTTCTGTGTACCAGCTTTTTGTATTTTTAACATATTAATATGGGTGGCAGTTTTGTAAAACATTTGTTCCAGTTTGTAGACCATTGAAATTGTACATCCAAATTGTTTGGTCTATGTTTTGCTATACCTGCTATTTATTGTTCATATTATAAAAGCAATATTTCCTATTACATTAATTTGCTGGTTTATACTAGAGTTACCATTCATAATTAAATAAAACATTTTTTACAATGCCATTACAAGAGCAATTTATCTCTTTGTAGGATATTCCACTTCTATCAGCAAGAAAGAGTACCGTATATGCCGCCGTATTAGGCGACCCGGCGTATAAGACGACCCCCGTCTTTATAGCTGGGCCGCATTCCTAGAACGTCGTCTTATACGCCGGAAACTACCATTTACGGTAAATGTTTTTATTAATCATCTCTTTATCTTCTGAGGGACATAAACACTGAAGATGCTAATAAGTATAAACTTGGTTTAGATTAACATTATTAGTCATTTAAAGTCACCAAATGCAGCAAAAAAACAAAAAAATCCACAGAAATGTGTAGTTACAGTTTAATTAGAGTTTAAATCACTTAAGAAACATTTGGGACAAATAGGTGAATATATTTTATTTTATGTATTCAAAAGTGTAGTTTAGATATTTAGACTTAAAGAAAATTTGAATTTACTGGAGCCAAAAAAACCTCAAAAGACTTTTTATGGTGATAAACACTATTTTATGTAAAACTTTATTGACTATCAAACCAAGTAAAATAATTTTCACACTATTTTTTAAACATTTATATAAAAAACTAAAGCATCTGGATCCTTTGTACATCAAAATAACTACAATGTAATCTATTTTCTTAAAAAATCTGTAGCGTTCTAATTTTAATCTGTTTTATAATTTGCACATAATCTTAAATCAGTACCAACTACTTTATCTGTAAATTTATCAGCATGAGCCTTTGGAATAAGGACTAAACCCTTTATATGTCTAGAAAATTTCAAATGTTTTGGTTTTTGAGTGTTAAGCAAGCTAGAACCAGCATCTCTGGTAGAAGGATAGCTGAAACCATTCAATGTTAAATTTTGCTCAGTCGCTGCAGAATTTGTTTTCTTGTTACAGTTTCCTTGAAAACTACTTTGAGATACCTCCATGACATGGTGAGGCTTTATTTGTTTGATGGACAATCCAGTACCTGGTATAAAAAGATCCAGCCCAGACTGTTTTGCAAGGAAATGTTTTGCTTGAGACCCTAATTGATTTACTTTGTCTTTGCTTGTTGCCGTCTCCCAAGTTAATGGATTATATACAACATGGTCATCAATAGGACATGCATTTTCTTTCTGCAGCCAACGGTCAATGCATTTTCTGTGGAACTGAATAAAATACATAATGTATTAAGCTTTGGTAATTTTCTGCCAACATTATTTATGTATCTTGCACGAGTCAAATACTGCATGTGAAATGAAATCATACACCTGAACTGCCATTCAGTTCTTGAGACACTGAATGGTCTCTGAATGGCAGTTCAGGTGTATGAGACACTGAATTCAGTTCTTGAGACACTGAATTCCATGATTGAAGAGACATCTCTGATGTCTGCTAACATTCATATTATCTCTTGTGTCGTGCATTTTAAGATAATTGTTAGTTAAGGTCTATTGGACTTGCTAGGAAACAACCAGGAAGTTGTTGACTTACTTCCTTTGAAGCAATATAAATTGCCTTTTTATGTATTCAAAAGCTTAAAATGATCACCTGAAAATGAGTTCAGGTTACTGAGGGATGCTAAGAATAATAAAAGCTAATTTAGAAGGTTTTGAAATAAAGTTAGTAGTCACTGATCACTGTCTGTAGAACTGTTGTAAATACAATGGGTCTTAGATTCAGCAAAATACTATATAAATTATTCCAATAGGCTAGTTTAAGTATAGGTTGAATAACAAATGGATGCAAGGCTGAAATAAAAAACGTGTTGAAAGAGTGCAGAATATGGTCACATTCCTCAAATATCTGAAAAGTTATTTTCACTTACTCCTGACTGCAGGACACGAGATACTGGGTTTAACTTAGAGGGGGGCAGATTCTGAATGAAAAGCTTCCTAAAGGGAACCAGTCACTTTGAGAAGGAAAAGGCTCCATTCATTGGACGTGTTCAAGCAGGGGCTAGATTGCCATTTGTCTGGGATGCTTGAATTTGGATTCCTGCAAAGCCTATAATTGGACTAAATGACTTCTGCCAACTCTTTAATGATACTAAAAACATCTGAAAATAGAAAATAATAACTGAAAAATACGTAAGTAAATCTTGCTCATGTTAAGAATAGCCACACAGCCATAGCCAAGTTTATAATGGATTCTGAGGAAGTGAAGTAACAGCTGAATTTACTCCAATAAATATTTACTTATTTGATTTACATGGCTGCCCATCTTGCAAATGTGACTATGGGTGGCTAACATGTTTAAGATTTTTATTTTTTTTAAAAAAAGAAAAATATATTAAGGGGTGAACCCCCCCCCAACCTCTCAAAAAAGTAAAAGCCAACATTGGAGCACATCCAGTTCTTCAATGCTTTATGAAAGGTAGACAGGGATGGGCCAATCTAATGGGATTATGTCACAAGGTGCTGTGACAGAAAAGGCATTGTTCCAATCATAGTTTTTTTAACAGAAAGGACCTGAAGTATGTGCCTTTTGTTGAATCTAGTGGGATGGGTATATACTGTAGCTTCCCTATCTTGTCAGTTTAAGAGTTGCCAGTGGCTGGAGCTTTCCCAATCTATATATGTGCAGATATATCCTTACATGTACAGTATCACTGCGTTGTCTCTCCCCCCTCCCCCTGTGCCTTCCTAAACAGCACAAATAGGACAAAATAAGCATATATTAATGAATTAAAAATCCCTGTAAAATAAGGTAACTTATTTACAGAAATAATTGAGCCTGGCTTACATATTCCAACCATTTTCTCTCCTACATAAAATGGAATAGTATACAAATGCATATTTCGGTTTTTCCTTATAGCCAAAGTAGCAGAAAAACAAGAAAATGGTGATGGGAAAAGGGACCTATACTGAGAAAGGAAGAAAACAAAGAGAAAGAAGCAACAAAAACTGGATACAAAGGAAGATATAAAAATGCAGGAAAAAGAAAACTTAAGCTAATATTTAGACTAATCTTCAAAAACCACTGAGCATTTACAGCTATATCTGCAGAGACTAATGATTTTCATACCCAACCTGGCAGAGCATATGGGGATCCGCCATTGTATGCCCACAGCTGCTCTGTGACACAGGTTGGGATGAGAATGTGACTGTTCCAAACTCATCCAGTGAGTTTACATGGTTGAGGCAGGACTTGACTCACAGTCATGCATTGTACTAACCTGAATTTAGTAAAATCCAAAGTAGTTATCACAATACAGTATCTTAACACCAAAGGAATGTTTAGAAATTATAAATATTATCTGATTGTGAAAAAGGCGCTATTTTATCCTGAAGCACTATTCTGGGAGTTGTTGTGTCTCTAGTTCTAAAAATCGGGAATTGTGGTAGACAAGAGTCTTGATACTTCAACACTAAAGATCGAAACAGAATTTCTTGATTTCACAAATAAATGTTTCAGATACCAGACTCGACTCTGCTTGCTGACTCTATAGAGACTGTTTCAATGCAAAATAATAATCAAAAAGGTATACCACAGCAGCATGCAGGCTTTACATTTTATTATATTACACATTATATTACACATTTTATGTTTTTGCAATGGCTTGAAAAATCTTGCATCAGAAATTAACCTGGGTTTCAGAAAAACAACTAAGCTCCTGTTCAAGTGTATCTTCAGTTTACCTTGTGATTACATGGTAAGGTCCTTGAAACTTGACCAAGGCAGAATATCTTCAAACAGAGTCTACACTGTAAACCTGGATCAAGTAAAGGGCTGCCCTTCCTAATCACTATATTGGGCATTGAGTTCAGGACCTGCTGTGGTATGCAGCTGAATCTGAAAGAGAGGTAACAGAGTATCTATTCCATATGAATTTACCCATCTATCTGATTTTAAAATCTTATTTTAAAGAAACAATGCAAACAGTGCTGATTGTACAGGTAGTCCTTACTTACATTTGGTCACTTAGCAACCATTCAAAGTTACAGCAGACACCTCCAAAGGCTATTTACGACCTGGTCTGAAAGTTACGACCACTGCAGCCACTGCAGCGTTCCTGTGGTCATTCACCCTTACAACCAACTGCAGGGATGCTGCAGTATCTCTCACCTAACTCCCATCCACATCCCCCACTCTGGGTCCCCACACATCTTAGGCCTGCTTCCCACCCCTGTGGGTCCCACACGCTCCTCCTTACTTATGTTTCATTGATCTCCAAAGCTCAGGAGGTTGGGGAGGGAACAGAAAGATTTGCTTTGCTTCAGCAAAGCAAAGGAAGCCTCTCCATTGTTTGGATCCCACAAGGATCCATCTTTTTCCACATTGGCGCTTCTGCAATCACACAGCTGCAAATTGCTTTGGCTCAGCGATCTATGTGGCTACCAACGGGTGTGCCTTGTCCTCCTTTCCCACCCTAACCTCCTGAGCTCCAGAGTTCTTTGAAACGTAAGTATGCAATTGTGACGGAGAGTGGGGAAGAGGCCCCAGCCCTGCAGGGATATGAAGGGGAAAAGAAAGGCGTGCAGGGACGCGGGAAAGGGGAAGGAGGCCCAAGGGCTGTGGGGATCCCAGGGGGCAGGAAGTGGAGCACAGGGTGTCTCAGAGTGTGGAAGCCCTGGGGCAGGGGGCGCTTGTGCTAGGCCTCCCAGTGCCTCTGCTATCTGAGGCATCTTGTGCTCCAGTTCTCATCCTCTGTGGTCATTTAAAAACTGCATCAAGGAGAGCAGGGAGTGGGGATTGTTAAGCAAGATCATTTCACTTAATGGCCATCACCACTTGCGAGCATGATGAGCAAGTAAGCTCAGGGCTACCTTTAGTTAGAAAGAATTAAAATCATAAAAATGAAAGATTTCTAATGGATTTCATTATAAATACTCCAGGCTGATGCATAACAAAAAGTGTTATGTCAATAATAATACAGGAATGTTTGTTTCACTGCAACTGTGGAAGCCCATTGGGAATAAATTACAATTCTTTATAAATACCATGAAACATTAAAATAAAAGGGATTAAAATGTATAATTAATATCACTGCTTTCTTAAATCATACGTGTCCTTCCTTAAGTTTTTTTTAATTAAAAACCACTGAAGTGGATTTCATTCAATTTTTCATCTTACGGTTCCTTGTTTTTTTCTTCTTTAAACTTCTCTTCTGGATTAATCTTCAGGTTTTCTTCTGTTGTTGACAGTTGCACTTTTGGTTCAAATGATTTCCATCTCTGATTCCTTTTCTGAAGCAGAGATATAAAGAAACCAAGCAATAGGACAGATTGCTTAAAGGGAATTATTAACAATTATCATTTCAGTAAAATTGATAGCAGAAAAAATCATGAAAGATGATACTTGGGGGAAAAAAGCTGAATAATTGCTAATTTCTCAGATCGCTGCTGCACGTTTTGCTTAGAAGAGAAGAGAAAAACCAGCAACAATGTGAATGGACTCAGTTACAGTGATGATAAAGACCATGGGAAGATGCAAAAAGCCAAGTTGGGACAGATTATCCAGGAAAAGGTAGAGTGATCACACATTGTATGATCACTAAGTGTTGATACCAACTTGATGGCATAGGACAGTGGTGGCAAACCTATGGCACACGTGCCAGAGGCGGCACTCAGAGCCCTCTCTGTGGGCACGTGTGCCGTCGCCCCAGCTCCGACTCCCCCGTGGCCCCCTCCCCAACAGCCCCTTTGGAGGAAAGTTGTGCCTGGGCATGGCCCAGGCAGAGCAGCGCAACCAAGGACATGGCAGCCGGACAGTGGGGACAAGACTCCACCCTCGCGCCCCATCTCGTGCAGTTGATGCTGCGGGGCGCAGGCAGAGGGCGTGGCCACCATGGCGCTGCTGGGTCGCCTGGCTGATCTGCAGCTGACCATGGAGGCAGTGAGTGGCCCTGTAGGTGTGCGGGGGCGGAGTGGGGGTAGGACAGGTGGGGCCGGAGTGGGTGGGACCAGGGGCGGAGCGGGGGCCAGGGCGGGATGGGGCCGGTTTTTGGGCACTCAGTATCTAGAAGGTTCACCATCACTGGCATAGGCTAACAGTTTATCCTAATTAGTAAGTAGAACACAGGCTCTGAAAAAAGAAGGTCAAATAGGATGGCAGAATCCACTTTGTATAAATAATTCTGATTCAGGATTGTATTAGTAAGTTATAAACTTCATTTGGGCTGAGTCTGTTTGGGTCTCAGTATTCCTGACAGAAGAGAGGAAAAATTATGTATGTTACATGAGCAAATAAAACTGCACCAAGGCCTATCAAGACTATCAGTATTATAGGCAGGTTAAACAAGAGGTAAAAATCCCCAAGCAAAACAGTAAATAAATTCTACAAAGCTTTCATCAATTGAAGTCTTCAGGATGAAAAGCCAGCTTTTTTTTGAAATACTTTTACACATTTACGCACATATGACATATCTTTTGAACTAGATCAGGGGTGTCAAACTGCCGGCACGTGGGCCGGTTGCATAATACGGAGGCCACACCCACCCCAGCTCTGGCAATGCAAAAAAAGTTGTGATACGTCAAAATGTGTCACATGACGTGGCAAGTTTGACACTCGTGAACTAGATCAAATAGCTTATTTTATAAAGTTTCAGTTCCATTAATCCTTAGAATTATATTCTAGGATTCATGATTTTTAACATCTTCTGCCCATGAAGGAGTGATCAAACATAGATAACACTTTCTTCTCATCCTTACTTCCAGAGAAGCAGATAGAGAGGCATTTACGATGCATGACTTGAGAAGCTGCATTTCTACACAACCAACACCTTGCTTTTCCCAGAGAATTATAGAAAGCTACATCAACTGCCACAGAATATTTACTCTCATTTTAGGGAGAAGGTAGCAGGTCACAGGAGGAAGGATAATTGGGAAAATATTGTTTTTAAAAAAGCTATATTTCATCCCCATTGTGTTCATTAGAACGCCTTGTTTTCTTCAGAGGCTATGAATTCTCCACAACCAGTAGTGGGATGCTCAACTCAGGATTTGGGAGAGGTTGTACTGCTCAACACATACACTGAACTAGGCTAGTGGGCCACTGGTTAAATTAAAAGCACCACAGCTGTTAACCAAGGACCTGGTTGAAAGGAAACTCAATATTCTATCCAGAAAAGGAAAGCAGCTAAAAGAAGAAAGCTTCAAATTAACCTTGCTTGCTGTAGCATAACATCTCACATGCATATCAACTCAAATGTAAACACTCCTAACCAGAGAGATCCTTATTGGATTGACACAGTGCTTAGGATCTCATCTTTATTTTGATTTTTGGACTACAATACAGAATTAGTCATGACTGTTGAAAAAAAAGAAAATAAAATCACTGAATCATTCTTCAATAAAACTGATTTGCAGACAAGGCATGATAGAAAGAATTAAGTTTCCATTACCAATGCTTGCTTTTTAAATTGCTGTGTTAATTTTTTTTTTTTTTTAAAGGAAGGGAATTTATACTATACCTCTCGGAAAGCAAAAATATGTGACGGATGGCAAAAGCTTTGAAAACATCCATGGCATAGATGATAATTACTACATTCAGTACACCTTGAAATAATAATATTAATATTAATAATAACATTTATACAAATCTTATTTGATTTAAAGAAATGTTCTACTTTAAAATAAAATAGGCTAACAAGCTAAAATTTCTAATTAATAAGCATATGCATTTGCAGAGGGGCAACTGAGCGGAAAGTGAAGAAACCTGGCTCATGACGCCATGGCACCAATTTTATGACTTCTGTACTTGCACCAAATTGTCAGAATGCAATGACAATAGGATGAAATGGCCTCATTTTTTTCATGACTGTGGTCCATTGTGGACACCTGTGCTAAGATGGGAAGACTTGACTCTAAATGTACAATCTTGCATTACGTACTGAAATAGTGCAATGCCCACAGTAGTTTAGAAGCTTTTCATGCTCTTGGATGCTATCAATAAATTGATTTATATTTTCTTCAGATGAAATCAAGAAAATTGAAAAAAAAATATTCTCAAACAGACACTAGGTGGTGCAAAAGTCTTTTTTTCCTTCTGATTTAATTGGTATAATGTATATCAAAATTATTTTTCCTCAATGAATCAAGAGCAGGGGTGTCAAACTGCCGGTCCACAGGCCGGATGCATCACGAGGAAACCGCGCCCACCCCATTACCAGCAATGGGAGAAAAATTCCAATACGTCGTGTGACGTGAGTTTGACATGTCTGATCAAGAGTATCAATTAAATCAGAAGAAAAACACCACCTAGTGTCTGTCTGAGAATGGTTTGAGTGTCTGACAGTATGCTATTGTATAAATATATAATTAACATTAAAATTAATTGTACAACCAAATGTTTACATTTTTAGTGTCAACCATAGTTTTAAAGAAACTAGAGTCTAATCATTTCCTATTACAGAGCTTTAAAAAATAGTTACAAATGTCACATTGAATTTTAATATTCTTAATGGAAACCTCATCTAGCTAACTATATAAACTGAAATTATTAATGTGAATAAAACTTGAGCCCTATGATTCAAGATATATAGTCACAGATAAAGTAGAGTTTTGTTACACCTTTTTGCTAGGGAGCTAGTTGTTCTGGGTGCTACTAGGCAGTGAGTGAGCTTAAGATTTTCACCAATAAACTTTTCATAAAACAATTCTGAGATGTGGCATTATCTAAATATATAAGATGAAAATTTGAGCCAACAATTGACATATGGCTACTCATAATAATCACAAAGGTTACATCTTTGATTCCTTACAGAAAAAAATGTTTAAAACATTACAAATAAATTAATTCAGGTATAACTACTTAAATGTCTTAAATGCTTACTTGTAGCAATTTCCCTCAATGGGTAGTACTCTGCAATTATTGCAAGGGATTCCAAGGTGTTTGTTAAGACTTTGTTTTTCTGCTGCAGTAACAAGTTTTTTGCAGTTTCTGAATTCTTCCAAGATAAGCTTCAGTGGGGCAAAATTTTCCCTGCATAGAGGGCACTTCACTAAAGAATTTTTCTCTAAATCTCGCTGATGATCAATCCAAATTTTCATACACACTATATGTATGTTGTTCCCACAACTAAACCTGTGTACAAGAAATTTACTTCATTATTTTTTGAAATGTTACATAACTTAAATAGATTTAATAATTATTCTAATAAATTTAAATTTCATTAGAATTACGTTATTTTTCATTTGTTATCATGGAATTTTATGTATCAAATTCTTAATGACAAATTTTCTAAAACTAATGAAATTCAAGGTGATCCATTAGAAAAGGGATAGACAATGTTTTAACACTAGAAAACCACACTGGGACCGTGATGTGAAAGTTGTATGAAGCAAAAATAATCTCCAAATTAAAAATAAAATAAAAAGACAATTAAAAAAAGAAACTCCAAATCCTCAAAACATTGTAACTGATAAAAAAATATTTTAAAAATAGAATCTGCCATAAAAATATGATGGCATAATCTAGACCAGGCTCTAGAGAATACAAAATAAGGATTGAAGTCATAAGCAGCCTATGCGGACCAAGGGATTCCATCTTCAACTCTGCCAGTTATCTATAACATGATTTAGCAAAATTTGGTTAGCAATTTATTTTAGAAATCCTGTTTGTTTTGTATAAAAGCAAAAAGAAGATAACACAGTTTTATCAAAGATGCTTAAATGCTTTTTTTTATTTGTGTGTATTTGGTAACTAAAGAATCATAGACTGCTTCTAATGAAGAAAAGCTAAAAGTTTGAATTCCAAATAAAAAAGAATACTTTACCTATTTATCTACTTAGAAAAAGAAACAATTATTAATAGTGATGCAGGGTTTTCTCAGCCAGCATCAATTTGATAATCATGAGTTTTCAGGCTAATTTGAATAGAATTAGAAAATAGATCCTACAGCTATGGTGGGATTCAAATATGTGAACAACCAGTTTTCTGTGTGGATGCCGCTTCCGGAAGTCCATTTTGGGCCTGGGCAACAAAAAATTAGCTACCGGTTCTGCCAAAGTGGTGCAAACTGGCTGAATCCCACCACTGTCCTACAGTAACCTGAAAACCAACATGGATTGCTGTTTACATTTAAAAAAAAAAATCTAACCTGCAGGAAGAGAAATATCACTAAAACTCTCACAGAGAGTACTAGATGTATTTGTGAGCCTGAAAATTGTGTGTCCAAATATCAAGCAGCCTACCCAGGGATCAATTTGTGGTTTTCCAAATGTTGCTGCCAAACTCACAGCAGCAGTGCCTGCCAAACAAGGCCACTCTGAGGAGAGTTGCAAGTTTTTGCCCAGTGACAGATGGAAAACCTCTACTAGAGCAAAGTGGAATTATGGACATGAGTCCAAATGAAGCAGTGATATGCATCCTAAAACTCCTCCCAAACATGATCTCTTGCAAATGTATAAGAAAATGCCATCAGTCAAACTGCATGATTACAAATATGATACTATCTCCCAGCAATTAAAATCCAACAGGAATTCACCTGCAATAAGTGACAGGAAGCATTTTTTTGAGTAGCATATCCTGGCAAACAGGACATATATCCTCATTGTCAATACTTTTTTGTTTAACATACCCATCATCAACTGTTATCAATTTCTTAACAGAATGGGCAATTATTTTTACTTGGGGGACAACTTGTGGATTCTGAAGCAGATAGTTAATTTCTCGTTCTAACAAACCAATCTGTAAAGCATCTGTTGAAAAAGAAAAAAATAACGTTAATATGTATAATGAAGCCCTAAAATATACAATACATTTGTTTGTTGGAAATTCTTGCCCTCCCTCCCAGCAATCCTGGTTGCCCACTGCCAGCTATGGGATGACCATCTGAGTGACGGGGAATAGAGACAGGGTTTCTGGGGGATACAAATACAAAAACAAATGTTCCATGCAATGAGTTCCAAACAGAAAATAAAAGGACAAGATTAACCTATACCTACATTCATGGTCTCTTGGAAGTTTGAACTTTTTTAGTAATAACCTAAAAATAAAAGAACAAATTGAATACAATTTATTCAGTAACTTTACGATTTAAATGCAGTTGGCTTTTCAATTTTAAAGACATACAAACATAAGCTCAATTATGAAAAAATGCCAAACAGTTCCCTATATTCCTTAAAGTTGCATATCATCTGCATGAAATTTAGGAAAACGTATTTGCTTACAACTGTCATTCATATTTCTTATTGTATCTTGTAACCCATAGCAAACAAAGTGATGAATTATTTTGACCCTCATCCTCAACTTGTATTTGGTTTATGCTATCTTCTCTTTTCCCTGATGGACAGATTTAACTGAATTTCCAAACCAGATATTTCCTCTTTTGGTACATGCATACTCCCACATCCCTTTTTTAAATTAAAGAAAAATAAAAATGGAATATTGCAAAGTGCCAGACCTTCAATATTATCTTTATTTCCAAAAGTGCCTCTGAGTCCTGAATGAATCCCCTGAGCATTTCATCTTCCAATGCTAAAAAAAAATCAACCTAAAACTTTCTAGAAGAAAACTTTATAACTTGCCTCTATCTTCTTCATACTCATGTTTTTCTCATCTTTCAGCATCCTTTCCTTTCCTATCTTTTGTCCTTTTATCTATTTTGTCCTATCTTGATTCCTCCCTCCCTGGTGGCAGAATAATATCTGACTTTTAAAAAGATGAATAACATTAAGAGGCACTGCAGAATGCACACCAAATATAGAATGATATTTTTTTTTATCATTTTACATTTTAATAAAAATAATTTACCAGCAGATATGTTTACAAAGGTCCTTCTCTTTCAGAAATACTGAGCAGCTGCATGAATGAGGGTTCCCCAGGGAAACCTTATACCAAAACAATAGAAAACATATTTAATAATTATGCCATTTATAAAATGGAGAACAATGAAAACTAAGATGCAGAAAGACAGTATTTACTAAAATCATGTCTATTTTACTCACAGTGTATCTAAAATAGTACTAGAAAACAGAAATAATAGTGCTAGAAATAGTGTAACAATTATTATTTATCTTCTAATGGACTATTTCTCAGAAAAAAATCTATTTATATTCACATACTTTCAAATATATGATGGTATCAACATCTATCATTCAATGAAACAGAAGAAAAAGATAATGGGAGTCCATTAATGACATCAAAATGCACTTCTGAAAAGCTATAAGCAATAGCACTTAGATTTATACACTGCTTTACAGCCATCTCTAAGCGGTTTACAGAGTCAGCATTGCCCCCAACAATCTGAGTCCTTATTTTACTGACCTCGGAAGGATGGAGGACTGAGTCAACTTTGAGCCTAGTGAAAAGTGAACTGCCAAACTGCGGGTAATTAGCAGTCAGCAGAATTAGCCTGCAGTACTGCATTCTAACCAATGCGCAACCACGGCCCTTATAAGAATACATACATACATACATACATACATACATACATACATACATACATACACATACATACATACACAGGTTTGTTTCAATGATTAGGGTGTGCACTCCACATTATGAATCATAGGTTTAACTATTAAAGTGTAACAATAAAATCAGATCAGATTGATCAGATACTCCCATCAGCAAGGGAAATTTTTCCTCGAGACTAGAAATGTTGTGACATATATCAAATTCCCATTTGAAAAGCATTGTTCATTGTCTCACTTTTGCTCTGTGTGTATTATATAGAAGACGTACACTATTTCTATTCTTTTTCTTTCAACTTTTAAATCATTTTATATTGCAAGTAGGGAATATATATAGTACCTTGCAACTTAAGTTTTTAATCTCATACAGGTAGTCCTTGACTTACAACGACAGTGGAGCCTGCCCATCAAGGTTTAAGTTGTAAGTCATAAAACAGGTCGGTCATGTTACCAACCCAATTTTATGACCTTTTTTGGGATAGTCAAGTTAACACATCTGTTAAGCGAATCAACAGATGTAAATGACAGTTTTAACAAAACTGATGTAAAATGCACTCATGAGACCGGGGACACTGCAAATGATTACGGTTATGTGGCTTAACTGCTGAATGCCAAAATTTGGTCATGTGAAGTGGGGAGTGTGACTGCCGAAACTTCAAATCCAGGTCATAACTAGCCACCAGGTAGGTCTGTCATAACTTTGAATGGTCACTATCTGGCCAGTTGTAAAATGAGAACTATCTGTGTTAACAGAATTTCAAAATGTGAGTTGAAGCTGCTCATCGAGAAGGAAACCGGAATATGCCTAATGGAGAAAATGTGAATTATATTTTTAATACTTTTAAAATTGGTTAAGCCTATACTTGAGAAGTTTGATATATGACTAAAGTTTTATGACACAAGATGTGTAGCTTTATCCCTTGCGAGTATGGAGAATAGAGCAACTAGTACTGTCCCTGAAGAGAAACTGGCAGCAGAAAACTGTTTATATCTACCAAAAAAAGAAAAAGAACTCACAAAAATAATGTGATAGGATCCCAGTAGGCACCTTAACTTGCAGCATGATAAAAAGAAATGAGCAGATTTGCTACAAAGTACAATGCAAGAAGTCCAATAGGGAGTTTTCCTTTCAACTACTAGCAGGTGCTTGTTTCTGCATGGAGCAGCATTCTCTCACTAAATGGGGTAATAGATACATGATGATGAGAGGATATTAAAAGCAAGGAGATTTATGGAATGATTATACAGTGATAAATACTACTTGTCAAGTGACAGGGCTTCAGTGAAAAGAAAAATATTTGTGGCTCATGCACGTGAAAGCAAACAGCAGTAATTGCACATGAGTAATCAATTAGTTTTACATATAGCCAACCTTATTTTAATTTAATCAGATCAAGATCAAATCAGCAGTATTGCTTGGCTATAGTAACCCTTCTCTAGTAGTAATACTGCTATAATGCAACCCTAAACCAATGAAAGTGAGCATATAATCATTATTTCTCTTGATTTATGAGCTGTCTGTATGAGTATGCAAAAGGAAAACACTGACACTCATTCAATTAATCCTTTTTAAAAAATTGTCTTTACCCTGCCTTTTGTTTGGTAGGATGTGATTTCTAGTAGGGATAGATATGTACGCATAGGCAGGCACATCCAAACACATGGGAATCAAATGCACACATTTATTAAGAAAGCAAGCAATCTCCAGAGATGGTTTCAGCCACAGCAGGCAACCTTGGGTTAATAAGGTAGCAATTTCAGAGAGGTCCCCCCTCCCATTTTTATTTTATTAATCATTTGCTTTTCCTGGAATGGTTGGACTAAACTTATTTTTAAATCAGTTGAATTAAATTATACAGTTAAATGTTGAACTGTATAACACAGTCAAACATCAGCACGTAAAATGTTTCTAACCTTTTGTATTATGTCATAATTACTTTATGATGTTTCTATAATAAAATGTTTTATAAAATTTGCGAGATTTCAAATCCATGGGTGTCCTGGATACCGGATTTTGGACACTTGAAGTACTTAGGTTCAGAAAATTTTTTCCCATGGTGCATCATTTCACCAGTTAAAGTTGACAGGAATCAGTGTTTTAATAGTATGTGGAACAGATAAAGAGATGCTGCAAAGATGACCACCTCCTGGAAGGAAAAGTCCAGAACAGATTGGTGGATATAGGAATACATCCCAGGGAGAGAAAACATCTTCAGAACAATAAAACAAGATCAAATCAGCAGTATTGCCAGTGCAAACAGAATTGGCCATAGGCTTATACAGGTAGTCCTCAACTTACAACAGTTCATTTAGTGACCGTTCAAAGTTACAACAGCACTGAAAAAAGTGACTTACAACTGTTTTTCACACTTACAACCGTTGCAGCATCCTCATTCACATGATCAGAATTCAGACACTAGGCAACTGGTTCATATTTATGACGGTTGCAGTGTCCCAGGATCATGTCAGCACTTTTTGCGACCTTCTGACAAGCAAAATCAATGGAGAAGCCAGATTCACTTAACAACTGCAGTGATTCACTTGACAACTGTGGTAAGAGAGGTCGTAAATTGGGTCAAAACTCATTTAACAAATTTTTCACTTAGCAACAGAAATTTTGGGCTCGGTTGTGGTTCTAAAAAGACTATAGTATCCCTTCTCTAATATCACTATAATCCATCCGTACATCAACAAAAGTGAGCATATAATCACTATTTCACTTGGTTTATGAACTTCCTGTATGAGTATGAAAAAGGAAAACACTGACACTCTTAAATGCAAAAAAATAAAATAAATGAATTGCAGTGTTTGGGCAGAACATCCTTTTCTTCACTTTCAAGCATTCAGGCTTTTCTAAGGGAAGGGAACATGTTGAACTGAGATGTGAACTCTACAGGAGCAAAAGGCACTTTCTACATGTTCAGAAGTATGTTTTTAGTTTCAAAATTAATTGTGAAGCTAAAAGCGGGGAAGGGTGTGGGGGGGAGAAGAGTCAGGTTCGCCATGCAAGAGATAAGTACATAATCTGGCACCCACACCCACACGAGCGAGCGTGCCATCCCCGGCTGTGAAAACGGGAACGAGGGTCCCGTTTCTTTGCCCTCCGCCTCCCTCTCCCCTCTTCTACCCTGAGCTCCGCCGCCCTCTGGTCTTCCTCCTGCAGGACGAAAGCGGTAGGGCCCAGCTCCCGCACGATACGCATGGTTGTGCCCAGCGCCTGATCCTGCCGCCAGCTCAGCTCCGGGCTGGCGGAGACGCGCCTTCGCGACATGAACGCCACCGCCGCGGCCGCCCCTGAAACCAAACCGTCTCCCTGGGAAGCGGAGCCGCCTGGCGAGTGGAGCGCGGGTCTCTGAGAAACGGGAGCAAACCGCGCGCGGATGGCCTCACGCGACTGAAGGAAGAACGGTCGCTCGCCCCCCTCCCCACCCTTCCTCCACCGCCGCCGCCGCCGCCTTCTTCTTCTGAGGGACGCGAAAGAGCTGAGAAGTGCGCGTCTGGTTTCCATGGAGACGGGCGCCCGGGCGTGGACTCAAAGTGACGGGAAAGGGAGCCGTGGTTTCTCTCATGCTCCTCCAGCCTACATTTGAACTTTGTCCTTGAGTTCTGATTCGTTGAAAGTTGCTACAGTATATCTGTGCTCATTATCTTCCCTTTTGTCTCCCTTGCTCTATTCCTCTACCTTTTTCCTCCGCCTAGAGATAGAGATAGCTACTAGATAGCTAGAGAGCAAGAGACATAGATAGATGGATGGATGGATGGATGGGTGGATGGATGGGTGGATGGGTGGATGGATGGATAGCAAGAGACATAGATAGATAGATAGATAGATAGATAGATAGATAGATAGATAGATAGATAGATAGATAGTAACAAGAAATAAATAGATAGATATAATAGATAGATAGATAGATAGATAGATAGATAGATAGATAGATAGCAAGAGACATAGATGATGATGATGATGATGACAGATAGATAGATAGATAGATAGCAAGAGACATAGATAGATGATGATAGATAGATAGATTGATGTATAGATAGCTAGATAGCAAGAGACATAAATAGATGACAGATGGATATTGAAAGATAGCTAGATGGATGGATAGCTATCTATCTATCTATCTAGATGGATGGATGGATGGATGGATAGATAGATAGATAGATAGATAGAGAGGATGGTGCAGATTAGTTTAAATGTATCCTGCTGCATAAAAAGAGGTGAAAGGAAGAAATACATTTTAAATATTCCTTGGTTAATTGGAAATGATGAAGTCTTATCAGCTCAGTTAATTTATTATAGACTCAGACCACTATCAGTGTTTTCACTTCATATATATTTATAATGCCTGCCTTCATTTTGAAGGGAAGCTTCCTTCCACAGGGATTGCCAGGGATCATCAGTTAACAGCACTTGTGGATAAGATAGCCAAGGCTTGAATGGCTTTGCCTGGATGTGGCCCAGTCACAGCTCTGCTGTGTTCAGAATCTCTCTGCTGTGACCTATATATGACTTTTCACTCTTAACTGCAACAGAAAAGGAAGTATGAGAGGGAGGCGGTCTTCTCCAGACAAGTCGGATTTCCTGTCTCATAATTTTCAGCCACACTTCTAGTAATGAATACATATATTTAATTTGACAGGTTTTTGGTGCAAGCTTCTGCCTATATGAAAACTAATGATTCATACTTAAGATCTTGACATGTTCAGATACTTATTAGAAAAATTATATTAGTTCCAGGCTGTTTCTCTCTTTGGTTAGTTTCCATCCATTGCTTCTTGTCCTGCCTTCAGGTGCTTTGGAAAATAGCTCGACTCTCTGTTCTTTGTGGCAACCCCTGAGATATGACTGCTATCATGTCCTCCCTCGCCCTTCTCTTCATTAAACTAGACATACCCAATTCTAGCAACCGTTCTTTATATGTTTTAGTCTCCAGTCCCCTAATCATCTTTGTTGCTCTCCTTTGTACTCTTTTTTTAAAAATATATTTTATTAGATTTTATATGGGTAGGGAAAAGGTGGGGTCGGGGTGGGTACAGGGAAATCAGGATAAAAGGGACAGGGTGTGGATAACTATAGTAAATACGTAATTCAGCGAACAAGCTGTCGTCCGGGTCTTCATATTGAGTATTATTGTTTATATAATACTAGACATTTATAAGAATAAATTGGTATAGTTACAACTCACATTTGGTAAAACAGTAATATTCCTTTAAATAAGTAACATAGTTGATAGCATAACAACTATTTGCAATCATCAAGCTTAATACTTAATATAATAAAGCTCTAAAATCTCTTCTTATTCTAACATGTTTCAACCACTAATAAAATTTTCCCCAGGTTTTATAGAAGATTGAATCCCCTTTCTCCTTCATCTCTAACGTTAATCTGCCCATTTCTGCACAATCTAGGATTTTCAAAATTATAATTATGTCTGGTGGTAGGTTTTCATTTTTCCAAAATTGGGCGAATACTATTCTTGCAGCTGTCAATACATGTAATATTAAATAATAATTTTCTTTGCCATAGATAGATCTTAATATACCTAACAGGAACAGTTCTGGTTTAAATTCTATCTGGATTTTCATCATCTTTTCTAACCATCTATGAATCTTAGACCAATATTTTTTTACAATAGAACATGTCCACCAGGCATGGTTTTTGCTTACATTTCCAACATGTATCCGATAAATTTTTAAACATTTTCGCTAAGCAAACTGGTGTCATATGCCATCTATAAAACATTTTATATAAGTTTTCTTTGTATGTTACTGCTTTAGTAAGTTTGATATTTTTATCCCACAGATTTTGCCAGTCTTCTAATTCTGTAGAATATCCAAAGTTCTTCGCCCATACTATCATTGTCTCTTTTACTTGTTCCTCTTCCATCTTCCAATTTAAGAAGTATTTATAAAGCTTCTTAATCAAATGTTCATCTGTTTTTAAAAGTATTTTATCAAGTGGAGTCACCTCTTTGTAAAATCCCATTATTTTTATGTCTTTTTCATATCTTGTTTGAATTTGCAAATAGGACCACCATGTTAAGTCAATACCTTGTTGTTGAAGGGCTTGCCTGTCTTTGAGTTTTCTGTCCTTATCCAAAATGTCTTTATAACTAACAAGTTTATCATAATCAGATTCGGATAAGCAAATGCTTCCATCATTGAAAGCCACTCAGGAATTTTCATATACATTTTGTGTCTAACTTTCTCCCATTCAGAGAGTAAAACACTTCTTATAGCATGGTTTTGAAAGTAATTATGTATTTTAGCTTTCTCATACCATAAAAAGGCATGCCAGCCTAGTTGAAGGTCATATCCCTCTAAATAGAGAATTTGCTTATTTCTCAGAGTAATCCATTCTTTAAGCCAAAGCAAAGTAGCTGCTTGATAATAAAGTCTCCAATCTGGAAGTCAAAAACCCCTCTCTCTTTCGAGTCTTGTAGAAGTTTACATTTAATTCTTGCTTTCTTTCTTTACCATATAAATCTTAATATCATTGCGTTTAAATTGTCAAAACATTTCTTACCCAGTTTTACAGGAACGGTTTGAAATAAAAAAATTAGCTTTGGTAAAATGTTCATTTTAACAGTTGCTATTCTTCCTAACAATGATAATTGGAGATTTTCCTATTTTTCCAGGTCAATTTTTATTTGTTTTATTAGTCTCTCATAGTTATCTTCTTTTAGTAATGAATATTTCGCCGTAAGATAGATACCTAAATATTTAACTTTTTTAGCTATTTGAAGATTTGTCTTTTTGGGGAGTTGAGTTTTCTGTTTATCAGTTAAATTTTTTGTTAACACTTTAGTTTTTTCCCTATTTATTTTCAATCCAGCCACTTCTCCAAATTTCTCAATTTTCTGCAAAAGTTTAGGGGCTGTTTCCAAAGGCTCCTCTAAGATAAAGACCAGATCATCCTCAAAAGCCTGTAATTTATATTTCTGGTCTTTAATCTCGTGACCTTTAATTTCTATGTCTTGGCTGATGCTTCTAGTCAATACCTCCAGAGTAAAAATAAATAGCAAGGGTGAGAGTGAACATCCCTGTCTCGTGCCTTTTTTGATATCAAAGCTCTCTGTATAGTCTCCATTTATAAGTATCCTTGCTGATTGTTTCTTGTAGATTGCTTGAATTGCTTTAATAAAGTTTTCACCAAAGTCCATTTCCTGTAGTTGTTGAAACATAAATTGCCAATTTAAATTATCAAATGCTTTTTGTGCGTCAAGAAATATGAGCACCATCTGGTTCCTTGGATGATTTTCATAATACTCTTTCTAGAGTCTACTTTACATCGTGATGACCAAAACTGGATGCAGTATTCCAAGTGTGGCCTTACCAAGGCATTATAAAGTGGTATTTACACTTCACGTGATTTTGATTCTATCCCTCTGTTAATGCATCCTAGCACTGTGTTGGCTTATTTGGCAGCTGCAGCACACTGCTGGCTCATATTTAAGTGATTGTCCACTAGAACTCCAAGATCACTCTCACAGTTACTACTATTGAGCAAGGTGCCACCTATACTGTACCTATGTATTTGGTTTTTCTTGCCTAAATGTAGAACCTTTTTTCACCATTGGATTTCATTTTGTTAGATAGTACCCAATGTTCAATTCTGTATCCTTCTGTATCCTTGTTAAAACCAAATAAATATAAAAAACAGATTTCACCTCTATATCCTGTTTAAGTTTTCAACTTCCTTCCCAATTTCAGGAACCTAGTAGTTAAGAGTCCAACAATTTCATTTTTATGAAGTTACGGAGAGTCACTATTGTATAGTCAACAAAGTAAAAATAGAATCCTATTCTAGTGATTTTATTTTTATCACAACCATTCTTCATCTGGGAAATACAGAAGCTTCAGGAATTATTTCGATTTCTGGTATATTTACAAAATACTGTAGAATTCACTGGCAAATATTTAGTTGATTTTCAGTGCTATATTTTTGCCAATTCAAATATAAATTATTTTTAGACATTTCCAAAATTATCTAATCATTTGATAATTTCAGTGACTTCTCTCTGTTGAAGCCTTCCTTCCTTCCTTCCTTCCTTCCCTCCCTCCCTCCCTCCCTCCCTCCCTCCCTCCCTCCCTCTCTCCCTCCCTTGCTCCCTCCCTTCCTACTTTTCATAGAATTAGAGTAAGAGTAATCCTTTATATCTTTAAGAATCCCAAAGAATTTCTCAGTCTGTAAAAAAGAGAAAATTAGAAAAATAACTCATAAGAACAATATATTTCATATAGTGGAAATCAATATATTTCATTTTGAAATCACACAAGCCATCACAAAGTAAATTTAAAGAATATAGATAATGTGTCGAGTAAAGTGTTTGCCTTGCTTCCCCCCCCATTCTGCAAAGTGCATTGTCTAGAAAGAGTAGACTCAAGTGTACAGAAAATGCTTGTCTAATGACAATTTAAAAAATGATTATTAGCAACGTAAGAAAAGTAACATTTCCTAAGTAGGGCGAACCCTCATTGTCTATTTCCTTAAGAAATATCTGGAAAGGATCTGATAAGACTCTGCAGTTTTCCCTGGGTCAGAGGGCATTGTCTTCTACTTTATTTCACCACCCAGTAATAAAGCCAGACATACATTAGTGTTGCCATACAGGAAATCCAGCATGGCCTTGTGCTTGGCAGAATACAAATGCAGGAAAAGAGTCAGGTTGGTCTGAAATTGAAGGCTGGTTTGTTGAAATTCACTCAGCTCATGACACAGTCTTGTACGTGTGATAAGATTTGACAACAAAGGCGCCAAGTAATGTACTTCAGCTGCCAGTACGTGGTAGAGAAAGCATAGTTGTCCTCATTGGATGTGGATCATTAGCAAGGAGCAGCAGGAGGCAGGACTCCTTAAATGGCCAAGTCCCCATTCTCCAACCTTTGAGGACCTGAAAAGGAATACAGGTGTGAATGCCTGTAATGTACATAGCTCTGCCTTGGGATTAGAAACCCTGCAGATGAGTTCGGCCATAGTTGGGCGCTTTCTGCTCCACCGGAAAAAAGTGTGGGAGCAGAAAGCGCCCAGAAAACTAGGGAAGTAAAGAGTGTGACTCTCTGCTTCTGCCCTGCCTTCTAGGTCTTCTGCAAGTGCCTGAGAACATTTGAGAAGAGATCATGTGCAACTGGTCAAGACCACAGCAAGACCTCTCTTTTATTTCTTGAAGTAGATATGAGCAAAATACTGTTTTATTTTAATGAATCTGAGCAGCACTTTTTTTTCAGGCTCCGGTGGAGTGAGAGTGGGATCAAGAAAGGCAATTTAGGAAATATAGGCATTTCCATTTCCAGCCCATTTCCATTTCAGTTCTTTTACTCTCTCAATATCATATAATTTCATTTGTTCTCTAGCATAAAACGAGATGGATTGAGGACATCAGCAAGTATTGCAGGCCCAATTGGCAAAGGAAAACTCAGGACCGTAGAGGTTGGAAACATGCAGAAGAGGCCTTCATCCTAGCAGTGGATAGACAAAGGCTAAAATAATGTTGATATATATTATATATCTCACACACACACACACATGTAGGGCAGAAGTATTAGGTATATTCACCTTCTGCAGTTATATATCATAATCTCATATTGATGATGATGATGACAATGATGTTGTTGATGATGGTGGTGTTGTTGTTGATGATGATGATTCTGGCCTTTATTTTTCCCACAGCAACAACCCTGTGAGGTGGCTTGGGCTGAGACAGAATGAATGGTGCCATGTCTTAGTATATACTATGAAAATACTTTCTAAAAGGCAATGAAAATGAACTCCTAGTGATCTAATTGAAAGAGAAAATTATAGGTAGAAAAACTTTTCTTTTTAAGTGTGTTGCTTTGAGTGTGTTGGTGATTTTACCATCTTCCATAGGAGATTTAGACAGAACAGTTGTACAGTATTTCTTGATAACAGAAATTGGTTTGTTATCAATTTATAGAAAAATATAAACTCATGTTACTAACATTGTGCTGCATTATATAATGCTGCACTGTATTACATTACATTAAATTATACTACAACAACCAATATAACTGTACTATATAATATGGCATAAGGGATCAAAACTTTGGCCACCTAATGAGAAGGAAGGACTCACTTGAGAAGAGCCTAATTCTTGGAAAGATTGAGGGCAATAGAAGAAGGGGATGACAGAGAATGAGGTAGCTGGATGGAGTCACTGAAGCAGTAGGGTAAGCTTAAATGGACTCCAGAAGATGGTAGAGGACAGGAAGGCCTAGAGGAACATTGTCCATGGGGTCACGATGGGTCAGACATGACTTCGCAGCTAACAATAACAACAACAACAACAACATGGGATCAAATATGGGACATGTCTGTACTCTACTTATTCATATCAGAATTGTGCATCCAAAATCTTTACCTTTGCCATTCTATGAAAGTGAAATGTAGGCTTTGAAGAAGTAGGATAGAAAGAGTAGTGACATTTTTTTTTTTTTGAACTATGGTTCCTGAGAAGACCTGTGAGAACATAATGAATAATGAAGAAAATTAGGAAATGGATCATAGAATAAATCAATCCCTTCTCACTCAAGGCAGAAATGGTCAGATTATTGTATTTTGGACACATTACATAAAAATTTATAGAATTAAGAACACTTATAATGCTGGAAAAGATGGAAGGTCAGAAGTGGATAACAATCAGCAGCAAGGTGGATGGACTCAAATACAATGGCAATGGGTATGCCATGGGAAGATCTGAAAGACTAAGGTTGGTTTAAAGTTTCCTGGACAAAATCAATGCATTTGATGAGTTGACATTGACTTGACAGCACATAATCAATTAGTGGGACCAATAAAAATCTCTTATAATGCACATAGAACAATACAAATGAAACTGATAAGCAAATTGGGGTATTATCTTCAATTCAAGAACATATATGCCTTCCTCACAAATATAGGTAAGATAATAATAACATAAAATTTTCAAATCTGATGCAACTTAGTTGTTATGAGTAACTTTTTTTTTTTTAACTTAGCTGACTATATCTATTTAATGTTACAGAGATGCCACAGAGTAATGATGACGGGCATTAGTTTCCCCAAGTAAGAATGTATAGATGCCAGTGGGGAAAAATATGTATGGGTGTGGTATCTTTCTGGACCATCTAGTGTGGTTAGGTTTTAGTGGCACTGTTTTGTAGTGACCGCCCTTAATTTGATTCAATATTTTTGTGCTGATTTTACTTTTATGTTTTGTTATGTTTAATTTGTTCTAATTATTGTAAGCTACAATGGTATTTATGTAAGCAGAAAGGCAGGTATGAAACACACACACACACATACACAGATACAGACACACATTTCATTCAATTATGTCCAATTTTCAAAAACTGCCTGGACAAGTCCCTGCAGTTTTCTTGGTAGGGTTTTTCAGACACGGTTGCCATTGCTTCTTTTCTAGTACTGAAGGGAAAGTCACCCAAGACCATTCATCTGGCTTTCTTTTATTTATACACATTTATACAAATACATACAAAAACACAAACACATATGCACATACATTACACATGCACAAACAGAAACAGTTTTCTCCCCAATAGATGACTACAATTAGGCTTCTATGACCTGTACAAAAAAAAGTGCATTTTCACTCCTGGTTAAACAGTCACAAGAGGGCAGCAGAAATCCATCTTTGTAGTTTTTGGAAGCATTGCTTTAATCAGAGTTGCAATAGTTTTCTTTCTTATTGATGAATGTATGAGTTAATCAAGACAGTTGCTATCACACTTGCTTCTTAATATAGTGCATTCACTGTTCTGTATTTACTTATTTATACTCCACATTGCCCACCATAGGGCAGATAATACCTAACAATAATATCAGTATGTTCATACAGATATTCGTGCAAATTCAAATAATGCAACATTCAGTTTAGTGTGAATTGTAAATTGATACCTGTTTAAGGTGAGTCAAAATCAATTAATCTGAGGGTAGTGCATGCACAGTTGCAATTGGGATTGTAGATGCTGCAAATTTCCTATATGCCAAATGGAGTAAAGCAGGGGTGTCAAACTCAATTTCATTGAGGGCCACATCAGCACTGCAGTTTCCCTCGGGGGCGGGTGTGTGGCCAGGGTGGGTGCAGCCTACTGGGTGAGTGTGGATGGAGTGGGTGTGGCCTATTGGGTGGGCATAGCCGGCTCTACATCATTCGTGTCAAGGGTGTCTGTGGGGGCCTGGGCAGGAGTGGGACAGATCTGAGGGTCTCTGGCAGAAGGGGGTGGGACCGGGGCAAGCGCCAAGGCATGGTCCATTTCTTCATTCCTCACAAAGGGTAACACCTCCCCAGCATGTATCCAGGGGGTGGGGGCGACACGGCAGGGGCTGGTTCCTCGCTATTTCTAGACGGCCTTGTGGAGCTAAGACTGAATGCCCTTCAGCATAGATGGCCACCACAAAATTGTACATTGGCTCCTGGCTGGCGGGCCTTGTGTTTGACATGTTTGGAGTAAAGGAAGATTCTGTCACCGGCAAGCAGTACAAAACTTGAAAAAGAAGAGTTTTATTGCATTAGAGCAAAAATCAGATGTATTTGACAGACATGAATGTGATCATAGCAATGTTAAAGTAGGATGAGATCTTGAATTGTCTGAGTTTTCAATAACCACATCTATTGGCTGCTGTTGGTTTTCTTTTCTTTTCTTTTTGTTAAGAGACTGTGTACTGGTGAGTAAATGGGAAATATGCTGCACATGCATTGTGCTGTGCTTTATTCTGTGGCCAAGTCAGGCAAAGACCTGCAGGTGCACTTGGTACAACATTAATATTTCAGATGCATTGTCAGTCTGTCTTGTATTTCTCTACAGCCAGCAGCCAGTATGTGCATTCAAAAGTGTCAACAAACGATGACACAGATGCTTATTCCTTGGTTTACCCCTGGCAGATCGGTGCAAAAAGGGGGGGGGAACCAAGAATGGATCAAATCGTTCGATGCAGTTAAATAGTTGGGCAGATGTACCTATGGAAAAATCAGAAGGTGATTTTTCTTAAAAGAAAGAAGTTAATAAAATCACATAAGAATGAAGAAATGCAATCTGTGCCTACTTGGATTGCTTATTTATTTTTAAGACTGCCCTTTTTTATTTTCACGCTGGGAAATGTGCTATCTAACCTTTAACCTGTTCATTAAAGTGGTTAGTGTTCTCTTAAATAAGGAGAAGGCTCAGGAGTGAGATGTTATATTTAAACAAATTAAAACAATGAAGGGGGATATTTGTAGCTCAGGGTTGAAATGAGGGGTCTTTGGCACTCTCTGAACTTGCTTGTTTTCTTGCAGACGTTCCATTACCCTAACTAGGTAACATCAATGCTAGCACTGGACCCCTCAAATTAAAACACTGGAGCACCAAGGACCCTTCAAATTAAAACAGCCTCTACCTATTTTCTCTTCTTGAGAAACAGAGAGGGTGGGGGAGAAAGAGACTGCTTGCAATAGATTCTAATCTAAACAGATTTTTCAGTAATTGAGAGGGGAGGTACGGTCCCATTGTTTTTGATGTGGATATATTTTCATTTTTTTAAAACACATGATTTAAAATGAGCCCCCTGGCCAACTCTCTCTCTCTCTCTCTCTCTCTCTCTCTCTCTCTCTCTCTCTCTCTCTCTATATATATATATATATATATATATATATATATATATATATATATATATATATATATATATATATATATATATATATGGTGAAAATATAAACTGAACACCAGGGTAATAAAAACTGTAAAAGTTTTTAATAAATTAAAACTATAAAAGTTTTAAAAAGCGCCAAGCTTTCGCCGTCACCTGCCGGCATCCTCAGGGCTGGCGCGCCAGAGAATGAGAAGGTCTTTTATAGGCGTGTCAAGGTTTGCGCCCGGCTCCTTGATCTTGTTATCGGGCCTAATTGGTTCAGCCGTGTGCAATTAACTTGTACTTCTTTTCTCTTTTTGGTTGCATTTTTATCCTCATCCATCTCCAATTCTCCCAACTCCGGATTAGCCAGATGGCAATTCCAGTTATTTTGGTTGCCTTTATGTTCTGACCTCCCCTCAGGCTCAGGTAGTGCAGATTCCACGTTCCTTTCTCCACCGTATCTTGTCCGGTTGTTACTTTTAGAATCGCATTCATTTCCGGTCTCAATACTTTCATTTTTAATGTGTCCGTCATCCTGATGATCTCGTAAGTTGCTATGGGTCCGGTGCAGCGTGGGGGGGTATTCCGCAAGGTGGAGGGGTCGTCTTTTATTCGTTGTCATGCCCAGCTGTCTTGCGCGTGTCCTACTCCGAGTACTCAGTCCAGGGGGTGTGTGTACAGCAATCAGGCCACGCCCCTCCTGGTTGTAGCACTCTTCCTCAGTTCTCCCCTTTTTTACGTTGTTAAAAGCATTCGCGTGTGTTCCATGGGAGTCCTCAGGATCGTCGGGTAGGGGGTGTGATGGCTCGATCTCCCGCACCCTGCCGCTCTCCGATCTTCCCTCCTCCTCTATAACGGTGTGCGAGAGTTCATCATCAACCACCTCCCGTGGTTTGTCCTCATTGGAGCTGATCGTTCCGGCTGCACGAGGGGGTCTTCTCCTCCTTTCCGGACCAACCGTGATGTTTCTTTTGATGTCTAGGCAGGCCGTTACGTTTGGCGGTTCACCCGCACTTCCACCTGCCGTATCTTCCCTCGTCTCCTCTTTGCTGTCAGGGGTCCGGACCTTGGTTCTTATCACCCCCCTGATCCTCTGGGATTGCAGCAGTCTCACTGGGGTGGTCGAGGTATCTCGCGATTGCTTTTCTTCCTCTGAATTGCACATGATTTGTTGGGTAGTTCGGGTGCTGCCCAAGTTGTTATTGGGCCATCGGGGGTGTTGCCGCTGATTATTGGCACTCCATGATCTTAAGGCCAAATAGGACGGACATAGGTCAATATGCCTGTTAATGGACTTGCTGTCCGAGAGCCATGCCTCTCTAAGAAGGCGGCCCCCTTTGGTACTATCATTTGCCAATACACTGACGCCACTAAAGTTAAACTTATGGCCCAGATCCACCGTGTGGGCCCATATTTGGGAGTGACAATCTCTCCTTCTCACTGCCCATTCGTGCTCATGGACCCTGGTCTTAATGCGTTTAGCAGTCTCCCCAATATAATTGCATTGGCAGTCCATGCAGTCAATCCTATAGACGGCTGCCGATCTTTCGATGCTGGGGAGCGGGTCCTTAGGGTGCATTATTGCCGCCCGCAGTGTTTGGTTGGGTCTATGGGCCACCTGTATTTTATATGGTGCCAGGATCCTAGCTTGACACGCCTATAAAAGACCTTCTCATTCTCTGGCGCGCCAGCCCTGAGGATGCCGGCAGGTGACGGCGAAAGCTTGGCGCTTTTTAAAACTTTTATAGTTTTAATTTATTAAAAACTTTTACAGTTTTTATTACCCTGGTGTTCAGTTTATATTTTCACCATGAATATTCCCAGGGTTCATATTTTTAACCTTTTTAATCGCATATATATATATATATATATATATATATATATATATATATATATATATAATTTTATTAATTTTCCAGTTTTACATTTGAATATTTAAAAAGCAACGTGGTGACTGGGTTCCAATAGTTCAATAAGAAAATCTTAGTGCAAATCTCAGGCTACAACATCGAATATTTCTTCTCTTTTTCCCTTGACATTTACTGTCTCATATTCAGGTTAGTACATTTCTAATTATATCAACTCAATAAGAACATCATTACATTTATCAATAAATGTTTAGCTTATACATATCTTAATTACATTCAATCCTCATAAACAATCCATATCCTGTTATTGATTTTTAGTCAATTTTTAATTTCTTTTCAATATTTCAATTTAACCTTTGATATTTATAATTTTCAGACTTTGGGTAACCAAAATTTCCCTTATCTCACTTCATAACAAACTATAATATCCAAAATGCATATTTTATCTATTCCAACGCTTCTGAAATGTGATTGTTTGCTAGCACTCTTGTGGTCCTGGGATGAAAAACAAGGGAATAGCAGTATCCACCTATTGTTTCCTAGGGCCAGAACATCTGGCACTTTTCAACATTTATTCTAGGGGCACTGTCGATTTGGTTCAGCTGGAACACAACTAACGCAACATTTTCTGACAGAATGCCTTTTATGGATTTTTTGCTGAAGATGGATAAAAATGCATTGGGGGTTTGGGGATTTATTGATTGAAAGGGCTACTTTTCAGAAAAAAGGACCATGATATGTAATTTGGTAGGATAGAAATAGTAACTGCTATATTTGTAACTACTGAAAAGAAGATCAAAAGTCACTATATTTTTCCCCCTCTTTTTCTTTTGCTATCTTCACCTGAGGGAAGTTAGCCCAGAGAAGGAAATATTAAAAGGGCAGAAAAATATATTTTTCCTTAAAAAGATTTTTTAAAACCAAACCTGGCCCCAAATCTATCTCGCTACCCCAAGCAAGAGCTAGCCCCATACAAATGCAGATGTAAAACCATCAGAAAGTTGAAGCCAGAGCACTCAAGAAGACAAAGAGAAAATCTGAATGCCCCACCCAAACTCTAGGAGTCATTAGCCCCGTCACCTGGGAAGCAGGATATGATAATAGGATTAAACCACAGATATCAAGGCCTAGAAAAAGACTCAGAAATAGCCTCAAGGTTCATGCCACAGGAACAGGAAACTATTCCAAACAAGGCTAGAGGGGGTATAAAAACCTACTGCCCATGTGCTCAACTCCTTATTTTTTTTCCTCTCCTCTGCTCTTTCTTGCAAGGACCATCTTTCTGCTTCTTCAATAAACTGTAACTTTCTTCCCAAAGCAGTCGCCATGTTGCTTATTTATCCCCGGCTTGGATGAACCAGGATGAAGACTTACTTCTGAAACACCTTTTTTTCTTTTATTTTTTTTTTCTATTTTTTTTTCTATTTTTCCTTTTGGGTTTCTAATCTTATGCAAGATTTTCTTTTAATAAAAATTATACTTAAAAAGCCCAAAAATGTTTTGAGTGCCGCTGTTTTGTTCCAAGCTAAAACAAAACACTTCTTACTGTAGCAGTTCTATGGGGCAGGTGTGCCCTAAATTCAATGCCAAGTCATTTAAAGAGAATCTGAGCTGCCCCCAAAACGAAAAGGAAAGAAAAACCTTTTCTGTCACAACACCTGCCCTGTGGAACATCCTTTCCCCAAGATCTGTCTAACCCTGACCATGTTTAAAAGAGTCTTAAAACTTGATTCCTTCTCCCAGGCCTTGGGCTAGACAGGATGTTGGGTCTTCCATGCTGTATTATTTTTAGAATGAACTGTGTCTATTATTCTAGAAACCTGTGATTGTTTAATTTGTATATTTTTTAATAATGATTTTGTAAATTGTACATTATCTGACATTGTAATAGAGTTGGTTTAATATATTAAACATAATAAATAAATATAATACTTCTGATTTCCACTAAAATCTGGCTTGCATTGGAGAAGCTGGATTCATACTTACAACCACATAATTTGCTTAATGACCATTGTAAAAATTATCATAAAATCAGTTCCAGTCACATGATAACTTGACTTGACTTATGACCAGTGGTGGGATTCAGCCAGTTTGCACCAGTTCAGTAGAACTGGTAGCTATTTTTTTGTTGCCAAGGCCCAGAATGGACTTCCAGAAGCAGCATCCACACAGAGAACTGGTTTTTCACATATTTGAATCACACCACTGCTTATGACCAAAATTTCAGGTTCAACTGTAAGCTGAGGACTATCTGTAACTATATTGGAATTGGCCATTTTATGTGATGCCAATAAAATCATCTCAACATTATAATCCTACCTCTCAATTAAATCAGACTGGGAACCTCTGATTCATGGGATCGCTTGTTGGTCAGGACACTTTTTATTATTATTAATTTTTATTGAAGGGATTTTTTTAACAGAAAAAAACAATACAAATTTAAAGAAAAATGAAGAAAAGTAAAGAAAACTGATACGTGAATAAGTAAAAATGAGGAAAAAAAAATTCTACCCTGATTGTCAAGTCCATAAATCCTAAGGTCATTTTTTTGTCATTTTCAATAAATAGTAAACAAAAAATAGTTTCCAGTCACTGACAAATTTAACTGTTTTTTTCCCTTATCAGGCAAGTCAATTTTGCCATCTCTCCAAATTTGGATATCTTCACCAACTTAGAATAGAATAGAATAGAGCTGGAAGGGACCTTGGAAATCTAGTCCACCCCCCTGCTCAAGCAGGAGAACCTATACCATCTCAGACAAGTGACTGTCTAGCCCAGTGGTTCTCAACCTGTGGGTCGGGACCCCATTTGGGGTCGAACGACCATTTCACGGGGGTCGCCAAACCACGCTGTCCGCCATTTTTTTCCCTTTTCCCTAGCTGTCCTACTCCCTCTTATTGGTGGCCACACCCACTTGGGGGTCACCACAACATGGGGAACTGTATTATGGGGTCACGGCATTAGAAAGGTTGAGAACCACTGGTCTAGCCTCTTCTTAAAAATCTCCAGTGATGGAATGCCCACGATTTCTAAAGGCAAGCTGTTCCATTGGTTAATTGTCCTCATTGTCAGGAAGTTTCTCCTTAATTCCAGGTTGCTTCTCTCTTTGATCAGTTTCCAACTGTTGTTTCTTGTCCTGTCCTCTGGTGCTTTGGTGAATAACGTGACTCCTTCTTCTTGGTGGCAGCCCCTCAAATACTCCAATATTGCTACCGTGTCTCCTCTATTTCTTCTTTTCTTTAGACTAGTCAAACCCAAGTCCTATAGCTGTTCTTTGTATGTTTTAGTCTCCAGGCCTTTAATCATATTAATTGCTCTTCTCTGAATTTTCTCCAAACTCTCAACATCTTTTTGTGATATGGTGACCAGAATTGGCTACAGTATTCCAGGTATGGCCTTACTAGGGTTTTATAAAGCGGTACTAATACTTCTGTTTATACAACCCAGGATTGTATTAGCTTTTTTAGCTGCTGCTGCACACTGTTGGCTCATGGTTAAGTGATCATCCACTAGGACTCCAAGATCCCTCTCACAGTTACTGTTTTTAACCCAATCTGTACTTGTATCTTTGATTTTTCTTGCCTAAATGTAAAACTTTGCTTTTCTCCACATTGAAACTCATTTTGTTGGATAGGACCCATTGTTCAAGTTTGTCTAGATCTTTTTGGATCCTGAGTTTGTCTTCTGGGGTGTTGGCTACTCCTGCCAGTTTGGTGTCATCTGTAAATTTCATGAGTTCCCCTTCAATTCCCTCATCTAAATCATTGATGAAGATATTGAAGAGTATTGGGCCTAAGATGGAACCTTGTGGTACCCCACTGCTTACTTCTCTCCATGTGGATGTAGTGCCATTGAGGACTACTCGTTGAGTGTGGTTTGCCACCCAGCTACAGATCCATCTGGTGGTGATGTTTTTTTCTAGCTTACCAAAGAGTAGGTTATGGTCTACTTTATCAAATGCCTTACTGAAATCTAAGTATACTACATCCACAGCATTTTGCTGGTCTACTAGTTTAGTCACTATCAAATAGTGAAATAAGATTGGTTTGACATGATCTGTTTTTAACAAACCTGTGCTGGTATAACTTTGCTTGCTTCTAGTTGTTCGCAGATCTGTTTTTTGATTATCTTTTCTAGGATCTTCCCAGGTATTGATGTTAAACTGATTAGTCTGTAGTTTTCTGGGTCCGTTTTTCCCCCTTTCTTGAAGATGGGAACCACATCAGCCCTTTTCCAATCCTCAGGTACTTCCCTGATGCTCCAGAATTTTTGAAAGATATGGTGCAATGGTTCTGAGATAACATCTGCCAGCTCCTTCAGAACTCTGGGATGTAATCTGTCAGGTCCCAGTGATTTATATTCGTCGAGTCAGATAGGTGTTTTCTTACCATTTTCTTGCTTATTTTAATTTTTGTTTCTAGTTTGTCTTTTGCAGTGTTTTTTTTTTGGTATGTTGGGCGGTAGTTTCTTTTTGTGTGAAGACTGATGCAAAGTATGAGTTAAGCAACTCTGCTTTCTCCCTGTTACCTGTTATTTCCTTGCCATCTTCTTTTCTAGTTGTTTATATGTTGGAAGAAACTTTTTTTTTTATTATCCTTGATTTCTGTTGCAAGTCTTTATTCGTTCTGAGCCTTTGCTTTCCTGACTTCATCTTTGCATGTTCTGGCTGTCTGCTGATAATCAGCCTTAGTTATGTGCTCCTCTTTCCATTTTTTTGTATTTGTCCTTTTTTCTTTCAGTTTTTCAGAGAGATCTTTGTGCAACCATGTTGGTTTCTTCTTGAATTTCTTGTTTTTATTTTTCAGTGGTATTGTGCTTGTCTGGACTTTTCTGATCGCATTTTTCAGAGTTTCCCACACTTCTTGGGTTGTTTTCCCCTTTAGGAAACTGTTCCTCCATTGTGTGTATTTCAGAGTTTTTATTTTATTTATTTATTTAATAAATGTATTGGCCATCCATCTTACTACATTAACTCTGGACAACTTACAACATTCTTTCAGGTTCTAGTACAATTTTGGGATTACTATAGGCCTTATTGAAAATAACTCAGTTCAGGTCTAGCTTATATCAGGAAAACGGAAGCACAAGAAAAGTGTTTAAAGACTAAGTAGTAGAATCCTAATGGCCAATGTGTAAATACTTCTTGATGCCTTTCACAATTTGCTAGGAAACACAAGGGTGGTCCATTTCCTGGAAGTACAATAGAAGCTTACAGAGCAGCACAAGAATAGTAATTTATCAGAGAGTGAACAGGCAGACTAAAGAGAGAGAGAAAAAGGAAGAATAGGGAGGACCACTCTACAACTGCAGGGAGAGCTGTTAGCTTTGTTCCGATATTTTAAAAAAAGTAGTTTTAGTGCTATTATCAATTTTGGCAAGAAAACAGGTGTATAGAAGTCAATATGAAAATCTAAAACTGACTGAGTCTTTTTCCTTTCCTTTCCTTTCCTTTCCTTTCCTTCCCTTCCCTTCCCTTCCCTTCCCTTCCCTTCCCTTCCCTTTCTTTCCCCTCCCTTCCCCTCCCTTCCCTTCCTTTCCCTTCCCTTCCCTTCCCTTCCCCTCCCTTCCCTTCCTTTCCTTTCCCTTCCCTTCCCTTCCGTTCCCTTCCTTTCCTTTCCTTTCCTTTCCTTTCCTTTCCTTTCCTTTCCTTTCCTTCCCTTCCCCTCCCTTCCTTTCCCCTTCCTTCCCCTCCCTTTCCCTTCCCTTTCCCCTTCCCTTCCTTCCTTCCCTTCTTCCTTCCTTTCCTTTCCTTCCCCTTCCCCTTCCTTCCTTTCCTTCCCTTCCCTTCCCTTTCCTTTCCCTTCCTTCCCTTCCTTCCCCTTCCTTCCCCTCCCTTCCCTTCCTTTCCCTTCCCTTCCCTTCTTCCTTCCTTTCCTTTCCTTTCCTTCCCCCTTCCCTTCCCTTCCCTTCCCTTCCCTTCCTTTCCTTTCCTTTCCTTTCCTTTCCTTTCCTTTCCTTTTGTTCTTTCCTTTTCCCTTTTAGACAGTGTTGACTCCTAGTGATGACCTGAACTAAACCCTGCACAGTGTTTTGGCAAGATTTCAGAAGTGGCTTGCCCTTGCCTGTTTGTTAGGGCCAAAAGTACATGGTTGGTTCAAGATCACTCAACTGGCTTTGTGCGCCACGCAGGACTCGAACTCAGTCTCCCCATTTCTAGCTTGGTGCCTTAATCACTACACCACACTGGTTCTCATTTGTTTCTAGAAAGCATTTATTCATACCCCCCCCCCAAGTACTATAATAGGCTTATGGTGTTCTTAAGCCTTTAATAATCATTTGAAGAACTTTCCTGAGGACTGCTCATTTATGTGTTTATAGTGTTTTCAAAATGTTTTATGCTCCTGTCTGTGACTTACTTTGCAATAGGGTTTCTCTCAAGTTGAACTGAGCTCTTGGGACTAATTCAAAATCCATGTCTTGATGGCTCTAATCCAATACATATAAATCTTCAGAAGAACTTAAAGCACTCCATTTCAGCAACATCCTATCATTCAGACCATATTTTTTTAGAGACACTTTTTTTAAATATCGCAAATATAACAATTCCATCTGGGGGAAAAGTCATAGAATACACAGTCTACATAAAAATTTCTGAAGCACTGAATTCTCTGATATTTCCAGACCATTGCAGCAACTTAAGACAATCATTTTGCTTTTTAAAACTCCAGTGAAAAAAGCAGGATGATTCTGAACATTTTAAAGGGTTAAATGTGTAATTAAGCAAAGGCTTAAAGCACTCATTTCCTTCCTAAATATCTCAAGCCATTCCCCTCCCCCCAAATAAGCTGAATATTTAGCTCTAAGTGCCTGGGAGCTGCAAAACTACATTAGGAGCACGGGTAGCTGATGGACCAAGAGCTGCCCACCCTTGAGATTCCAGTAGGCATGTCCAACAATTTGGACACATACAGTGAAGAGAAATGGTCCTGTGTTGCATATAGAATAAATAATATATGTATGTGTGTGTATGCATACA